>NC_092057.1:22846613-23214113 GCF_039877785.1 Chaetodon trifascialis
GCAGCTGTGGAGGGTTACATACGTCACTATTACATAGACACTATTGCGTAATTTCCCTATCACACCGAGCGCAGGATCAAAATAATCCCTTTTGCTTACTTAAACGCGCAGACACACACACAGTGTAGGCATGTACATGGACACACACACACGCAGAGATGCACACACATGCCTGGACACAGTGTAGGCACAGCAGATAGAAGGATACAGTATAGCGACTGATAGCAGCGTCTTTGTTGTGTCTTGATAATGTCAGGCATTTGACCTTAGCCTTGACAAGTGAGCGGTACTAGCTGCAAGGAAGCCTAGATTGCATTATGTGGGCTGCAGCCACTTTGTCTGCCAGCCTCAGACCACTCTCCCTCTCTCTCTTTGTCTTCTGCCTCCCATTACCTTATTCTCTCTTCTGGTATCCATCCAATACATATAGTACATGTGCGCCTATTGCTTTCGATCACTGCGGCCTCAAATGCATGTGTGCGTTTGGCTGGCCATTCACTGTCAGGCTAACTCACTCAGTCTGGGTCTAAATTGGAGTTTTAATTAAGTTGTAATTGCAGCTTACTTCTCTGGCACAGACAGCTACTAGTCCAGACTAGTTCAAGCTTCACAACTCTCCGGTCATTCTTTCCTGTCCTTTCATTTTCCTGTCCCATTTTCCTCTGACACCTCTCTGACTTGTGCGTTCGCACTCTCTGCCTCTCATCTTACTTTCACAGTTGTTTTCCTTCAGGACACAGGAGAGGGTTCTGTTTCGTAAAGAGGAACTTTTTCATTGGTGCGGTGCTGGCGTATGTTTTCGTATTCAAAATGATTTAGAGCCTGGAATAGGCTTGAACACAGACACACACATACACACATGCTCTCACACACAAACGCGGAGACAGGCCAAAGACACTGCGCTTTCTTCTCAGGTCTTTGCTCACCTGCAAAAGTAGGAGAACATAACAAGATCAATCTGTAAACTTCGTCTAATTAATGGGCAAGATAAAGAGAAGGAATGTGCAAAGACACATGTGGTTGAGCATTGTTTCTGTCGACATTTTTAATGAAAACTACAAGCATCTCAGGACTTAAAAATGTGTTCAGCTGCCATCAGATTTAACTGTTTTATTTAAAAAAATAATCAATTATCTTCAGTTTACTTTTTTTTTCAGTAGGTTGACATGAATTGCCTCTGCTGCAGCTGTTGGTCTGAAGGAAGTTTGTTTACCATTAAGTTATGAGAACATAGATACCAAAATCATCCACGTGTCCCTGAGTGTAGTATAGAGTAAACTCCCCTTTATTTAAAAGTCAAGTAAATTCCTGCCACCACAGTGGACAAAAAAGCGGCCTTAACCTTAACGAAGGGTGGAAGAAAAAAAAATTAATCAAAATGGAGGTGATGAAAGTGTGTGAATTGAAAAACAGAGGTGTA
This sequence comes from Chaetodon trifascialis, assembly GCF_039877785.1. Taxonomy (NCBI): domain Eukaryota; kingdom Metazoa; phylum Chordata; class Actinopteri; order Chaetodontiformes; family Chaetodontidae; genus Chaetodon; species Chaetodon trifascialis. The sequence goes on from NC_092057.1 coordinate 22,848,034, forward strand.
AAAATGGATGTGAAATGAAAAATGGAGTGATAAAATGTCAAGGGATTTGATTAATTAAAAGTTGATTCGATTGAAATAGTTGTGATGCGACGAAAACAGAGCCAGGTTTCATCACTTTCCCCATCTTTCATTAAGCTGCCATTCACCGTCGAAGGAAAGTCCTCAAGGGTGGCAGTAACAAACACTAACCGAAGAAAAAGTGATAAAAATGCTCATGATTTAGTAGCGGAGGTACTGAAATGCGTGTGAATTGAGAAATAGATGAATTTGATTTGATGAACTTGACTGACTTTTGTTTTAGAGACAGTGTTGCTCTGATGATCAGCTGGGCTGTGCTAACGTCTACTGTCCACCATTCATCATTCAGAATACCCAAATGACACTTATCATCCACAGCGAGCAATTTCTGTTTTTTTTCCCTGAGAGCCAAAAACTGACCGACTTTTTGGCTCTGAACTCTCAGGCCTGGAGCGCGTTCAGCCCAACAAAACGCAGCAAAACATTTCTTTAAATGGAAACGGTGGAGCATTGAACACCTCGTTGTGTTAGCACAATGCACTGCCTTAATACGTCAGGGTTTACACGTTGCTGCTAATTGGATAACACCTCTGAGACACCCACCAAACCAGAGAGAACGTACCTCAAAGCACACCGTTCCAAGGAAACGTGTCATTCAGCCCACAGAACAGTGCACAAGTGAGCTCTTACTATTAAAAACATTTGACAGTTAATCTCTGTTTTTCAATCACATGCATTTCATCACCTCCACCACTAATTCCTCAGCGTTTTTATCACTTTGATTTTCTTCAGTCGGTGTGTGTTACTCCCACCCTCGAGGCCACTTTCCTTCAATGATGGATGGCAATTTTGTTTTGTTTATGATGAATGTAAGGTGGGGAAAGTGATGACACGTGGGCCTGTTTTCATCATATCACAACTATCATCACTCCATTGTTCATTTCACATTAATTTCTACACCTCTTTTTTTCAACCCACATGCATTTTCATCACCTTTTATCAGTTCAGTATTGTTAGTTCCAGCGCTCCTGGAACAAAAATCATAAAATGAACCTTTGGTTTTCAGTACACCATGATTTACATATATGTATCTCTGGAATACAGACTCTCTGGGCAAAAAGGCCGAAATTCAAAATTTTTTGAATTCATTTGTGTGATAAAACATATTAGCTTCAGTGTATCACACATGCATCATTTTGGCGTCAGACGTGTTGCTCGATGGGTCACTTACTAACCTCAACACATTGAAACCCTTTCAGGAGCATTGCACAATAGTTTCTGTGATTCTTATGATGCAAATTGGAGTGTGTCACCTCAAAGAGTGACAGTTGGGCTGTGACTCAGCGGAGGGCGGGACCTGACGGCCTCTGGAGTGGCAGAAAACACATGAAATTAGAATGAAACCACCCTGAAATCCTTACAGGAAAACCTGTTCTCGAGCGAGACGCTGAAACCTTATCAGGAGGCTGATCTAGAGCATCTCCTCGTCTTTAAGCCTGTTGCTGTAACGATATGCAGCAGGGGATTACCAGAATTCCCGTGAGAAAATGTGAACTAAAGTAAAGAACCTGTAATCTCTCGGCTGCTGAAGAGCAAACGCTAAGGGTTCAGACTGAGAGAGCTGAACTAAGGTCATTTTCTTCGGAACCAGAGTGGAAAAACTGACTTCGTTGAATTTGGTTTGTTTAGGTTCACACTGCCCATTTGCAAACAAACCAGCTAAACAGAAGTCACGTGCACTCAGAAGCAGCTTTTTTTTATTGAACGGAGTGTTGATAACCTGTCCAGTGACAGATACAGGAATTCAACTTATTTGTTTACATGGAAGTACACAAGTGGCCATTGTGGCGCAGTTATTTGATTATACACAACTCAAACGGCATTGTTCTCATCTGACCAGGTGAGTCAGACTATAGGAGTAAACCCTCCAAAGTTCAAATAAACTGCTGCAAATATGTTCGCCGTACAGACGCTTTAAAACTGCTTTCATGGACGGAGTGTGAGGGGCTTTTCCAGCTCTGGCTCACAGCTGAACACAGCTGATATGGAAACACTGAATCAGGTCTCCAAAAACTTAGTGATCAGAGATGAAAGGCGCTGTGTGAAGGCAAGTGCAACAGCGCAGCGGCGTTAAAGATCTCTGCGAGATTTTCTCAAAGAAGCTTTTGTTCTTCAGCTTTAAAACACAGCGGTCACAGAGTGAAAAGGAAAGCAGTATAAATATCATAGCTCTACACTCTGCTCCCTGCTCGCCGAAGAGATAACTTTGTTTTTGTGGTCCGCGCAGAAGTGGTGAGTTTGAATGAGAAGCCCTGAGCTGCAGAGCAGAGGGAATGCTGTGGAATAAACAGAGCAGCTGGGAGGGCCATTGTGAAGATCTGATTTACTGTTCGAGGTTGTCCTGTAGCTGTCACCACTCAGAAATGTTCATCCCATGCATCCCTCCTCCTCCTCCTCCTCCTCCTCCTCTACTCACAAGCATGCATGCGTATGTGAATGTGTGTGGCCTATTTCTGTTTGTATGTTTATCGTGTGTGTGTGTGTGTGTGTGTGTGTGTGTGTGTCCGAACTGTCAGCGAGTGATGGAAAACGTCCTGGGTCCTCTTCCTCATTTGGTGCCAGAGGAAATATGACTCAAATGGACACCATTAGTCCTAATGGGTTGGGGCCAGCTGCACAGGAGACACAGACACACACAGAAAACAAACAATCATGCAGCAGTAACAGACACAGACACGCGTTGTGTTTTTAGCGTGTTGTAGCTGCTAATTTTGCCATAGCTAGCCTTTATTCCACTCGTGTTAGCTTTGTTAGCTATGGTTGCTTTTCATCAGTCGTTCTGGAAAGCCGAAAATGTGTTCCTGGAGTTTTCTGTATGTATTTTACATTATGTGGAGTTAGGAAGTTGAGCCCTTTGTCTGTTTCGCAATGATAAAACATTTATTTTAGCATTCAGCACCTCCAGCTATGGGGAAAGCTAAGGAATATGCTGTTGTTATATGCTTAGCAGCAAGTCTTGTTTTTTTTGGTTGTTTAAAGAAACAAGTTATACAAATTAACTTTACAGAAGTATTTATTTAGCTTGGAATGAGGACAGAAAAACTACCATAGAAAACAGTCTGACAGAAGTCGAACAGAGGCTGGGGGCAGAGGCCTTTTACATAAAAAGGCAACAGTCAGAAACATAAAGATACATTTTCCTGTAATTAGTTTATTCATGATCTCTTGCTTTCAGTATGCACCCTGTGACTGCCTGTCACATTTGAAACCACTGTTCCTGTGTATTTTTCTGGTGCAATGACATCGCTGCCTCTGTCTCCCTCTGTCCTCGTCCCCTCAGAGAGGGACTACACCAGTCTATGTGAGAAGCAGCCCATTGGTCGGCTGTTGTTCCGTCAGTACTGTGACACCAGGCCAGAGCTGAAGCGCTGCATCGAATTTATGGATGCTGTGGTAAGACTTTGATCATTACTCTGCTTATTCTCTGACTTTCTAGCTAACCCTCTCTCACACATCCTTCTCCGTCCCTGCATCTCTGTCTCTCTCTCATCTGATCCTTCTATCTGGTCGACTGGTCTGAATCGGGCCCCGCAGAGCAAGGAGTTGGAGAGGAAAGTCAGTGCTCGGTCCTTTGCCTGCTCTTGGCACTAGCATTGGGTGGTGGGTGGGGTGGGCGTAGGGGGTGATTAGCGACTTAGGCAGGCTGTCAGAGCAGACCCCTCCCCTTCCTCCATGCACTCCCCCATGAGGTCAAGCCCACGTCAGAGGCAGGTCCCCTGGGTGAGACAGGCAAACACAGGCCCGAGCTTGTGTCTAGGCCCCTGGAGGTATGTGAGAAAGGAAAACAGGGGGATCGTGCTTATTTAATAAGAACCTACATTAGTCTTTTTCAAGGTAGGCAGACAGGAGCAGAGATACGTGTGCTAGGAGTGATACATACACTGACTGACAAGAATACAAGAAATGAACCAAGCAGCGTTTTAGTGCTCATCGTGCTGCTAGTCCCACTGAAGACGTCATGCCTTGGCCGTGATGTGTGGTCGCACGGTCGGTCCCATTCCTTTCCACTGAGCTTGTTTTCAAACAAAACAACGGCTCGAAACAGTCGAGCTGCAGACCTTCTCCCTGCCTACAGCCATATTTGACCAAAAACACAATCTGTGATGGTGCGATGGGGTGAAAACGGAGGCCTGGTAGGTGACAGATGTAACGGGCGAAGCGTGAAGATGAACATGGTTGCCAGTTTGTTGCTTTGACTAAGATGAGATGTTTTGTCATCAGCAGCACTTCTGTATTTGTCTGCCACCCCACACTCTTTTCTATTTTAATATCTTCCTCACTCTTGTTCCTCATTAACCCCTCTACCCTTCTCTCTCTCTCTCTCTCTCTCTCTCTCTCTCTCTCTCTCAGCCTCCCCCTCTGCTTTCTGGTGCCCATCTCTCTGTCTGTCCTTATTTGGACAGACATTAAAGATGGCTTAATGAGTATGGCTTCCTACGTTGCTGTGTTGTTCACACTTCTGTTCCGCTCTGACAGGCCATGTACCAGCTAGCTCCTGACGAGAAGAGGAGGGACTGCGGACTGAATGTTTTAGACACATACTTTAATAATGGGGTAAGACCCACACACGCTTACTTCATAACCGACATAAGAAATTAGTGTGGCAGTGTATCTCAAGTCATCCAGTTGTTCATCTCGCTGGACTTTATGATTTAATTACATTAAAGCTGTAATTTTGAGATGTTTATTTTTGATCTCTGCATGGTTTTATTGCTTTATTAATAGTTTTATCAGTATATTTACATTTAATTGAGTAAACACATATTTGCCAATGATTAATATATAATATATTAATATGTGCTGGCAACTTTGGACTTTATCCAAAGTAGAAATCCACAGGTGTGTAGTAACCATTTAGTATTGGTAAACTGGGCATTTCCAGCACCTCTGCAGTGTCTACACCTCTGTTTGGGTTCTCTTGGGGTGGAAATGAGCACTATCGGTTGACACTAACTGCGCTTCATTTCTCGTAAATTACACTGGCGCACACATAGAAATAGAAATGGGGAATGGGCTGCCCTATAGTGCGAGTGTGAGGAAATTAATTGGGTAGCAGTATGCACATGCATATCACACTCTCTTGTGGTTTTCCTTTGTTTTGTTCACACCACAACCACACCACAACCTTTATTTTTAAGTTTTTCGCACTTTGGCCCTCAAAAGAGTTTACAGAGGTCTCCCCCGCTGAAATGAACTGGACCAAACTGACAAACGAACCAAAGTTTGTTTTGAACCGGACCCAGCAGCTGAGGTGTGACCACAGCCTTGATGTCGTGCTCCACTAGCCGGACCGTGCAGGTTCACACTCAGAAAGGGCCGAGCTGACTGATAATGTTTTTCCTAGCCTTGACAGTCTGCAGCCATGTTGCACTATCATCTCACTTTGATCTGTCCTTCTCTGTCTGTCCGCCTGCCTCGCCCTGTCTTTCTCTCTGCAACCGTCAAGTCGGCGGCCCATCTGCCAGACATACCCCAGGATGTGGTCGCTGGGTGTCGGGAGAGGCTGGAGCAGAGTCCGTGTAAGGAGCTCTTCAATGACTGCACCAAGTAAGTCCGGCTCATGGGCTGCTTTTCATATCCTGTGTGACTGTGATCTGATCTGCAGCTCTGAGTTGTGATCAGACTGTTAATGAAATGACTTTGTGTGTTTGGTTTTATTTTTGATTGAGTCTGGCTGTCAAAGTGCAATGGCACCAATACAATCCTGTTCCTTCAGCAAGCGCGCGAGTGTGTGTGTGTGTGTATGTGTTTGTAGACTGTGTGGATCAGTGCACCCTGTCACTAGTGATGATGAGGCAGCTGGCACCTGGCATGCAGTATTAGACACACACACACACACACACACACACACACACACACACACACACACACACACACACACACACACACACACACAGACTTGCAAACATGTGCACAGTAGAGGCGAATGAAAAAGAGCAGTGGGCAGAGAGAGCATCCGGATGGCTGGCATGAAAACAACAGCCACCTCAGTGTTCCCCACATACACACACCACACAGACACACACTCTCTCTCACACACAAACACAGATTTACAAACACATACACACACAGACACACACACACACACACACACATACACTTACACACACTCTTGCAGGTGTTTCTGCTTCCTGCTCTGAGAGCCAGGAGAAGCAAACAGACCAGGGATTATTACCCCGAATGTACTTCTCATTGCCCGCGCGCACACGCACACACACACACACACACACACACACACACACACACACACACACACACACACACACACACACACACACACATTCACGCACCTCAATGTAACTCACTATTAGCCCCAGTAATTTAGCTCTGTCACAGTTGGTTGCTGTTGCCCAGGACGTCAGCTGAATGGAATATTGTGAAATGTGTATCATGATGAGTTGTCACATTCACCTTGGTAATGATAAATGTAGGAATTACTGTGTGTACGTTGGCACGTTATGCTTTATTTTCTTTATTTCCTGTCACGATTTGGCTCACCGCTGATGTGTTTATGTTGATTAATTACCGTAGGGGCTGCAGTGAAAGATTGCTGCTGTCTGAACTGTACTGTGTGCTGATTGGTTGGCTGAAGTTTGGTTGTTTTCACATTTCGTTAAGCAGTTAGAGTTTAATTAAAGGAAATTCGGACAGTTTCTTCAGAATTTTGAGTGAGTCGAGAACATATTGATTAACACTGACAGCACAACATTGCAGAAGTACTTTTCATAAACAAGTATGAACTGAATTATTTTCAAATTTTTCTGAACAGTGTACAATCCACACCTCATCAAATCAGCAGACTCCAAGAAAAGAGACCCATGTCTCCTCAGTCCGCGCAAGAGCTGAGTTGCTGTAGACTATCGACTTTTAGCCACACAGGCAGACAGATTTGGGTTGGAACACTGCGACCAGCCTGTGATTCACTTGAGCTTCCCCCGCGGGAATACCGGAATCTGCTAGAAGGAGCTCAGGAGAAGAGGGAATCATGGTTGGGAAAACAGTCCGTGTTCTCAGCCTGCGCTCCTGTTTTGGCCAAACACACGAAGAGAGCTTTTTAAGAGCTGTTGGATTTATAGAATCAATAACTTATATGGATCAGAAGCTCGTCATGCTAACCTCCACGGACAGATTCACTGTTGGCGATGCTGTTTTATGCTAATGCTAATGGTTTATCCAAATTATCTCAACCCATAGTTTTGTGAAATGCAGTAATGTGGCTGTGACATCAGTCTGTTAATCATGTCTTTATCTTATTAATTGATTTATTGTCATTATTGTGTGTACTGGTATGGTTTGCCTTTGGAGGCAGAAACATAGGAAGACCCTGGTAGAGGGAGTTTGAACAGGGCAAAGTGTTGGCCGATATGTAACTGAAGCTGGTAAACATTAGTGATTGAAGTTAAGATGAACACAACACACACACACACACACGCACGCACGCGCACACACACACACACACACACACACACACACACACACCTGCCATCTGTCTTTGGCATATCAGGTCATGGTCTGCTGGTCTTGTTTCCTTCCCCTCTGCATCTCTATTTTAACACCTCTGAGTAGCCAAAAAGGCACTGGGGAGGGCAGAGAAACGATGTAAGAAAGAGAGTCGCCGCGGCAAAATAATTCTGAAGTTCCACGCTTTGTGCCGTGGGAAGCACAGCATCCGCTTCATTCAAACTCCTCAACCGGATTGAATACAGAGCGAGCGGGTAGAAAGCGCGTCATGAGGGGTTTGAAAATCCACAGAGAGTAATGAGAGCAGAGCAAAAGGGCGAAATTGGGAAAAGTGAGGAGAAATGGAAAAAAAGTGTTAAGGCGAGCGGGGCTAAACAGCAGAGTGTACAAACACAGAGCAACACAGGCACGTGTTTGTGTCCGAGCAGCAGCAGCACTTCAGATGTTTTTGAATGGAATTCCTGTTCAGCTTCGATCATCACTCCTTCCACTATCATTATTATTTGTATTCCGTTGTGGAATTTTTATTTTCTTTAATTCTCTTATTCCAATATGTAACTCTGACCCAGGGCTTATTCAGGCTTTTTTCTCAGTGAGAAAGACTGTAGGAAAGCATGGTGCTGCACGTGGAAACGTGACTTTTGGCAGGGCTGCACACCCACTAGCAGAAATTTATTAGCTCACTGGATTTTCTTCTGCTGCAGTGGAACATACTGTTATGTCATACTAAGAGTAAAGCGTGGCCTGCAGTGCATGTGTGTCGTGGTGTTTCGTGTATCGCTGGTCTTGACAAAGGTCCGCTTGCTGATTTTTCTCCCCTTTTCTTTTCCTCTCACTCTCTCCTCATGTAACAAAAGCCATATTGTAGCTGTGTTTATTTCTACTCCCAGTGGTGTCTGTCTGAGGCTCAACTCCAAGCCAGGCACTGCTTGGCTCCTGCCGTTCTAGAGCCCTTTCTTAAAGTGTCCGGCACCAGTTTTGTCTTGTGAGGCTGACGGAAGCCAGTGGACCTGATACATGAACATGGACGAGAGTCGGAGCTGAGAAACCTCAGCCCCTCAAGCCTTACTGATACTGAAAAACATTTGCTGTCCACAAGACTGTATTGAAAACATGGTATTGTATCCATGGTGGTTACAGGACTGCATCTTCAGGGGATTTCAGTAAGTTTTAATGCACATACTTTTAGTTCAAACCCCAGTGAGCTCAGGAAGAGCAGAGAACAGACTGATGAAATATTTAGACACTGTACCTCCTCTGCGAAGCATAGATGGGACGTTCATGAACTGGGTCCCATGATGACATAATTCAGTTTTCTTTTACACAGCAGAGGGTGCTCCCCTTGTGGAAACTCTCTACTCTCGAGCCCTTCGCCAAGAACAGCCACCCCAGGGCTGCTGGTAACCACAGGCAGCTTTCCTCATCCTCCTCAGTGATGAAGTAATTCTAAAATATGGTCAAGGAAAATCTCTCCTTGCCAATGTCAGTCATGTGTTGTAGGCTGGCGGAGGAGCTTTTGATCACACTGGTCCACAGGAGAGAAAGTGGTACTGGTGTAACGGAGACTTCCACGGGCTCGTGGTTGATGATGATGATGCACAGTGTTGTGATGGAAGGCCCTTTTTTTTTTTTTTAAGATATTATTGATTTAAGATGTCAAAGCTTTTTCATGTAGAGTTATATAATCAAAGCATATATACAATATGCAAAATAAATACACTTTCAGTTTAAATTTGATGCGTTTGTACAAGATGTTACTGGTGTTTTACATCAGTTCATACGTTATGTGACGTAACGCCTTCTTAAACTCGTTGAATTGGATTTTTTTAAGCCACTAACATATGAAATTGTCACCCATATGGCAAATATCCATAGACACGTGTGAGAGGAGTACAAATACAGACATGTAAAACAGGTTAAGCTTTTCTGTCACGCTTGTCTTAAAGTAATTAAGTAGTACAAGTACTCGCCTCTGGCCTTTGGCTCAGTCTCTGCTGCTGCTTGAAGCTGATATATGGACTTGTTAGTTCCTGCTTTCCTCAGCTTTGTGAAGTTGGCTGTGAAAAGTGGAAGACACTCTTTGTTTGTCAGTCATGATCCTGCTGTTAATGATTTGGATAACAGGTTTTTGTCTTAAGCTGGATATAGAAAACATCGGAAGCTTGTATTGTCAGCGTGTTTTCTTGTCCTTATGTAATATTTGTTATGACAGCGGACTTGATCATTTGTGGTGGATATGTGCCATCAAGATTGACCAGAACAAAACGTCTAAAATGTTTTTAGACAAGTGTTTTTAGTTAAAATTCCATTTACAATTTCCCATGCTTAAGGCTATAACTAAGTAAAAGCTTAAAGGTTCCTTGTGGACTTCTCTTCTAAACAAATAAGCTATGTTTACAGTTGATGTTTGCAGTTAAGTTTAAGTATGTCTCACATTGTGTGTATTCTTTAAGTCTATCACGTGTTGAATTGCATTTCCTTCCTCATAAAACATTTGCAAAGCGGACTTGTTGTAGATCTTGTTTCCCTGCAAGTGGTCTTTGTTGATGCGCTGCTACGACTGTTCTCTCATTACTGCCACCATCGGATCAATGTAATAATGTGAAACTGATAGCAGGATGGAAAGTGTGCGCGTAGGGTACTTGTAAAAACGTTGCTCCATAGCGCCACTGGTGCTCGAAAACCTCCACAGGGTGCCCTCAATTAAAAGGACTAAAAAAAATATTTGAAACTGTCAGTAAATGTAAACTGTAAATGATTTTCTGGCCTTTTGTTTTTACAAGCTGGTAAATGGTTTCTGAGGTTTTTGTGGATATATTAGTAACAATAAATGACACATTTTTGTGTTGTTGTTTTTCATAGTGACTTGTATTTCTCTTCATTAATGTCTGCTGTGGTGTAGTAATCTCAAAGTCTTCCTGTGGCATTTGGCGTCATTCTCCGTTTAGATATGTTATCCACCGACAGCGCTGACAGCGAGGACAGTAGACTTTTAAAGGCACTAATAACCACAACATTTTGCTAACCGGTGTTAATTTTTGCCGCAGCTCTTGAAGTAAACCTGTCTCAGTACAGTTCAATTCATATCTGTTTCATACCAGTTAAACAGGACATTTTGTTGAAGTCAAACAACATCTGTAGTCAAAGCAGTGAAAAGGCTGGCAGGGTCACGTCAAAGACTCCTGTTCTTGCAGCTCTGAGTGGAGTGGCTGTTGACGTATGGTCCAGAGATGATGAGGCTGTGACCTTAAACGACCCTTCAACCGTTCAACTTCCAGCCGGACACTTACAAAGTGTTTAGGTTTGTTTGTGCATCTGTCTGACTCTATGACGTAATCACGGATTCGGACAGATTCACACCCACATGCACGTGTGAGGTGAGATTAGATGTTCCGCTCACCCTCCTTCTCAGTAAAAAATGTTTTCCCCCAAATCCCCCTGCATGAGTCGAGTGGAATGTCTCTGTTCAAAGGCATTTTTCATTTTTCACGGCAGTGAATCGGCACCAAGTTGTTTTTTTTTTCAACAGTCTTTCCACTGAGAACGGCTTTGGACCACAACACAGCCTGCAATGCCTAAACACGCACGCAAACACGCGGACATACACGAACATGCACACATATGCGATTGAGGGGCCGGTCGGATAAAGACTGTGTGTGCTCGCAGTCACTGGAAAGGTGAAAAGGCGTCCTCCAGCTGTCTGTTCATCTGTCTGGAAATGTTCACGTGCTTGTTTATGTTTTTCCTGGTGACATGTTCATCTTTATTACCTTGTTATTAAATGCTCGTCAACCCTCGTTCTCCCTCCCTCCCTACAGAATAGTTCGTGATTATCTGAGTGGGGCTCCATTTTCCTCCTACCATGAGTCCATGTACTTCTCTCGCTTCCTGCAGTGGAAATGGTTGGAGAGGTGGGTAGTCACTGCAGATTACACACTTGGTGAAGCAGACATGCAAACTATTCTTTTGTCTTACATAAAAGTGACACCTGTGGTGTGACGCCCATTTGGTATTCTCTGCTCAGGGTTGCATCAGTCATTCCACTGCTTTATCTGCTAAGGACAGCAAATTTGTCATATAAAGATAGTTACAAACTTTGTTTTTAATGCTCATTGTCTGCAGAGGAAAATAAAATTAAATATATTATTGATGAATAGAATAAAAAGACTGATAATAACCTTGTGTTAAGAAGTGGCAGAAGAAATGCTTACAACAAACAAAAAAGGCACAAATGTTCCAGTGTACAGAAGTGGCAGGGAAGGTGCACTGAAACACAAAGGTGGTGCTGCCAATCAGTGAGAGGAGTAAATAATTGATGACGCTTTGCATAATGGCTGGGTAACTGAAGCAGGGTGGAAAGAGCAGTCATCAGGGTGGATTAATAATATATTAGAGCATTACTCTGTCTGCAGCATCACATGGTCTGAGAGAGTGGCACAACCCTCAGTTATTTTATGTCTCTTTTTGTCTCTGTCTCTCTGTCTCCTTCTTCTTTCCATCCCTGCAGGCAACCAGTAACCAAAAATACCTTCAGACATTATAGAGTACTAGGAAAAGGTGGATTTGGCGAGGTGAGTGTCACTGCAATCCAGGAGTAAAGTAGAAATAAGTGACGGTGTTCTGTGGTTATTAAAGTTTGTATGGTGGACTCTGAGCCAGCGTTATGTTCCCTCACACAGCACGTTTGGAAAGGACATGTTAATGTTAACGATCGAAGCTGCTTAACAGTTAGTTAATGCTGCCCTGTTTATGTCCCCACTCCAGTAATGCTGGGTGGAGAAATCTGTGGTGTGACACATTAACTTCCATTAGTTGTACTTTTAAAGTGTGTGTGTGTGTGTGTGTGGTTTTTTTTTTTTATGTGCGTGTGTGTGATAATGTTTCCTTGGTGCTTGTTTTCCAGGTTTGTGCCTGCCAAGTACGTGCCACCGGTAAGATGTACGCCTGTAAAAAGCTGGAAAAGAAACGAGTGAAGAAAAGAAAAGGTGAAGCAATGGCACTAAACGAAAAACGCATTTTAGAAAAAGTTAACAGTAGTTTTGTAGTAAGTACTACCTTTTTCTTATTCAACCTTTCAACAGAAATGTACCTGTTTGTGCGTGTGTGTCAGTGTGAGTGCTGTGTGCGTTGTGCGTGTGAAAGCATTGTTTGTTGTGGCTGCAGGATCCTGCAAAAGAAATTGAATAGTGTGTTTGCGAAGGCTGATGATCAGCTGTTAAAGACAGCGCTGTGACTCCAGTTCTGTTTGTTTAATGACTTCCACGCCAGGTGGACGAGCTTGTGAGTCGCAGTGGAAAGAAATGTGATGGCATAAAACCACAAAAGGGGGGGAAATAAGTCACGTGACATTATTGACCAGTTGCAGGTGACACAGGCACACTGCAGGGCGGTTTGTAAGGATGTGCACACATTTTGACTCAGGCTAGCTTGCATGCACATTCTGCCAATAAATCCACGCAAACATGCCAAATTTGATTTCATTTGGAGCATACTGTCAGCCTGAAATCATTTGTGAATGTGTCCTGATATATGATTGAAATCTGTTTTGCTGCCATGCAATGTTTTAATGACGTTTTTCTATGTTCTTGATGTTCTTGACTCAAATGTACAGATTGCATGTTGTAGTAAATGTACGTACTTCCCGACAGGTGTGTGTCATAGATTATGAGGAACAGCAACAGACACACCACACACATGCCTCTGTGCCAACTTGGGTCACACACTTTTTGACTTGACTTGTCTGAGTTCATCTTTGTGCTGTAACCTGATAGCAATGATGGATGATTACTTTTAAAATAGAGGCACAGTTGATCTGGATTAAAAAGACCTTAAAACTTCACCAAACCAAACTTCATTTGAGGCAAATCATTTGATTGGACATGATTTAGGCCAAAATGTCAGTCAGGTCAGAGCAGTAATGTGAGGGAAGTGTCAGCTTTCAGAGACAGGTCTGAGGAAGCTCTGATCAAAAAAGAACTATTAGCTAGAAAACAATATGACAACGATTTCCAAAGAACTTCATAAAAGCATCACAGGCTCCGTCATGAGGAAGTGATGTACCATCTGCTCTTCCTGGTCGTCACACCAAACTAACAAATTACAAAGACCCTCAGTAGCGTCTGTAAAATACTTTATGATGCTTTTGGCTAGAACGCCGCAAAACCCAGAAAGGATCAGGAGGGCTTCAGGTGCTGTCTTTGCTTGAGCTCATTGTCTCTTGCAAACCAAACATAATGAACTTCCTGCACAGTTTAAGTTTCATAATAAAGCAACAGCATGCAGAAGAAAGTAGTGCAGTGTCCTGCTGCTCACAGCATGTGTGCCAGCCAAAAAAAAAAAAAAAATCATTACCCTGCCACCGTACCGCCATGCCTCAAGCTCTTAATGGTGGCGTTGCTCTTGGCTGGTTTTCCTATGGAGGATTTTCATAAATTGAGCCATAGTCATGAGTAAGCGGTGGTTTTTGGCCGGTGCTGTAACGCCAAGCTTGAACGCTTTTTAGGGAGTCACCTAGCTTTTCATTTCTTCCATGCTGTCCCGAAGTACTGAAGGGCAGAAATTTGCAGTTGACAGTCCATTAACATGTAAGATGATACATTGTAGGAACAGTTCAAGGCCTTAAAGGGAGATATCAGTAATGTCTATGGGTCATAAATGAAATATGAGAGAGAGGTGACAAGAATGACCATGAGTGCGTAGATTATTTCCATTTCATCTCTATGACGACAGTGCCTGAAAATCACCTGAAATCAGGAAGTTTGACTTCATTAGCAGTTAGCAAGAGCACTTTTTAAAATGCGAACCAGCTGTGACACAGCGTACATGTTCTTGTGTGTCTGTTTTTTTAAATTCTGCTATCAACGCTCTCCGTGTATGAAAATGCTTGAATTCTAATCCTGCTTGACTACACATGTTGACATCAGGAATCAAACGCAGCTGGAAAACTGGTGATGCCTGCTTCTCTTTCCATTTCGTCCAACTGTACACAGGAAAGCGTCTCAGGTGCTCCGGCAGGAAAAGAAAACTTAGCTTTGGCTCAGCGTCGTGCTCCTTGAAAAAAAATGATTGTTCCAAAGACAAGAAAATTACAGCGAGCTCTCGTTTAACATTCTTGGAACGTGGCGAGGAGCGGCTAGAAGGATAAGCATGTTAATTTCTGGTCTGCGGGTCTGTGCAATGTGGACTTTGTTATATGTGTACATGCTGTAGAACATGGTGTTCTGCTGTCTGACTGTATGGGACTGTGATATTGATCTGGAGTACAGTAAGCTGGACTGTAGGATCACAGCCTCAGAGCCCCTCCATGTTCTCCATCTGAAGCTAATGCTTGTGTTTGAGTCGTACTACGTGTTGGATTAGTCGCTTTCTGATGCAGTGTGAGCTATGTTGTGCGTCCTTGTTTTAAATGAGTCATGGCAGAAGCATGTGTATGGGCATGCACACACACACACACACACACACACACACACACACACACACACACACACACACACACACACACACACACACACACACACACACACACACACACACACACACAGAGGCTAGAGTGGGCTTGTTACAGAACCTCAGACTTGCAGCTCTTGTCACCTGGGATTGGCACATGATTGTGTGTGTGCGCACGTGTGTGTGTGTGTGTGTGTGTGTGTGTGTGTGTGTGTGTGTGTGTGTGTGTGTGTGTGTGTGTGTGTGTGTGTGTGTGTGTGTGTGTGTGTGTGTGTGTGTGTGTGTGTGTGTGTGTGTGTGTGTGTGTGTGTGTGTGTTCGTTCTCTGTGCTGCAGGCAGAACTGATGACTCTTCATGTGCCTCTCTACCTACGAGAGAGGCTCTGTTGCCTAGCAACACTGACCAAACAGCAGTAGCAAGGAGAAGAGTCAAGTACTCTCTCAAACCCCTCATTTCTCTCTCTCTCGCTATTGTTCTTTACTTTTTTTTGATCAGTGCATCATACTATTAGTCAATGCTTACTGCTAGCTTGCTGTATGTTTTAACCATTAACACATCTCTTTCAGTGTGTGGGTGTGTGCATGTGAGACAGAGGGCAGGGTGACCCCGCTCTGAAGTCTCCCGCAGGTGAAACCTCAGGCGAGGCTCCTCGCTCTGATGCACATTATCGTTTGAAATCTTATGAATACAATAGAACAGTTAAGGGATTGAAGCACACACAAGCCAGGCCTGTTGTTCAATGTTGCATTAATACAAATTTTCCCAAAATATCAGATTTTGCAGTGTTAATTATGGGACCATCAATTGGGATTTGAATCGGATTTTAGCATTTGATCAAAGAACAATTGGACACCAGTTTTCACTAGCTGTCCTGTCTGTTACCTGAGAAGATTAAGCTCCAGAGGGAGGCAAAGCGGATGTTGTGATGTCATGATTCACTTCCTTTGAGAGTAAAGTCATTTCCAGTAAGCCGATTGCCTTTGGTTTTCTTCATTTCTGTGACTTATCGCATTAGCATAGATGTTGGGCATTAGTGGTGGTGTGATTGCGCAATTGAAATACTTTGAGCTTATTTCGTTATTGGGATGTTGTTTTGGATATCCTTGTGAGAGACATTATGAGAGACATTGTTTTGTGTTGCCAAATTCAATAGTTTTGTCCATTGCTCATGAATAACCATATGTTTTGCCTGGGCTTGTAGCACATATTTGTGTGTTTGTTTAGGCACAGTATGTACGTGTGTGTATGTGTGTGTATGTGTGTGTGTGTGTGTGTGTGTGTGTGTGTGTGTGTGTGTGTGTGTGTGTGTGTGTGTGTGTGTGTGTGTGTGTGTGTGTGTGTGTGTGTTTGTTTGTGTTTGCATGTTGTTCGCTCGGCCCATAAGGTTTTTTTCCCCCATCCCCTCTTGTGGTCTGTCTCTGACTGCATAGTCCAGAGCAGATGGGATTCCTCCTGATGGCAGCAACATCCTGCTTGTACACAACGGCACAGGCACACACACTGTACCCTGCATGTCACTGACCCACAGGGGGTAGAGGGAGGAGGAGGGGAGAGAGAGGGAGGGCTGGTGGGAATGAAGGGAGAAAAGAGAGATAGATGGTGGGATTCAAGGGAAGGGACGTGAAGTAATGAAGAAAGCAGGGCAGGAGAAGCTTCTGGGTTTCCATGTCATGATGTATCTCTCTTGGTTTCTCTTTGTATACAGTCCTGACATTCCATCTGGGATAATGGACGATTATTTGTGGGCATTAAACAAACCAAATGAAACAATCCTGTTCCTCTAGCCACCCTGTCTCTTACCACTGCTCTTCCCTCTTCCTCCTCCTGTTCCTCACCCCTCTCTCTCTCTCTCTCTCTCTCTCTCTCTCTCTCTCTCTCGCTCTCTCTCGCTCTCTCTCTCTCTCTCTCTCTCTCTCTCTCACTCACTCACTCACTCTCTCTCTCTCTCTCTCTCTCTCTCACTCACTCACTCACTCACTCACTCACTCACTCACTCTCTCTCTCTCTCTCTCTCTCTCTCTCTCTCTCACTCACTCACTCACTCACTCACTCACTCACTCACTCTCTCTCTCTCTCTCTCTCTCTCTCTCTTCATGCCTTCCTCCACACCAACTCCTTGACTCCTTGGTCCCTCACCTCCCTCGTTACCACTTCCCCAAATTTGCCTCCCCTTCCAGGTTAGTCTGGCGTATGCCTATGAAACCAAGGATGCGCTGTGCCTGGTGTTGACCATAATGAATGGCGGTGACTTAAAGTTCCACATCTACAACATGGGAAACTCGGGCTTTGACGAGCAGAGGGCCATTTTCTACGCTGCTGAGATCTGCTGTGGCCTGGAGGACCTGCACCGTGAGAGGATAGTCTACAGGTTAGGTCACATGGGGGTCAGACAGGGCAGGTGGAGATGGGGAGTAATCATAGTAATTCTGTTTAGAAGATTAGAGGATACTGTAGGCAGGCCATCTTGACTGTCTCAAAAATATGGCCCCTGTTGTCATTACATATTAGGACAGCGTTAAGCATAGAGTCTTAGGAGTATTTTGTGGTCTCTGAGGACGGTTGTTATGAGGTTTACAGGCCCAGGACCACATTATATAAGCTTGTTGTTGTACAAAAGAATTTGCCTACAACTGGCTAAAGGTCCTGAAAAGGGACACTCCACTGATTTTTGCACACAATGTTCAGTTTATTTGTTCTGAGAAGCACTACCAGTAAAAACAGCTGTGTGATGTCATTTGTGGCTCAGAAGGGAGCTTTGTAAATTAACCCTGATGATGTCATAGTGATGCCATCAAGGTTATCTCAGATTACGTCTGGGACAAGCCTGCATTACAGACAAGGGGTGTGGAGTTTAAAAGAAGTAGGGTTTTTAACAGGCGGCAGGGAGTAATGAAAGAAACTACCCAGCTGCACAATGGGAAATCTGAAATTTTGGAGCTAAAAGTCAGGATATCTCTCTGGCCCTTCAGTTTTGACTATTTGTTTTTTTAATCTGTCTCTTGCAAATCCCCTGATTTAGTAGAAGTGCGGTAGTAAATCAGTGGAATACTCCTTTAACCCAAGGACAACTGACAGACCTCACCAATTCAGGAGGCCCAAACAAACCATAAACTAACTGCATGTCTGGCTGTTTTTCAGCTCTGGTGTTTCCATCACAGTGTTTGCAGTCGTGTAAGATTGATACGAGTGCAAATAGAAAGTTCTGGATGATGAATTGTTGTTTGATTAATGGTGTGCTGATTTCACTGAGGTGGCATGCACCTGTCACACTCAGTGGAGCCTCAGAGTAATGCTAACATAAACACTGATGTTCTTAGAAGACACATGCAGCCACATACACATGGCCCATGTGGTCATATAAACACTCGATCTCTGAGTGTGTAAGGGCAAACTTCAGATTTGAGCTTGGCATTGGTTAGAAGACTAGCCCCAGGTTTCAAACTTTATAGCTGTTATAATAAGATAAGACAAGGATTTGGCTTGAAAGGAGGTTATAATAAATTAGATAATAACATGATACATAAATTAAAAATGACTCATAAAAGACCTTAATACATAGTAACACATAAACAGAGCGTGAATATAGCTCATTGTCATATAATGCATGATAATGAATATAGCAAATAAAGATGTGTGTGCAGATAAGCTGTCTATTAATCCACAGGAAAGATTGTAGAAGCTCAAGAACAGAAATCATGTGGGCAGTAAAAGACAATGAAATGTCAACAAATGACAGGTTAATATAGGATGCAAATATTTATCCACAACGTTATTGTGTCTTGTACTCAAATGTTCGATTTTCATACAAGCATCATTTCAACAGAATGACCCCCTATTTTTTTTTTTTTTTTTCTTGCAGGGATTTGAAACCTGAAAACATCCTTCTGGATGATCGTGGTATGTTCAACTTAAGATTATTTTATATTTTCTTGTTCAGTTTAGCGCAGAGGGAGCTAATATGTGAGCAGCAGTTTACCACAGCTCTCTTGATGTGACCCTGAACCTTACAAGGTACAAAACAAACAAGCAGTCTGTATCTGGTCCACTTTGTCACGTGCAGGTACATTATCTCCATGTCTTTCTCAGGCTGAAAAATCATCTTCTCAACTTCTTCACATCACAGACTTTCCTCTGAGTCATACTCCCGTAACATCTATTCTCTGTAACATAGCCTTATCTTGAAATAGAGGAATCTTTTCTTATTCTCTTTCTGTCAGAGTACTATGGCTTTGACTTTTGCACCTATTATTATTGTGGACGGATATCACGGAAATTAAATGTATTCCTCTGTTAGTAACTTTAAAAAGTGTGCATTTTTATTAAAATATGTATATTCTTAGATCTCAGTTGGGTAATTCACCTGTGGTTCTTGTTTAGGACACATCCGAATTTCAGACCTGGGTCTTGCTGTTCAAATCCCTGAAGGAGAGACGATACGAGGGAGAGTGGGCACTGTTGGATACATGGGTAAGAACTTATGTAACCCTCTTCTACCTTCTTTTGTTAGTCAAACCTTTCATCCTTATTTGCTGAAACAACTGCAACTGTTACTTTACTGTCAAATTTCATCTTTCTGCCCCTCCTTATGAACTTCCATTAACCGTCTCTTCTTCATCTCCCTCCTGCAGCTCCTGAGGTGATCCAGAACGAGAGCTACACTGTCAGCCCAGACTGGTGGGGGCTGGGCTGCCTGATCTTTGAGATGATACAGGGCCAGTCGCCCTTTCGCAAGCGCAAGGAGCGGGTCAAGCGGGAAGAGGTAGACAGACGGGTGCGTGAGGACCAGGAGGAGTACTCTGATAAGTTCTCAGAGGAGGCCAAGGACATCTGCAGACAGGTGAGAGTGAAGAGATGGAGGGTGACAGATGGTTGTAGGATTAGGAAAAGGTGTCGAGGAGGAGAAAAGGAGGACAAAGGGAGGAGAGCACAGTAACAAGATTCGTTGAGGTTAGTGGCAAATGAGGACATGGATGCATGAGGCTGAAGGGGTGGTTGAATGGGAGGACTATGCAGAAAAAAAAACACTGGTTCTTGAAGAATTTCAAGATTGGATAATAAGATTGTATATATGTCCTATATATTTTAGTATGTCCTCTAGTCCAGGGCTGTGAGGAATTAATCCCAGCATGCATTCTGTGGGAGGCAGTCCAAGATAAATCATACTGCAGTGCATATTTCTTTGTATCAGCACATGCCAGCTGATAGGGAGCAGCATTTTTATTTATTTGGAGTCACATTTCCTGTGATCTGGCTAATGCAATGCAATGCAATGCAGTAATGACTTTTTAGCTCTTTTTGGTCTGCAGCTTCTCCTGAGAAAATGTCACGCTGTAAAGCTGCTAAACGCTGCACTGTGTTCACCAGCCAGTGGCTAACATTGGCCACGTGTTGTCTGGTGTTGCGCAGGTACCATACAGTTTGTTTATCAGAGGCTTTGCCTGTTGTGGCTGCGCTGATGAGAGCAATGAGAGTGAATCCAAACAATAAATTTTTGGGGTGTAAAACCAAAACAGTGAGCTGAAAGACACTAAATTGTTCTGGGGGAGAACTGCAGAGTTTGGTGATAATTGTGTGAACTTGTTACTAAGAGCAGCCATTTTCACAATAGAGTGATTTCAGCCAACACATTGATTAGTGCAGGTTTAAGGAGATCAGTTAGCTATCGGGGCTTGAAGTATTCTCATCTATGTTTCACCTCCTGTCTTCCACCGTCTCACTATTCCATGCTCCAGCAGGGAGCCACTGAGCTGCTCTGCCTCTGAGCAGGACGGGATGGGGGACGTTTATTTGTGTGACGCGGTGGAACATTCTGACCCGAGGTTCAGCAGAGTCAAAGACTCCCTGGGGAGTGGAGGAGTGGTGGGGGGGAACAGGGAGAAAGAGAGGCTTCAGCAAGAAATGGGAGGAAGATAATAAGGAAGGGGAGAGAAAGAGGAAGGGGGAGAAATAGTCTCTCCCGGAGAGATGGCCATTACCACAGCCCAAAATAGAGAAGTGATCTGACTTGTCAAGAGCAGAAACTGAGAGTCTGCTTTGAACCCTGGTGTAAATTGGACAAGAGTTGCGCAAAGATAACCAAAGTGAGAGTGGGAGAGTGAGAAGCCATTGCTTTGTTGATTGTGAAAACCACCAGCTTTTGGGTGAGGACAGGGCCAGTGAGAGTGTCCACTAGTAGCCAAACCACTGAACAGTGCTCATCCAGTTCAGAAGGCTGCTGTACTGTAGGTGGTGTGGTGGTAATATTATCCAGAAGCTCTCATAGAGACAGCAATGGCGCTCTAATTCTATCCACGGTGGTGCTACATTAACCCCTGAATATATGGATTTGTGTTGGTCTTATTTAGATTAACAGGGGTCAGATACAGAAAGTCACGAAGATCATATGAAACTATGTCCATATGTGTGCTTTGTCGACATTGGACCAGAGGGATTAGTCACATATCTGTAAGGAGTTATCCAGCATCACAGGAGCCCCCTCCCTTTCTTTGAGTGTTTGAGTCATGGTCGAGAACTGGGCTTAAACAGAACTTTGTTTCATGAGAAATTTGAAATACATTAAGGTAAAAGTGATGTGCCAAAGCCATTTGGGCTAACACACTCCATGTTTAAGTCTCTCTTGCCTCTTCCTCATCCTCTTCCTCCTGCTGTATGTCAGCTTCTTGCTAAGGACCCCAAGGAGCGACTTGGCTGCCAGGGTCGAGGGGCCATAGAGGTCAAGCAGCACCCCATCTTCAGAAACATCAACTTCAAACGCCTGGAGGCCAACATGCTGGACCCTCCCTTCAGCCCCGATGTAAGAGCAGCACACACACACGAACATGCACACGTAAACGTACCCACTCCAAAGTCTGGACAGGACAGGCTCAATTCACAGCTTGTAGCCTGAAACCTCAGTGAGCGACAAATCAGCACACAGGAAATACCATTGTCACCAGTAAACAAACACTTCCAGTACAAGCTAGTTATCATGGTAGCTGGTGGGGGTGGTGAGAAGCAGGCATGTGATTTCAAGTGTCCTTCCGAACTGGCCGATCAAATGGAAAACATGCTTTCTTGTGAATATATGTAACTGTGGAGTGTAACACAGACTGCTACCTCGACCAGATGAATCTAAGATTTTAGTGTGTGCAGCACTCGTAGATTTAGCTCTCATAGAAGCTGTTGGAATCATTTCGTTTTAGTGTCGTAAATAGCTTGAGTGAGGGAGAGTGACTGACCCAAGAGGTTCGTTCAATAGTTGAAAGTAGATAGTGTTATCTGCATTTCTATTTTGGCTTATTCAGGGCAGTAGGGCCTCGCTGAGAAAAATAGAGTCCTGAGGCATGTGAAGATTTCCATGTCATTTAAATAAAAGCCTGATAGGAAGTATTTCAGGTTCTGTATTCCCCCTTTGGTCCAAAATAAATAGACTTTTCACAGTCGTGTCTTCTCTCCGTCTTTCTTCCTCTCTCTGTCTCGCTCTCAGCCTCGGGCCGTGTATTGTAAAGACGTCCTGGACATAGAGCAGTTCTCCACTGTCAAAGGCGTGAACCTTGACCCCACAGACGATGACTTCTACCACAAGTTTGTCACAGGCAGTGTCTCCATCCCGTGGCAGAACGAGGTACTGCAGACTGAGCCCACTGAGATGATGTCATCCTTCAGTCCTGCAACAGACAGATACAATGCAGTACAGCACTGGGGACAGAGGAATACATGTGTTCATGAAGAATCCGCTCCTTTAAGAGTGGTGTAGAGGCATGAATCCAATTAAATGCTTTTAGATGTCAATATGGCATTGCCTGTGAATGCCTCAAGTTAATGAATATGTTTGAGACAAGGTGCTCATTTACAGATGGACACTGGAAAAGCGACCTATAGAGAGGGATGTGTTATAAATAAGACACCCAAGAACCTTGAACCAGTTAGCAGGATAAATAACTGGGCCTCTTGTCCTTTGTAGATGATTGAGATGGAGTGCTTCAAAGAAATCAATGTCTACGAGACTGACGGGACGCTGTGCTCGGACCTGGACATGAACCGGCCTAATCCTCCACCAAAGAGAGGCTTCTTCTACCGCCTTTTCAGAAGAGAGGCAAGTGCTAGTGCTCCGCCAACTGTCCGAGGGGGTGGGGGCTAAGGTACTTCCTCTCTTCCTTCTTTCCTTCCTTGGCTTTTTTTTCCCCCCTCCAGGCCTTGTCCAAACTCAACATTTGAAAACTTCACCTCTGTGAAATGTGCTCTTTCCAGTTATGTCACTGCAAGTTTTCGTTGGTTAGAATAAGGCCTCTCTTTCTCCTTCTCTCAGGGCTTGAAAAACCCAATCCGTTGTTAATCCTTTTGCATATTCTTTTCTGTGTTTGTTGCTGTGCTGCTTTTTCTCAGGAGGTCTAACATGGGGAATCTTTTCTTGAGAGAAGCTGGGAAGATGTAGGGAGGTATCAAAAAATGTTTGTCGATGGTTAAAAAAAAAAAAAGTCCGTCACATCTTTTATTGGTTGCAGGAGCTGCTTATTTCCACTATCTTTCACCTCTCCTTTATTACAGAGACCTTTCATTTCGGTCTGTACTTGTCTGTAGTTTCCTTGAATTGAAGGGTGTAACTGCCACTGCAGGCAGGGTGGACATGTCCCACTCCTGTCCCACCCTTTGATAGTTTCAGTTTGGCTTTCTTATTGGAATCACTTTGATCTGTTACTGGCAAAACGCAGATAAACAAGGAGTTGATTTTAAAAAATCATCTGAGTCACCTTCTTAATTATTACCATTTGCTCACAGCAGGCAACAGTGAATGCACTTGTCGTTTTTACCCCGAGTTTAGCCTCTCAGGCTACATACGTCTCATTGGTGGAGGTGTTTGAGGCTGTTTTCAGTCTTTCCTCAGTCTCTCTGCATATTCTTTAGTTAATAAAAGAACATCCATCAGATAAGGCAAGTCTTTGAAGTAAAGACAAAAATGCAGCATTATGGTATCTCTATTAAGGAAACTGTACAATTTTACTATAAGAGTAGTAGATTAAAAACAGATTTATACAGCTTTTGTAGTTTTTTATATATTCTACATTTATTATTGGATGCACAATAACCAGTTTCCACACAAGATGTTATTTGCTACCAAACCTGTGCCCTTGCTTTAGTTGCAGTCTCCCAGATGTGTGTTTGAGTGCAGGGTATCTACAGAAATACTTCCTGTGATGTGGTCGAGTCAAGGTTGGGGTTTCAGCAGAATGTGACATCATCGTGCACACGTGAGACGGTGCGGTGATGAAAGTTGCTAATATTAGTGATATATCCTCACTTCTGGTCCTCCCCAGGTCTGTTTTAAGAGCGGCTACAGTGACGACGAGATCGAAGAGCCCTCGCGACTTTAAACCACTCCCTCCACCTGCCTCCTCCTCTCCCCTCGCCGCTGAACTTCACCACAAACTCCAACCGAGTGCAAATCTTAGGAACTCAGTGAATGTTGACCTGTATTTATGAGCTGTATTAAAAGTGTATTATAATTAAAGAAAAAAGTATGAGTTTAAAGATTTTGTACATTTGTACTTGAATTTATGTCTAGATGTATATTTTCACTAAAGGTTGTATTGTACAAAAAGCCATAAAAGTACCACTTGAATGCATACATTACATTTTTATTTCCTGTTTATTTTCTTTTGGAATGAGTATGGATAATGTGTATTGGGGAGTTTTTTTAAGAAGCACAGTACCAGTAGTCTTTTTGTTTTTCTCAATGTAGCATAAGGCCTTTTTTTTTTTTTTTTTTTTTATGTGCTGTATGTTTGTCATTGATTTGGCCGATGTGACGTGTTGTTAGCACATCAGATTCAGCCGGTCCCAAACTGACCCCTAGCCTCTGCACCCTGCAAGGCTCAGGTCGATCTGAGTGAAGCGCATAGATCCAATTGATATGGGGGGGAAACAAGTGCAGTCTAACTTTGCTGTGTTGATGCCGTGCTGCTTAAGCCTTCCCGTGTGTATCTCCACCTGCCCCCTTTGATTGAAGTTGGTTTGGCAGTGATGATCCATGTCCCTCCCTCAGCCCTGGACTGGACGGCATGTGTAGTAAACCGTCTCATAGGTGCCTCTACCAACTCGATTCTAGCAGAGATAGATTTATCTCTGACAATCTTTCAGTCAGTATGTGCAACAATAAGAATCCTAAAAATATTAGAGGCTTTTTTCCTGTATTACAAGGCCTGATAATGATCATTCCTGGGACTCTCAAAATCTCTTGAGCAGCAAAAGGCTCAAAACGTTAATTTCAGATGCCAGACAGTGTTTCCTTCGGGAGCACAGCTGTTCAGTCTGTTACATTATTTGCTCAGGCAAGACAAGTTTTGATGATTTATCTCAATTCCTCATCCTGTTTTCCTGCTTCTTTTCTTGTACTACCTGGCTTTTCTTTGTTTTGTTTTGTTTTTCCTGGCCTGTCCAGTCATTATGTACCTGTTTTCAGGTGCGGAGCAGAAATCCTCTCTCTTGATATCCTAGTAATTTGCAGCCCATATTGTTAGTATACCAGAAAGCCTAGAACAGGTTGACTGGAGACTGAAGTGGAACTTTGAGACTGATGATGATGATGATGATGATGATGATGATGATGATGATGATGATGATGATGATGATGATGGGGATGACAGGACTGCATAGGAGATCTGACCTGCAGCTGACAAGGGCTTCATCTAGATAACAAATTGCAGTTGCATCAAACTAACTTCCATTGATACAACTGTCAGCAGCTATTAGCCTCTGCGCTGAGTCAAGATACAGCCTGCTTTGGCCTCTGTGCCTGTTGATCATAGATAGCGCGGTGCCTGTTGGCCACATATCCTGCTAGTAGACCTCCAGTTAGATCCCGTGGCTTTTGCTGTGTTTGTACTAAATAAAAACAATCTTTCTCAATCTTAACGGTGCCCACCTTCAGCTATTCCATTGAAACCCTGTATGTTGTTCTGTCACAGGAGACAGTTGCTTGTATGTGCGTAGACAGGGAGGAACATGGGAAATCGTGTTTAAACTCCTGCCTACAGGATTGCCATCATCTGTGTACAGGAGCACTCGACCACTTGCAGAACCACAGTTGCTGTGCACTTTTGTTTCATCGTAGAAGAAAACTGTTTCCTCTGAAGTTAACTCATCATGAACAAATACATTTTCTGTACATTTCCCTACATATTCGAATTCGGATGGTCACTATTTGTGTTTGTTCTCGCTGGCATTTCAGAGGCATTTGAAGCCATTTTGCTTTTGAGGCAGTCGCTGTTTACTCCCCACCACCTGTTTTAATGCTGTGAATACCCAGTCTGGACATGTTAGCTTTGTGTGTGTGTGTATATTACACTGTATGCAAATGCAGCTTTTGTTCAGTCTAATGCATTGAAGTACAATACAATCATTCAAAATCATAGCGGGACGTGAATGTCACTCAATTGAATTTCAAACTAGTTCGAGGCGGCTTACATTTGAAATGGTACGCATGTAAATCCCCATCTTGTTAACAAACTCTCTCTTGCAGAGTTGGCTTGTTCTAAAAAAAAAAAAAAAATGTTGTCCCCTGCTGCACATTCCATTATCAGAAATCAGGAATCAAATGTGTGCATCTAGCTGTCGCTGGCTTGTTGTCACTTGAGTTTCTGAGTGTCTTTGTTATTTTTTTGTTGCTCTCAGGCACATTTTGAAGCTGATTTCTCTTGCCTATGTAGATTTTAGCCTTTTAGCTCTTTAGCCTCAAAAAACCTTGTAAATTATGTATTTCTAACATGTAACTAAGCTCTAACAGACATTCACTCACTTTCACAGGGAAACTAAACTGTGTTTGCCACCCATGCCTCTGTCATTGTCTGAACTTTACTCTTGTACCATCCATATAGCAGTAAAGAATTTCTGTTTAGTTTCATTGCACTATGGTGTGTTTTGACAATGACTATAGGAAGTGTCTTTAACCTTTTTGCCAATGATACCAAAAGCAACATTAAGTAAATCCAACTTGTTTGTTATCTGAAAAATTTACTTAAAGACTGTCAGCCTTTATTGTATGTGCCAATTACCAACTTCAGTTCTGACGCCTTTTTTCAACCTCTTTATCATTCCGTCCATTCTGAGAGAAAGTCCTTCACATAAAGGAACTTTAAACAGCTCAACAGTTTTGAATGTCCGCACTAAGTGCATTGTAATGCCTGTTTAAAAAAAAAAAAATACATATGTTTTATTACTCCAGCATGTATCGGTTTGTAATACTTCAGGCTCCTTGTATATGTAAATGATGACCTTCTAGTGCCAACATATCTCACTGGTATCTGAGGACAACTTTATAAATGGCAAGGTGACCAGCTGAGTTGGCCCTGTTTGAATACATGACAAGCATTCCTTCTCTCCTGCCTTCGTCTAAGGTGGCGATGGTGAGTCTACCCCTGAAAACGTGGATTGCACTCACCAGCAACCTTTAGAAGCGCGAGATCCTCAGTTCCTTGATGTCACTTGAGTCTAATTACCACCTATAAACGCCTGGAGGTCCTCTAGGGTTTCACACTCCAGATACGTCAGATAAGTGATATTTCAAGGAAGGGAGGAATGACAAATGTGTTATTGGTATTCAGACAGGGTCAGGAACTTCTTGATTTTTCTCCTTTTTTTGTATCTGTACAGTCATGTCGTTCAACCACTGCAGTCATTGTTAATTCTTGTACAAGTTGTATCACTGGTTGTTGTACCATATCTGACATTTGTAATTATGAAATAATACACTGCCATTTGTATAAAAATACCTGTGTCTTGACTTCTTTGTGTAATCTTTTAATTTCTGGGAATGAATGGGCATAGATAGGAGACAAAAAGTTAGAAAGTAGAAAACGGTGTCAAACCACTAGGGCCTGTGATTATGTCTAAGCCCCAATATGTATCTGCAGTGATTGCCTTAGAGTGTTGTTGCTGCAGGTCAGACTTTCTTAAAGCTCTCACGACTTCTTCTTTTACCCTTAGCCTAAATGGTTTTATTTCACATCAAAGTTATAGATTTCTTCCTATCGTACGGTTGTCTTCTTCCCATTCATTATCTGCCCCTCTCACTGAATTAGAAATGGTGCATATTATAAACTCCAGCATAATTGTGCATGTGAAGGTGAGAGCCAGATAAGTTCGATTTCCATGCACGTGTTTTTCTTCTTTATTTCATTCACAGGAATCTGTCACACCATCATCCTTCATGGCGCACAGAGAACAGCCTCATATTCAGCATCGGTCTTGCCATAATATGTTTTTTTTTACTGGATTTCAGCGGTCCCGTGACACCAACAATAACAACAAAAGAAAAAAAACTAACAGTCACTCATTGGTTGCTTCTGAAGTCACACAACAAAAAGCCGCAGTCTGATTGGCTGCTGAATTTGCACCCCTGCCCTCTCTGTCAAGCTCTCGCGTATGCCACTTCCTGGTTTGATTTGTCGGGGGAACGCAATGCTGCATCAAAGATGGCTTATACCAACATTTTGTTCATGTAGGAATAGAATTGTGAAAGAATAGGAGATATCTTGCAGGAAAAGGAGGCGGAGAGCCGGTGGTAGTTGTCGCGAGCAGTGTTAGCACTCTCGTCGCACTACGCACCGCTTGCTCTCTCCGTGCGCTAACTTGCCCTACTGTGCTAGCTAGTTAGCTCACATAGTAAATATTAGCTAGCCAAGCTAACTTGCTTAGGGTTGATTGCTAAAATGGCCACCATGGAGAAACTGATGAAGGCCTTTGAGTCTCTGAAGTCATTCCAGCAGCAACAGGGACCACCAACCGCAGAGGAGCTTGTTCAGAGGCAGTAAGTGAATTTTTGTCTGACGATGATTGCATGGCAAGCTAACTACCACTGAGCTAAAGAGGTAGCTTAGCTCTCCAGCTAACGTTAGTGCCTCACGGGTGACCAAGGTTTAATATCTGGCTTGAAGCTAGTTACGCTAACATGCAAGCTAGCAGAGTCTAAGATGTGGTTTAAACTTCTCCGCTTGTCTTAATCAGTTACGACATTGCACCAATGCCCAGTGAGGCTCGTTCGCCTGGCAGTAACATTATTTGTTTGTCAGCCTGCAAGTTTTTTTTTATAGTCAGACTAGTTGATTGATGGTTAACGTAGGAGGCGTCAGCTAATTGATGCCCACGCACCTGCTAAAAGGGTCATGGACCAATTAAAAGATCGGGTGTCAATAAATGAATCTCGGAAAAACAATTCTGTATGGAAGACCACGTTACGATTTGAGCATAACACGCCAAGTTAATTGCACAGAGGGGTAGATGTCATAAATAGCGTACTTCTGCCGATGACCAGGTGGTCGGAGGTAGCCTCCTGCACTGACGTCATTCACATCTTTCCATCGCACTCGATCCCGATCCTGATCCATGGAGCATGAGGTGCTGTAGCGACCAGAGCTGCATGTTTTCTTTCGGATGCGTCCCTCCCACATGTCAGACACCTTGAGTGTTAACAGCACCATCTTTCCACCGTTTCAAATGTATTATTCAGCCTAGTTAGTCACTTCAAAAAGCATCTGTCAAACTCTGAAGTGGCTGTGTTGTTAAAACGCATCAGGGTCATCTGATGGTCCAGAGGACCTTAAAAATGCCTCTCACCATTTGTCAACAATAGACACTTCATGGACTGTTTTTCCCCATTACCATATAGTATAATCAATTTATTTGGGTGATAAGAGAGGCAGGTTACACTGATGCCATAAATTTAAAAGAATGTTATTAATTGTGCTTTTGTTGCATCAAACTAGTAACAGCTTCTAGTCCATGTAACTGTTGAAAGCTGTTACACTGGATGGGATTAGATGTTGCAACTCAAGTTTACATTTGGTGAGCCAGTACGGACTTAGCTCAGCGGTGAGCCAGGTCTCTCCCACCATGCAGTTTCTGGAAAGCAGCTGTGGTGCCTGGCTCCAACATTTACATCTGCTTTCTTCTGATATGGTTATCATTTTACTATGTGTGGAAAGTCACATGAAAGATAAACAGAATCCTCGTTAACATACGTTTTGTCAAGCGGGGATCAACACAGTGCAGACGTGGCTCATCTCTAAGCAGTCTACTATGTGAACAACTCATACTGTCATGTTTGCGTGAATAGTGTTGTGTTTCATACAAGGAGATCACGGTTTTTGGATCAATCACAGCCATAGATAGCTTATTTGCACATGACCATATAAAACAGCGGCTGCCTTCAATCAGCTGGACAAGTACTGATCTCTCAGCTCTACGTGCTCTGCTTGTTGCACATGTCATTACATGAGTGATTACAAATGTTTCGTAAATGGCATCACTAATGGTGTAAATGATGGAATATATATGCGGTCTCCCTCAGCTGTTTTATAAATTTTGCTTTGCCCACATTACATTCTGTGGAGAAGAACAGACCAGAGTTTATGCTGCTCTGTGACTGCTTTGAAATAAGCTTTATGATTTGATGCAGAGTTAATAGGTCTTGTGAGTTTCCACTT
Source organism: Chaetodon trifascialis (assembly GCF_039877785.1). Classification (NCBI taxonomy): domain Eukaryota; kingdom Metazoa; phylum Chordata; class Actinopteri; order Chaetodontiformes; family Chaetodontidae; genus Chaetodon; species Chaetodon trifascialis. The sequence continues at coordinate 22,878,477 of NC_092057.1, forward strand.
AGGCGCCTTGACACTTGAAATGGACATTTCTCCCTTTGAATCATGATTGCATTGAGTTTAAATGTACACTGTGATCACTTTAATGCCCCAATTTAAATCTCTTTAGTTGATTTGTTTTCATTGATCCCTCCAGAAATGACCAGCGTTGCAGTATTCTATGGGCTGGCCCTGACTTCTAATATTCAGTATTCTGTCCATAGCGCTGTTTGGCTAGCAGCAAGAGATTTCATTAGGATCCTGTTTAGAGATGAACTGACATCCAGCAGCTGAATTTCACAGAGGTACTGCCTCAGTCTCTGAACCCGGTTGTTCCCTCTAATCGTTCTCTCTGTCTGCCTGTATCTTCCTTTGTCCTGTTCTTCCCATCTTTTCTCTTTCACAGGAAAAAGGAACAGGCTACCACAAAGAAAGACAGGGTCACCCACTGCCTGACAATATGTGAAAACATTGTGGCTCAGTCTCTGAGGTAGGCCTTGCTGATTGATTTACATTTAACAGTGTGTGAGATAACAATGACCTAAGATTAATATTTGGTGGCTTGAGTCAGGTTGCATGACATTTTACCACTTCTGATTATTTTATTATACTTTTATTGCCTGGGCCGGACAGAAGGCACCAGGATTTGTTGGCAAATGTGACAGAATGGTTGCTTGGTGTGTGTGAGGTGGAGGGAAAGGCAGGAATCGGTACAGCTGAATGAATGTCTCGCGTGTGAACAGTTCAGAATCGCGTTATTGACCTTTACAGACAATTTCTGTTGAGTGGAGTGTTTGTAATGACATTTGCCCCACTCTTCTTCTCTATGGTCCTGGGAGCAGAACATCTCCAGAGTTTCAGAAACTGCTCGGCATCGCCATGGAGATGTTCCTGCTCTGCAGTGATGACAGCGAATCAGATGTCCGCATGGTAGCCGACGAGTGCCTGAATAAAATCATCAAAGTGAGCAGAAAGACTCTTTTTTATGTTTGCTCTTAAGTAACAAGACAATAAGTTGGTCATATATTAATTTTGAGTTGTTACCCACTGAGGAAATGGTGCATTTACAGAATAATGTGCCTTGATTTGGTTTTGCATGGTGTGACCAGTCTGTTTTCAAATTATTATTATTATTATTTTATCTTCAGGCATTGATGGACTCCAACCTGCCTAGACTCCAGCTGGAGCTGTACAAAGAAATTAAAAAGGTAATAAGATATATGTTGTAAGCCATTTTCAACAGTGTTGTTCTCGTAGATTAAGATTAAGATTTGACGTTTGTTTCGCGTGATGTGTGAAAACACTTAAACAGAGATAGTGTGATGGCAGAAAAGGTGTTTGTGGTGATGTTAATGGTGTTTGCGCACCTCTGTAGAACGGTGCCTCTCGGAGTCTGAGGGCAGCTTTGTGGAGATTTGCTGAGCTCGCCCACCTCATCAGACCACAGAAATGCAGGTATACACTCAAATGCCTGCAACTGGTGTCTCACTTCATTCACATAACAACCATTTTTAGATTACCCTTTGCCAAACTCAGCTGCTATTTTTCTACAACTATGGGCTCCAATTTATTTGTTTTTCTTTTGTCATTGCATACCTGACAGTCAGCATTGGTTCACTGTCTAGCTCCGTTTTGAATGCTTCTGACTGCTTTGTTCTGTTTACATTCTTAACCTTCCCTCCATCTCTTGTGGTCCAGACCCTACCTGGTCAACCTGTTACCATGCCTCACCAGAATCACCAAGCGGCAGGAGGAGACCGTGCAGGAGACGCTGGCTGCCGCTATGCCCAAGATCATGGCTGCCTTGGGACACTTTGCCAATGATGGCGAGATCAAGGTATCCACACAAAGCAGAAAATGTATAGTATGTGGAGTAAGTAAATTTGGGCTCAGATAAATTTGCATTTAAATAATTGTACCTGAGTGTCAGTATGAAAAGCAACTAAAGAGAGGTTCCCTTTTTCAGAGTTTATATTTCCCATCGTGGCTCCAGAAGTATTTCATTTCCGAGGCTTTCTCCCTTCCAGCTCTGTCAAAATTATGCCCAGGACACTGCTGACATGGTGACATATGCATATCCGCTTTCATCGCAGTCCAACTGTTTTTGTCCCAGGTGCTGCTGAAGTCATTTGTGGCCAACCTGAAGTCCAGCTCTCCCACCATCAGACGGACAGCAGCCAGCTCAGCCGTCAGCGTGTGCCAACACTCCAGACGCACCAGCTACTTCTACACCTGGCTCCTTAATGTGCTGCTGGGTAGGACACACAAAGACCCACACCTGCCTGTACACATACACTTCACATGCAACTTCTTACATTCCTTGTTTTAAACTTAACTGTTAAGCTTATTTAAGCTTGCATTTGTGAGGTACCAGACTGCTTTTAGCTACGATACCCAGGACAAGGAAACACACCCTGACCCTCCACCTTTTCCAGGTCTGCTGGTTCCAGTGGATGAGGAGCACCCCAGTCATCTAATTCTGGGGGTGCTGTTAACCCTTCGTTACCTGATGCCTCTGCTGCAGCAGCAAGTCAACACCACCAGCCTCAAAGGAAGCTTTGGAGTCATGAGGAAGGAGGCTGATGTACAGCCAACACCTGAACAACTGCTCCAGGTGGAGAGAAGAGAGTGATCGTGTGTGTTTTGTGTAGCAAGTACAGAGCTTTGGCTAAATGTTCTGTGTGTGTGTGTGTCTGAAGGTGTACGAGCTGACCCTACACTACACCCAGCACTGGGATCACAATGTGGTCACAGCGGCTCTGGAGCTCCTGCAGCAGATGTTCAGGACTCCCCCGCCGGAGCTCCTGCACATGCTCATCACTGCCGGCAGCATTCAACACGCCACTGTGTTTCGCCAGGACACGGAGAGCCGCGCACGCTCTGGCAGCATCCTGGAGCTCATCGGTAAACACATCAATTAGTCAGGACGTTGTTCATAAAGCTTGTTATCCCTTTTGTACAATGTAATGTGTGATGCACAGTGTTTTTTTCACCCGAAGGCCGATTTCTGTCCTTCGGGCAGCTTTTAACTCATTAACCCTTACTGACTGACTTTGCCAGCTGGCCAAACTGTGTTGTTGCTCCGCTCTAGTTTCTGCTTCAGTCTGTGCTCGTGGCTTTGCTTGCTAACTCATTCTCTGTCGTCTGAGTCTTCTTGAGCTTTTGCTGCTTTTCTCTTCCTCACCCCCTGTTTCTGCTTCCTGTTTCCTGCCATTTGCAGCGGGGGGAGGGTCTTCCTGCAGTCCACTCCTTCTCAGGAAACAGAGAGGTGACTCGTCTATTTATCTCCTCTGCTCACCTCTCCCCTCTTGCTGATGTTTCAGTCAAGATTTTGGCAAAATTATCTCAGTCAAATATGATGGTTGATTATCTTCTACTTCTTATGCTATTAAGGATGCAACAATATTTAATTTTTGATGTATATACTGTATGCCAGAAAGTCTGAGGCAGATTCTGTTGTTGTTTTTTAATGCACTCAATTAAAGGGGAATTTGCACCACCCTGGTTTAAGTCACTTTCTCTGTCTTCAGCTGGTCTTAGTCCTGTGTTGACATTAAACCTGTTTCCAGGTAAAATGCTCTCTGGGGAGGAAGAGGCGTTGGAGGATGACGCTGAGAGGACAGAGGTCACCACTGGTTCCTTCACAGGTGCGATGCACTTGACAGAATGTGAAGTCATTTGGAACTGTGGCAGTCTTATGACTATATTTTGCTTTTAGAGCTAGATGGTAAAGCACCATTCAGGACTGAAAAATATGCTTTAATGTCTTCCCTTCAGCATCAGTGGTTGGTGCAGACGGCTCCTCCGCTGCCCAGGTGGACATCATCACTGAGCAGCCACGCTCCTCCCAGCATACCCTGCAGCCTGGCGACTCAGTGGACCTCAGCGCCTCCTCGGAGCAGGGTGGAGGTGGAGGCGGGACATCTGCGTCAGACACTCCAGAGTCACCCAATGACAACGAGGAGGAAATGCTAAGTCGGAGCTCTAGCGGCGGGGCCAACATTACTCCAGAGACGGCTGACTATACCACGCCAGAGAATGCCACGCCGGAGGGAGGGCCCTTAGGAGATGGAGGGGCCCTGCTTGGCACTAATGATCGCTCACTTCCACCCAGCGACTCCTCCCAGACCACCACAGAGGGACCGGACTCAGCTGTCACCCCTTCGGATGTAGCAGAACTGGTCAGTGTGACTGTGTGTGCGTGCGAGTGGTCTGAGCTCTGCATATACAGTGCTTTACCTCAGTGTATATGTGTGTTTGTGTGGAAAGCAGAGGACAGCGTGCTTCCCCAGACTGACACTGAAACTTAATTACCATGTAATGCTGTGATTACTTATGAACCCAGCTGTCCCTGATGGCAACGCTCCCAGTTTCTGAATTATGCTACACTTCATAGAATTAGGATTTGTAGAATGGACAACATTTTTATTCTTCCTTCCATTCTCCACATTTTTTAAAACATTTAACCGTATAGGTAGTTTTGCATGTTTTAGCCCATTGCCTACAAATTTTATAAACTCAAAATTATTTGACATCATTTCCCAAATCATAATTCTATTCGAGTAATTCTTTAATTTTTGTTTGGTTCTGTCCTACATTACAGACATCCATCAGCTTCAGCTCATTCTGTACACTATTAAAATTTTTGTGTGCTTTAGATGATTTCTGACAGTGCATGTTGGGTATAATCAGAACTGGAAGTGATGATATAGATATCACATTTTGGAAATATACATAACTCCCCATTCAAAGAGCTAAAATGTCTTATTAGGGCCTTTCCTACAGGCCCAATGTACCATGTTGTCTAAAAGCCATGGGAACTGGCAGCTAATGTTTAATAAAGCCAACAAGTAATTAATTGAGTACAACATGCGACACACTTGTTTCTCATCTTGTATAATAGAGCTGCTCCTTAAAATACATAAAAGTGACGTGAGATCACACACTTGGATTAATCTTTTGGGTTTTTGGGAGGTAGGTTATGTTGTCCTGCTCCCCTCCAGAGACATTTTGGTGTGAGATTGTCCATTCTAACAGTTCTACCTCTATGGTCTTGCCCCCTTCTCCTTCATCCTTCTCCTCACTTCGTCGCAGTCGCGCACTCCATTGCCGCGGGTGATTGACCCACCCCCATCCTCACCAACCTCCACCGAGGGCCCCGATGCCGCAGACAGCGACTACACTGCTTCCTCTTCGTCGTCTTCTTTCTCTTTCTCCTCCTCCTCTTCCTCCTTCTATGCCACCTCCTCCTCCTCTAGCACTAGTGACAAGGTCAGCCAATTGGACACTTTGAACAGAGTGGGGAGGGGCTTGCTTGTCTGGAAACTTTTGCCTTTCCTCATTCTTTCTCATTTCATTCGCTTTTTCGTCACAACCCATGCACAGAATCTGCCCTGCTTTGCCCCTTGTGTTGTCATTGACAATACGTTATTGCTCCTTCCTATTTTCCCTGTTTCCAGTGATTCCCTCCCTAAAATGTGATATTTTTGAAAGACCTTTGTAAATACAAGCAACCCCAATGTCCCATGTTGATGGCTTGAAGGGAAAAGTTCAAAGTAAAAGCATGAAGGACATCTGTTCCTTCAGATTATGGTTCCCTCTACCTCTTGCGGAGAATGTGACAGGCTTTTGTTCCAGCAGAGGACAATCCTGGAGAAACAATTGTGTCAAATTCTTGGTCTAAGAGTACTTTATGCATCCTGCAAGGAAAAACTAGGTCTCTGTAAAATGTTGTGTGTGAACCTCGTCTAGTAAAAATGATAATTTCTTACTTAGTCCAAGAGGAATTCATGTCAAAGTGGAATAGTTTGGATCAAAAGCTTGCTCTTGCTCTGGTGGATGGTGGCAACCGCAGTTGTACAGTTCACAGGCCTGTGCTTTTTCCTGTGTGTAGCTGATTTGCTGTAAACTGCGTTGACCCAAGCATGATTCAGTAGAGTTCAAAGTGGAATGTTTGTTTGACTTGCAGTTTCTTTTGTTTTGCTGTATTGTTGTCCTCAACCCAGCAGATCGAACTGAATGAGTTGGAACTAATTAGGTATCCTTTGCATGCAGTTGCATTTCAGACCTGTTGCATTTGATGTTTCAGGAAAGTAAGTTTAGATCCCCTCTGGAGATGTTTGTTCTGTGTGTGCGTGTGTGCATAAGGTGCTGGATGGCAGTGAGAGCCAGTACTCTGGGATGCAGATCGGAACACTGCAGGATGAAGAAGATGAAGGAGCAGCACCTTCCTCGCAAGAGGAACCCCCAGAACCATTCCTGCAGTCAGCACTGGGTATGTTAGCGCCCACACACAAACACAGAAACACTGGTTTGCACTGAAGACATGTTCTGCTCTCTGATATAAAGCTTGGATTATGCTCATTGTTTCTGTGTGCAGCTCTGAGCAAGCCTCATCTCTTTGAAGGCCGAGGCCACAACCGACAGGGTTCAGACAGCAGTGTGGACCGCTTCATACTGAAGGATGAACCCGCTGAACCAGAACCCGACAACAAGGTAGAACATGCCCACGCAAAACATCCATGCCAGTGTGTCACACCAGAAGGCAAAGGAAGCGAGATGTGTTATGTTTGTCTCTAACTTAAGTGCCTACTTCGCAGCCATCGCGGATAAAGGGTCCGATTGGACATTACACAGACCAGGGGGTGGAGCCCCTGGTGCACTGTGTACGGCTTCTTGCTGCTTCTTTCCTGTTGACAGGACAAAAGAATGGTGAGTGTTATCAGAACTGCTCAAAATATACCACAAGTGCGTTTATACAAATGTCATCCTGTTTGCCAAGAAATAGATGTGAATCTAACTCAGAAACAGTGACACAGTGAACAGTATTTTAAAAAAAGATTGAGCTTTAGCTAACTGTCCACAATGTTGTTCATTTCTAATGTTGTCTTGTATCTGGCATCATTAATTTGTGTGTATGGCAATCTTTGCTCAGGTCTGACCCCTGACAAGGAGGTGCGAGTGAGCGTGAAGGCTCTGGCGGTCAGCTGTGTCGGGGCAGCAGCAGCACTGCATCCTGAAGCCTTCTTTAATTCCCTCTACGTGGAGCCGCTGGACGGCATTCCTCTAGAAGGTAAGGGGCGTAAAGGAAAAGGACAATCCTGTTTAGATGTTCTGTGATCGACTAGAACCACATCATACTGTTTTCAGGGGGTTGCTGCTCCTTAGCCCACGTTTACGCGTAGCAGGGTATTTTGGAAAACGGATATTTGAGCCCCCTGTTTTTAAAAATAGCATCATGCACACAACATCGTTTTCAAAAATGTTCTCGTTTACATGAAACCAGATAAATACGCCGTCGAGCGCCATCATAACTATGCCAAACCCATGGGCGCGAGTGTAAACATAGGTCGCTCACATGACGTTAAGTATTTTCAGTCGCATGTTGTGACATTTCGGAAAAACGCTGTTTAACCCTGTTTACATGCCAACACATAACCGGCGTTTTCAGAAATCTCCACTTAGGCCGGAGTTTTTCAAAATGATTGTTTTCCATGAAAAAAACTCAGTTTGCGTGTAAATGAGAGGCCAAACCACATGAAAACATGCGTTTTCCCTAAGTGTAAACGTAGCCTAAGTTGGCTTATGAGGCTTCTGCTCAGGCCGGCTCAGGCCGAAGGTGGGCGGTCACTTGATAAACCAGTAAACTAACAGGTAAGTGAGAGAGATGTCCTGAGAAGAGGTCCAATCAGGCAATAAATGACAGCACCTGTGTAGGTGCACCATGGCTCTTGACGATCTCACATTGCGGCATTCATTTAAACAAGAGGCATGTGACCAGTAGTATTAAGAATATGTCCATATGAGAGTTTGAGTGAAGCTGTTGAGTTATGGATAACATCTGTGTTCATCTCCAGCATGAGAAAAATACTGCACTTCAACTTCAGTTTTCAGCAAACGGCAGTATTTTAGAGTTTTGATGTACCTGTGAATTGTTGCAGGTAAAATAGCTTCTTTTGTTTTTGTTGATCTGGGGTTCTCCGTTCACTTGAATCAGCACTAATTTCCACTGTTTTAATGAAGCACAGTAGGCCTTCTTTACAGCAAACATTTGTCATAGTTGGAAAAGCGCAGGCGTTACTAATATCACTTACGAGAGCTCAGTTCTGTTCTGTGTGGCAGTGATCCAGCGTGCACAGTACCAGGACCCTGAACTGAAGCTGCGAAATGGAATTCAGCCATCATTCAATTTATTTACACCTGTGCTTTGCGTACTGTGACATGTGAAATAGGCCTGTAGTGCATGTTTGTGAGTTCTGCAGGGGAAGTATTGGTCAAAATGCTTAAACGAACCACTGTGTCTTCAGCACCATCACTGTCTTTGTCTGTCCCCTTGCAGAGCAGCAGTATATCAGTGATGTTCTGGGCCTCATTGACCATGGGGACCCCCAGATCAGAGGGGCCACAGCCATCCTCTGTGGAGCCATCATACAGGCAGCACTCACCAAAACACGTTACAACATACACACCTGGCTGGCCAGCGTGCAGAGTGCAACAGGTTGGTGTGTGTGGTGATGATGAGGGTGGGGGCTGCACAGGTGTTTGTCTCTGGGCTGACCTTATTGAAAGCTTGGATAATATTTAATGGCTCTTTCTCACCTGTCTGTCCTGTTGCTCTGCAGGTAACCCTCTGTCCCTGGTGGACTTGGTGCCTTTGCTCCAGAAAACTCTGAAAGATGAATCCTCTGTCACCTGCAAGATGGCTTGCTCAGCAGTTAGGGTAGGACAGATCTGTTTGAGTGTGTTTGTAATCTGTGCTTGCTGTGTATTTGAGTCTGACCTTTTTAATGTGTGTTTCAGCACTGCATCATGACCGTGTGCAGCAGCACCCTGAGTGAGCTCGGCCTTCAGCTGGTGATAAACCTGCTCGCTCTGAGGGACTCCTCCTATTGGCTTGTTCGAACTGAGCTCTTGGAGACCCTGGCTGAGATGGACTTCCGGTATTTTCATCTTTTGTGTTACAGAAACTTCTTGCTTAGGCATCTTGTTGTCACTTTCTAAATCACTATATCCCACACCTGAACAATGTCTGTTAGATACAGTGTCTTGTTTTTTAAACTAAAATGGACAAAAACACCTATGACAGATTCACTATTTCATCCTTTCAGGTTAGTTAATTTCCTGGAGAGAAAAACTGAGACTTTACACAAAGGGGATCATCACTACACTGGGGTAAGTTCTCCGTTTTTCTTCTTGTAGTCTTGCTGTGGACTTGGAAGTCTTGTTTTCAGCTCGACTCGACTGGCTGAGACTGTGCTCCCTAATTCATCCACAATACTCTCCGTAGCGACTTCGGCTGCAGGAACGAGTCCTGAGTGATGTGGTCATCCATCTGTTGGGAGACGATGACCCCAGAGTTCGGCACGTGGCGGCCTCTGCTGTCAGCAGGTGCACTTTCTCTGCTCACATACTGTACTGTCTATGTTGCATGTTCTATATATTGAACTTTACTGTACAGAAACACTTTGATTTGATTATAGTGTAAATCATTGAAACTTTTTTTCCGGTGTTGTATTTTTAATTTTGTTTTTTCTAATATCTCTTCTCGTGGTCCTCTAACCCTTCCCTCATGTCTCTGTGCCTCTCGCTCTACCAGGCTGGTTTCCAGGTTGTTCTATGACTGTGACCAGGGTCAAGTGGACCCAGTAGTGGCTATTGCTCGGGACCAGAGTTCAGTCTACCTGCAGCTGCTGATGCATGAGACACAACCCCCATCCCAGTTCACAGTCAGCACAATCACAAGGTATGTGCACACACACACTCTTGCTGTCACATGTTATAGGCTCATTGCCATCCTATTGCTAAGAAATCATTCTCAAGATCATTGAGTCAACTGTTCTGAAATGAATTGTATTCTATAGACTATGGGGGGTTTGGTGTTTGCTTTATTTCCTTTATTCTTTTAGTCACAGCTCTGCTCTTTTGCCCCTCTGCAGGACATACAGAGGCTTCAACTTGTCCAACACTGTGGCTGATGTTACATTAGAGAACAATTTGTCCAGAGTTGTTACGGCCGTCTCCCATGCGTTCACCTCCTCTACCTCCAGAGCCCTGACTGTGAGTTTACACAACTGCGTAGTGCTTTAACTTGTTTTTCCATCTGAATAACAAGTTTCTGGTGTGTTTATTTTTTATGATAATGTGTTTAAATGCCTTTCCTTCTCTCTGCAGTTTGGCTGCTGTGAGGCGTTGTGCCTCCTGGCTGTAAATTTTCCAGTGTGCACTTGGAGCACAGGCTGGCACTGTGGCTATGTTAGCTCCAGTAGCAGCTTTTCTTCCCGCTCCAGTCTGAACCGCAGCAGGGGCAGAGCCCTCAGGTTTGTTTACGCTCTCTCTCTTGATTTCATCCTTTGCCTGTATGTTTAATGCCATCCTAGTCGCATAATCTGCCACGCAATTTCATGCCAGACACCACACTACTTTTGCTCTTTGTTTCAACTGCTCTTTCTCTGTACACACACTCAATTATCTTCTGTTTGTGTCCGTCTGCACTGTAGTGTGTCACAGTCCAGCAGCGCTCCAGCCTCTTCAGCCACCTCCTCATCTGCACCAGACACTGAGCGGAGGACTCTGACAGTGGGAATGGCCAACATGGTCCTGTCCTTACTCTCCTCTGCCTGGTTTCCACTGGATCTCTCTGCACACCAGGATGCACTTTTGCTTTCTGGCAACCTCCTTGCTGGTAGGTAGTAACTATGCTCTTCATGCATTTTCAAACATACCACCATTCACCCAAACAGAACTTTCAGACAAAAGTGGTAATATTATTGATTAACCAGTCTCCTAATCATGTTCCTAGCTGTGGCTCCTAAATGCATGCGGAACCCCTGGGCTGGAGAGGAAGAAAGTAGCAGCGGCAGCTCGAACACCAGTGGAGGCACAAGTAAGATGGAGGAACCCTGGGCAGGGCTGTCAGAGCGCACCCTAGTGGCCATGGTGGAGCAGCTCTTTTCCCACCTACTGAAAGTCCTCAACATCTGTGCCCATGTACTGGATGACACACCACCTGGACCAGCAGTCAAGGTAACTCTTTGGTTGTCATGTAGTCAAACTGATTATTTTGACCCTACATCTTACTAGCATTTATTATTTATGTATGTCATCGTATTGAGTTCACTTTTTGTACTCCATGTCCTTTATTTTAGGCCACCCTCCCCTCTCTAAGCAACACCCCATCCCTCAGTCCCATCCGGAGAAAAGGCAAGGAGAAGGAGGCTGCTGAGCCCAGTGCTGCCCCAATGAGCCCAAAGAAAGGCAATGAGGTCAACACAGGTACATGGAAATCTGACCATGCATTAGTACTGGTCTACATAATCTCTGATCTGTGAATATTTAATGAGTTTGTTGTGCTTTTTGTGAGCAGGCAGGCCAGCAGACAGCACAGGGTCAACAGCCATAAGCAAGTCCACCACCCTTGGCAGCTTCTACCACCTGCCACCCTACCTCAAGCTCTACGATGTCCTCAAAGCTACACATGCCAACTACAAGGTCAGGACATGTACCTGTTTTAAACGTCTATCATAGCAAAAAAGTGTTTTACAAATGTTAGTAGCCTAAATGGTGGTTGATGGTGTTAATTGTGTTGTTATCTTCCAGGTGACCCTGGACCTCCACAGTAGCCAAGAGAAGTTTGGAGGTTTCCTGCGCGCCACTCTAGATGTTCTGTCTCAGCTCCTGGAGCTGGCCACACTACATGACATCAGCAAGGTAAAGATGACATTCTGGGTGATTAGTTTCATTCATTTAAGGCAATGTATAACCATTCTTCACATTGACTATAATCAATAAACTAAAATGATGTACTATATTTTCTGTTAGTGTGTGGAGGAAATCTTGGGCTACCTCAAGTCCTGCTTCTCCAGAGAACCAACCATGGCTACTGTTTGTGTACAGCAGGTCAGTAATCTGTGTGTTTGTCTGATTGTAGATATGTTTTTGTCACATTTACTGTGTGTGGCAGTCTTTATGGTTCCAGCACTGAGCAGTGTGCTGCAACTGGTGCGACTCCACACAGAGTGAGACTGGTTCCTGCCGACAGGGCCTGTAAAGCCATTGGTTTCCCTGTGCGATGGTGCCATACATATTTATACAGGCACATAGTAACATACTATCTGGATGCTGCCTTGCATGTGCCTTTTAGATGCAGCAGATTTCTAGCCTCAGCAGTGCAAAGCACTCAAATGATGAATAAAGTTTGCTCTGAATTATTGTATTACAGAAATAAAAATTTGAGAAAAAAAATGTTCTAATTGCATAAAGCACAGCCAGCCAATCTGAATTATGTCAGACTAAACAAAAGATGTTTTTTCTGAAAACGGTAGGTTATATCCCCATTAGTAATTATCCCTGCCGAGACATTAGCCATCACAAAGAAAAGTGTAAATTACAAAGCTAAATTTAATCAGACAAGTTTCAGGATGGAAGAGATTGTGAAACACCAAGACAAACATTAGGTTGCTAGTAATGGGTAACATCCTACAAGACCCACAAGGATCTTGGAAGATTATTTGAAAATACTACACGTGAAACAAATATCCAAACCATTGCTTGTGTTAGTAACTGAAGACATCTGTCTTTAGCTGTTGAAGACCCTGTTTGGCACCAACCTGGCCTCTCAGTACGAGGGGGTCCTGAGTGGACCCAGTCGTTCTCAGGGCAAGGCTCTCCGTCTTGGGTCATCCAGCCTGCGACCGGGCCTCTACCACTACTGCTTCATGGCGCCGTACACTCACTTCACTCAGGCACTCGCCGACGCTAGTCTCCGTAACATGGTGCAGGCTGAACAGGAGCAGGACACTTCTGGGTGAGTTGTCAGAACACACAGACATACGAGCAGACATTGGTGTTTGTGTCGTCCAGAGAAATGCACAGACATAAACATGGAACACTGCAGAACCTGCCTGCTTTTTCCGCTTCTAGATGGTTTGATGTAATGCAAAAAGCTTCCAACCAGCTGAGATCCAACATTGCAAATGCAACACGCCACAGAGGAGACAAGGTAAGCAACCGTTGTTCTTCTACATTTTCAAGTTGAGACTGAACGGCTAAAAATATGTCGAAGATCAAGACCACCTCATCTTTGTTTCTGCAGAATGCCATCCACAACCACATTCGTCTGTTTGAGCCCCTGGTGATCAAAGCTTTGAAGCAGTACACTACCAGCACCTCTGTGGCCCTGCAGAGACAAGTACTGGACTTGCTTGCCCAACTTGTGCAGCTCAGAGTTAACTACTGCCTGCTGGACTCAGATCAGGTGAAACAAAAACACAAACGAAGCTCGTCTTCATCTTGTGGACTTCAGCTCACTCATGAGGATTTTTTCCATGTTTCAGGTGTTCATAGGTTTTGTGCTGAAGCAGTTTGAGTACATTGAAGTGGGACAGTTCAGGTAAATTTTCTGTCTGTTACTAGTTTACCTCAAATATTGCAATACCGTCCTGCGAAATAAATACCTGTTGTACTCACACAGAGATTCGGAGGCCATCATTCCCAACATCTTTTTCTTCCTGGTGCTGCTGTCTTATGAGCGTTACCACTCCAAGCAGATCATCAGCATCCCGAAGATCATCCAGCTGTGTGACGGCATCATGGCGAGCGGCAGGAAAGCTGTTACACATGGTGAGAGGAGCACAGGCGTTTCATTGATGTCTACATTATTAAGCTTTACTTCAAACTAACGTAACCTCAAAAGCTCATCCTTGCTAATGAGGCAATGAAACAGACATGGATGTAGAGTCGGAGTAGTTAAATTTTACTCTCCCTCCACCACAGCCATCCCTGCCCTGCAGCCTATAGTCCACGACCTGTTTGTGTTGAGGGGCTCAAACAAAGCAGATGCAGGCAAAGAGCTGGACACACAGAAAGAAGTGGTGGTCTCCATGCTACTCAGACTTGTGCAACACCATCAGGTTTGGTCACAGATGGATTCAAAGAGACAGCTTCCTGATGCCGTAAAGCATCCCAGCCAGTCTTTTCTCTGCCTGAAATTTGCTTTTACTTTGTGTGTGTGTGTGTGTGTGTGTGTGTGTGTGTGTGTGTGTGTGTGTGTGTGTGTGTCATAGGTGTTGGAGATGTTCATCCTTGTGCTGCAGCAGTGTCACAAAGAGAATGAGGACAAGTGGAAGAGACTGTCCAGACAGATTGCTGATGTCATACTTCCCATGATTGCCAAGCAGCAGGTAGGAAAATGCACGAAGGTGAACGTGATCAGACAGAAATTCAAAGCTTTGTACAGTAAGATCAGACTTGTTTTGTATGTTGTCTTCACAGATGCACCTGGACTCTCCGGAGGCTTTGGGTGTGTTGAACACTCTGTTTGAGACCGTGGCGCCCTCCTCTCTCAGACCTGTAGACATGCTGCTTAAGAGCATGTTCACCACCCCAGTCACCATGGTGAGACATCCCTTAACACCTTGTCTACTTCTTCTTAAGTGATTGTAAAACATAGATTTTTGATTTGAAATCCGCCCTCCGGTCCTCCAGGCATCAGTAGCTACAGTCCAGCTGTGGGTGTCCGGCATCCTGGCTGTGCTCAGGGTGCTTGTCTCGCAGTCCACTGAGGACATTGTCCTGTCCCGGGTCCATGAACTCTCCCTCTCCCCGCATCTCCTCTCCTGCCACACAATCCGTCGCCTCCATCAGCAGAGCCCCTCTCCAAATGAGCCCCCCACTGCTGACACACTCAGTCACCAGGAACCTAATGGTGAGGCCCAGAAAGCCCTGCCTGAGGAGACCTTTGCAAGGTTAGTGAGTGTGTCTGCTGTCTGTACTTTTAGGATGCTTCTGATAGAAGGATTGAGGGATGTTTCTGCTCAGTCAGCACTGTTTTTTCCTCCTCACTCTCACATGAAATGTGTCCCCCACCCCCCCGGTCCAGGTTCCTGCTCCAGCTGGTAGGCGTGTTGCTGGATGACATTTCCTCCAGACAAGTTAAAGTGGACATTACGGAGCAGCAGCACACCTTCTACTGCCAGCAGCTGGGCACACTGCTCATGTGTCTCATACATGTCTTTAAAAGTGGTAAGCTTATGTCATTTCAGTTGTTTTTTGTCTCTTAAACAATGTGTGAGCTTCTTAAAATGAGCTTTACAATGAAATTCATGAAATTCACCAAATCGGTTGCATTTTCCTGAACAATATTGACTCTCCCTCCCTTTCTTTCCTACTCCTTTCAGGAATGTTTCGCAGGATCACAGCCGCAGCCAGCCGTCTCCTGAAGGGTGAGAGCGGAGGTGGACAGACTGGCACAGAAGCCGGCCTGTTTTACCCCTTAGAGGGTCTGAACAGCATGGTGCAGTCCCTGATCACCACCCACCCCTCCCTGGTGCTGCTGTGGTGCCAGGTTCTCCTCATCATCAACTACACCAACTACTCCTGGTGGGCTGAGGTGCACCAGACACCCAGGTAAGAGCCGATGGTGTGACAGAAGGTCTATAATGTAAAGGTAAATCGATTTGTAGCACTACAAAATCAAAATCTGTTAGAACTTTAGCACAGCACCAAATCTTGAGACCCTGTCTCCATCATTGTCTCAGGAGACACAGCCTCTCGTGCACAAAGCTGCTGAGCCCGCACTCTTCAGGGGAAGGAGAAGAGGACAAGCCTGAGACTCGGTTAGCCATGGTCAACAGAGAGATCGTACGCAGGGGAGCTCTCATCCTCTTCTGTGACTATGTGGTGAGACTCTGAAGAATGTTGGGCACTTTGAAAAATCTGAACACGATTGGAATCGATCACAAAAGGACAAGAATCATCAAAAATGATGTATAATTTTCTCATCTGCCCATCTGTAGTGTCAGAACCTCCATGACTCAGAGCACCTGACCTGGCTGATTGTCAACCACGTGCGTGACCTCATCAACCTTTCCCATGAGCCTCCAGTGCAGGATTTCATCAGTGCTGTGCACCGTAACTCAGCTGCCAGCGGCCTCTTCATTCAGGCCATCCAGTCGCGCTGTGACAACCTCACAACTGTGAGATTACACCTTTTATTTCTCTTTCCAGCTTCCCTCAACTGTCAGTCATTTTAGTCATAAAGCACATTCAATCTTGACCAAAGTACTACTTTGACTCACTATTGTAAGTGTTGAGCTTTTTCTGTTCTGTACTTTTTATCACAGTTTGTCTCATGTAGCTCTCCCAGTTTCTCATCTCTGCTGTAATTTTAACTTCTCTTCTTTCCTTCACTGCCCTTCCTCTTCACCCTTTTCTCTCTCTTTTTTTTCTGCCTTTTACTAACTGAATCCTTTGCAGCCGACTATGTTGAAGAAGACCCTGCAGTGTTTGGAGGGCATCCACCTGAGCCAGTCCGGCTCCCTGCTGATGCTGTATGTGGACAAGCTGCTCAGTACACCCTTCAGGGTTCTGGCTCGTATGGTGGACACCCTGGCGTGTCGCAGGGTGGAGATGCTGCTTGCTGAGACGCTACAGGTATGGCTTATGTATGGTTTTGCATTTTCTTGTTGCGAGGGAAGTTTTCTTGGAAGTTGAACATAATATAAAATCTATTTAAGTGTCATACTGGTAGGGAACGCTTGTGGGTGTATGACTCATGAATACACTGATAAAAGTAGAAAAACCTATTCACGATGCAAGCTTTGTTTCAGAGTTGGGAATTTGTTGTACTTGCATGTTGATGTGCTTTTGATCGTGTGTTGTTCTGTCCTTCCCCCCCTTGTAGAACAGTGTAGCTCAGCTGCCTGTGGAGGAACTGGACCGGATCCAGGAATACCTCCAGACCAGTGGCCTGGCTCAGAGGTAACACTCTTCTGTATTGCAGCCAACTTGAGGAATAGTTTGAGCATTTCGTTGCACATTTTACTTGTGAGCTTATAATAAAAAGTAGAATAAAAAATGTCAGAGGAATAGAGATAAGACACACAAAGCAAAAAATCAAGATGCTCAAGACAGAGTTTAACACATACTTAGTATAATGTGTAGTAGGACAAAATGACACTTTATCATTGTAACCAATCGGATTTTTCTTATATGTAACTGTTGACAGTTGAACATGCACGTTTTTGTTGCGTGGGGTCCCCAAATAATGCATGGATAAACCACTTGTATTTTAAAATCTTGTTAGTGCTTAGCTGTATATCTTTCAGCAAATGTCGTATCTCAGAGCAAAATAAGTTGACATCCTCTGCTCTCACTGGGCCACTCAAGGTGCCATGTATCTGTAAGAGATATGGCTGTTCATCAGCAGGACAGAGCTCTGTTAAATTTGACTGAAACGTGCCATGTCCTTTGTTGATCCGTCTCATTACAGGCATCAGAGGTTCTACTCCCTGCTGGACAGGTTCAGAGCCACTGTTGCCGACACTAGCAGCCCCACACCTCCTGTGACATCACACCCCTTGGATGGGGATCCACCACCTGCCCCTGAACTGGTCATTGCAGATAAGGTGAGGAGTTAGAGAATAAGGTTGTGGGTCTGATATTTCATGTTTTTACTGTCAGTCTTTATGCTGTAAATTGAGAATTGGGAGGTACAAAACTTTTTTTTTGTACATAATTTTTGTCATTTAGGAGTGGTACGTGGCTCTAGTGAAGTCTCAGTGTTGTCTTCATGGAGATGTTTCCCTGTTGGAGACGACAGAACTTCTCACCAAACTACCTCCTGCTGACCTCTTTAACGTCATGAGCTGCAAGGTGACACCGCAGCACCCAGATATCACACCTCAAAGAAAGATAATCTTTCACAAATCTGTTATCTGTCACATATCTATTCACATATTGATCTGAACCGATCCTTCTTACTCTCCCCAGGAGTTCAACCTAAGCCTGCTGTGTCCATCCCTCAGCATGGGGGTGCAGCGGTTAGCACGGGGTCAGGGGTCGCTCTTGTTGGAGACGGCCTTACAGGTGACCCTAGAGCAGCTCACAGGGGTCACTGGGTCACTTCCTCTGCCACACCAGTCCTTCCTGCCACCCTCCCAACCGCAGCCCTACTGGGACCAACTAGCTGATGTGTATGGTGAGTTGTCGAATACATAAGTGAGAGTTTTGTAATTTCTTATGCTGCCAGATTGGCTTGAAACCTAAATCTGAAGGAGGGAAAATGCAGAGAAATGTTTTACCTCTGCAGTATTCTGTGTGTTTATGTGCCTGCGGCCTGTTTTTCAGGTGAGCCAGGTTTCTACCCCAGGGTTCTGTCGCTCTGCAGAGCTCTGTCCCAGTACCTACTGAGTGTGAGCCAGCTGCCTTCCTCACTTCATATCCCCTCTGACAAGGAACACCTCATCACCACTTTCACTTGCACGGCCGCTGAGGTAAAAGACCACCTAGTAAAACTGTCATTTTGTTTAGTCACTTGTGATATGAATCTGTAAGCAATCAGAGTAAACTTTGATTTCTCTTGTTTGGTAAGATTCTCAGACTAACGGTCATAAAACAGTGGTCAGTTTCAGTCTGTTCATTCCTAATTTTAGTCAACTTCAGTTTGATTCATTAAATCATAAAGTAGTATTTTGTCAAAATAATTCCATCCGAGTTGTTGAGTTTAAATTCTGATGTTGGATGTGGTTAGTACTTTATGCACAGGAGATGACAAAACTTCCCAAATCAGGTCCATTCCTGATGACTTCAGAAAAGTACAAAATTTATGAGAGGTCTTTATGCACTAACCATAGAGATGCTTTAATTATGACTGTAAATGTGTATTTTCAGAATAGAATTGTAACTGTAAAATAAGTGATTTTTATTCTTGACGTTCATCTTCACCCATGTATGTCTCTCTCGGTCCAGGTGGTGGTGTGGCGTCTCCTCCAGGACCACTTGCCCCTGAGTGTGGACCTGCAGTGGGCTCTGTCCTGCCTGTGTCTGTCCCTGCAGCAGCCCTGCGTCTGGAACAAGCTGTCCACACCGGAGTACACCACGCAAACCTGCTCCCTCATCTACTGCCTTCGCCTCATCATTGCTGCAGGTGAGGATATGCTTGTGCATACCTCATGATTTGGTGTGGTCACATGCCATGACTGCCACAGTTTTGGTCATCTCATTGCCGGTCAAACCTTTTGTC
Source organism: Chaetodon trifascialis (assembly GCF_039877785.1). Lineage (NCBI taxonomy): Eukaryota > Metazoa > Chordata > Actinopteri > Chaetodontiformes > Chaetodontidae > Chaetodon > Chaetodon trifascialis. Next base: position 22,897,471 of record NC_092057.1, read on the forward strand.
TTCCCAGTGGCTGTGAGTCCTGGCGACCAGCTTCTGCATCCAGAGAAGAAAAAGACGAAGGCAGAGAGAGACGCTGAAGGAGACCAAGTGGACTCAGCACATGCCAACCGTGAGCAGTCACTAAGAGATTCTGCTGATTGTTTTATGTTTAGTATGTCAGGGCTTTTGTTCCGTTTGATGTCTCATTGTGTGATTTCTGCTGAGTCTGATCTCAGGTTAGAGCTTTAGAGGATATATGATGGCATATTCCCTCTGTGTCACAGATATGTTCGAGTGGCAAGCCTGTGAGATCATGGCGGAGTTGGTAGAAGGCCTGCAGAGCGTCCTCGCCCTGGGTCACCATAGAAACAAGGCATTCCCTGCTTTCCTCACACCAACCTTGCGCAACATCGTCATCAGTCTGTCCCGACTGCCTCTGGTCAACAGCTACACCCGAGTACCTCCACTGGTCAGTTCATGAACAGTAATTCACCTTGAGTTCGTATACATGAATGCATTGGTCTGCTAAAACTGTGTGTGTGTGTATGTGTAGGTTTGGAAACTGGGCTGGTCCCCTCAGCCAGGAGGAGAGTACGGCACAACTCTGCCTGAGATCCCTGTGGACTTCCTGCAGGAAAAGGACGTCTTCAGAGAGTTCCTCTACCGCATCAACACACTGGGTACAGAAACGGTCATCTCCTCAAGAAAATAGTCCATTACTACTACAGACGCTGCAAGTCAGGCGTGATTGAGTGTATGACAGATCCGTATTTATTTTCTGTCATCTGAATGTTTTTGTTGCGTGTTCAGGCTGGAGCAGCAGGACTCAGTTTGAGGAGACCTGGGCCACTCTGCTGGGGGTGCTGGTCACCCAACCCATCACTATGGACCAGGAGGAGGAGACACAGCAGGAGGTATACTGTACACACACAAATATTGCTCATGTCCTTAATTGTGCCGTTGGTTGGTGAGGGTAATACAACTACAGAATCGCTCCTGCCTGCCTGTGAAGCACTCGCACAACCGCTAGCTTTATGGTGAAGATATGCACGCTCTGTTTCATGACACCTCAGAAACTCACTGCAGTAAATGGTGGGAAACTGTCAGCCCTCTGTTCCCTGTCTGTCTCTCCCATCTGTCTCAATGTTTTGTTTATCCTTCTGTCTCCAGGAGGACTTGGAGCGGACCCAGTTGAATGTGTTAGCAGTGCAGGCCATCACCAGCCTGGTGCTGAGTGCCATGACCTTGCCCACTGCTGGCAACCCCGCAGTCAGCTGTCTGGAACAGCAGCCCCGCAACAAGAGCCTCAAAGCCCTGGAAACACGGTAGCTGTGTAGTTATTTTCTGTTTGCACTGCAGTGGTGACCGCAGTATACACCGCAACAATATTAATATTGTGTGTGTGCCCAGGTTTGGAAGGAAACTTGCAGTCATCAGGGGAGAGGTGGAGAGAGAAATTCAGGCTCTTGTGTCAAAGAGAGACAATGTCCATACACACCACCCGTACCACGCCTGGGACCCTGTGCCCTCGCTGTCTGCAGCATCAGCTGGTAACACATAATCCACATTCACCAAGTGTGTCTCTCTCTCTGCTCACAGCTGCTGCATGTCCACCTAACACTCTCATTTGTTGTTTAATTTTGTCTCAGCAGGCACGCTGATCAGCCACGAGAAGCTGCTGCTTCAGATCAACACAGAGAGAGAGATGGGCAACATGGACTACAAACTGGGACAGGTGAGGTGAAAACAGAGGAAGTGTGTGTTAAGTTCTTAATTTAAAAGATTTCACAAACAGTGTAAAACATTTTTTTTCTCCTCTCTCTCAAGGTCTCTATCCACTCAGTGTGGCTTGGTAACAACATCACCCCGCTGAGAGAGGAAGAATGGGGTGAGGATGAGGAGGATGAAGCAGACACTCCAGCCCCCACCTCCCCACCCATGTCTCCTATCAACTCCAGGTCAGACAAATAAATGCAGACATGTGCACTTGCCTTTCCACAGTCTCATCACACATGTGCTGAAAGACGAATGTCTGTCTGTCTTTCAGGAAGCATCGTGCAGGGGTGGACATTCATTCGTGTTCCCAGTTTCTCCTGGAGCTCTACAGCCAGTGGCTCATCCCAGGCTCCCCGAGTAACAGGAGGACCCCGACCATACTCATCAGTGAAGTGGTCCGATCGGTGAGCTGTGGCACTCACACACTGTCACTCACATCAGTGGAAGGATTGTCCGATGTTCTCTGGGGGGAAAACTTAAAGCTCAAAACAGTTACATGCAAAGACCTTAGTTTTCCTCAATCTCACCACTGTCCTCCCCCTCCCGTTGTTCTCTGTAGCTGCTGGCGGTGTCGGACCTGTTCACAGAGAGGAACCAGTTCGACATGATGTTCTCCACCCTGATGGAACTGCAGAAACTCCACCCGCCAGAGGATGAGATCCTCAATCAGTACCTGGTGCCTGCCATCTGCAAGGCTGCTGCTGTGCTGGGCATGGTCAGTATGGCTGAGTGTGGGTGGAGGGATGTGTTTGGGATTGGTTATAGCAGCTTATTATTAACATCTAATCTTACACTCTACAATGTATGAAAACTCAATGTATATTTGTAGGACAAAGCAATAGCGGAGCCTGTGTGTCGCCTGTTGGAGACGACCCTGCGCAGCACCCACCTGCCCAGCCGGATGGGGGCTCTGCATGGAGTGCTGTATGTGTTGGAGTGTGACCTGCTGGATGACACGGCCAAACAGCTCATCCCCACCGTCTCTGAGTACCTGCTGTCCAACCTCAGGGCTATTGCTCAGTGAGTGTTGCTCTCATTCTCTTTCCCCAACACCAACACACAGACATTGACCTAATTTCATCATTGAATGAGCTGATGATGAAAGAGCTGCAGGAAACAAGTGTCAGCGCATTAATACACACCCCCCCACAACGGTAAGTGGATACTGGAATCAGTTTTATCCATCCTACGGCTAGTGCAGATTTTGCTTTTCAATTTGCCTGTCCCAATTTTCTTTGATCTGAGACTGAAACCCTTAAGTCAACGTAGAATCTGTGCTCAGGATGGGTTAAAACAGTTTTCAAACGTGTTTTAAAATGCTGGGTCACGGCATAATTCCTGTCCTGGAAGAATGTATCACATTTGCACCAGAACAGCTGCCACAACCTACCTCACAGTGTCCTTTCACATGATTTTATTACAATATTGCAATCATTAAATCCAGTCTTGATAGTTTCAGTGAGGTGATGGGACCAAGAATGCAATGCAAGTTTTGGCCACTAGGTGCTGCCCTTCACATTTCAAACATATCTACTGGTCTTTCCATTTTCTTTCCTTTTATTCCTCTCATCTGTACGTCTGCTGTCTTTGTCTCCTGCAGCTGTGTGAACCTACATAACCAGCAGCATGTGTTGGTAATGTGCGCCGTGGCCTTCTACATGATGGAGAACTACCCTCTGGATGTAGGAGCAGAGTTTATGGCTGGAATCATACAGGTAAACATGCTGTGAGTGAATGTGTGATATAACAGGAAATTGATTGATAATGTATTGCATCATCACAGGAAGGGTGAAAAAGAAACACTAAAAAATAACAACCCCATTGAGTTTGATTTCCTCCAGAATCAGTGCACTGAAGTAACTCATAATGAATTAGTATTGAGTGAATTTTTAGCTATATGTATACACACTGAATATAAAGAGTTGATGTGCTGCCTCTGTCCCTGTCCTTTAGTTGTGTGGGGTGATGGTGTCTGCCAGTGAGGACTCCACTCCCTCTGTCATCTATCACTGCGTGCTGCGCGGTCTGGAGCGCCTCCTGCTCTCAGAGCAATTGTCTCGTGTGGATGGAGAAGCGCTGGTCAAACTCAGCGTGGACCGAGTCAACATGCCGTCGCCACACAGGGCCATGGCTGCCCTGGGCCTCATGCTCACCTGCATGTACACTGGTAAGACAGGTGCTAACACGATGGACTTAAAAACTATCATGAATGCTTTGTAGCATTCTGGGTAAATCACCTGCATGTGGTGTATGAGGAGTGGTCCTTTCATTGCTGCTGCTCTCACTTTCCCAATGCAAACTCACCAAGGCGCTGAGCGAGCTGGCTAACTCACCTGCATGGACACTCTAAATAGTAGTGAATTACTTTAACTTTAGTTGCAGCTGATGCAGCACTGACATTAGTTAAGCTTGCAAACCTGCAAGGTTAACTATTAACATCCCCTTCCTCCCTCATAGCATGCACAGTAAAATGTAGTGGTGCTCCTGCTGCAACATGACCCCCCACCTCTCCCTCACAAATGATTTGCCTTATTAGGATCTGCTGTCTTAGGTGGTGTCCTGTCCCTCATTGCAGTTGCTTACCTTGTTGCTGTGGGTGACTCTAAAAGAAAGGGGAAGTGTTAAGAACTGGGACGGTCCTAAGAATAACATTAGGTAGTAATACACTGCAGCCCTCCGAGACTACTGAAATACTAACTCACTAGCTTATATTAGACTGCATGCAGCTTCCAGCACATAAGACAAATTTCTGTTGTATTATTAGCAATGCATGGAAAGTGTCTCCTAAAATCTGTGCAGTCTGTCTTAATGTTATTACTGTAGTAGGAAAGTACAGTCACTGCTGTGGTTAAGTATTATTACCTTTCCAGTGCACAGAGGTAACTGCTGACTGATATTAGTGATTTACATTAAATCTCTCTTGACTGCACAGCACCTTTTTTTTGCTAACCAAACCTTTAATGCTCGCTTCTTGCATGTGATACACGTATTATATGCATACCTCTGACATACCCTACCTCTAACCCCTACGTCGGCCCCTACTAACCCTAGCGTCTCTTAGCATGTTGTTGGTCATATGGTGACTGACTGAATAACACCCCTTTGTTGCCAGAGCTAGCCAGTAACTCCTTTGAGTAAACCCGACTCTCGCGAATGCAAACTGACGTATAACATTCTACATACCTCCCTTTTATGTGCTGTACGGCAAAGCAAGCTGCAGCACATTCAGGTCACAGGAGAGGATAATCTAGTATACAATGTACCCAGGAAACTGCAACACGTTAAGCACTAGACACTTAGAGTGAACCTGCTTCTTAAGGATGTGATTAGACCGAGGGTAGCTCCCAGAATTTCACCAATTTTTAGTTTGAGGTCAACAAAATTCTGATCTGAATCTTGTGATATCGGTGTCCCTACTCCCACTCTAACCTCTCCCCCACTGGTTCAACCGGTGCCACCCCCCTCCCCCCCTCTCGTCCTCTCAGCGGTGCTTGCGTCGGGTTCTGACGTGACAGGGGTTAGAGGTCAGGTTGACTCTGGCTCTGCCGTAGCAGAGGCGGTGGGCGTCACGGCGGGTCATGTTGGTTTCTCCTCAGGCAAGGAGAAAGCCAGCCCTGCCAGTCGCCCCACCCACTCTGACCCTCAGGCCCCAGACAGCGAATCGATCATTGTTGCCATGGAGAGGGTCTCTGTGCTCTTCGACAGGTACACACACTCACACTCACACACACACATGCACACTCGGTATCCAAGAATTAGTGTTATTAGTAAAAACAAACCAGACACAATTAACTCTTACATTTGTGGCTTTAATCCTTCACTTTTTTTTTATGGGATTCATGTCCAGAACAATTTGATGGCAGGTGATAAATGTTTTTGCTTTGTTTCCCATCATTTGATCTTCTGGTGTTTCCTGTCTGCAGGATCCGGAAAGGTTTACCCAGCGAGGCTCGGGTAGTGTCCAGGATTCTGCCGCAGTTTCTGGATGACTTCTTCCCGCCGCAGGACATCATGAACAAGGTCATCGGGGAGTTCCTGTCCAATCAGCAACCTTACCCACAATTCATGGCCACTGTCGTCTACAAGGTCAGCAGCAGGACGCGAATCTATGCTCATGGAAGATCACTTTAATGCTTCCTATGTTGAACAATGAAAATGTTCAAAATGACATCTGATTGTATTATTTCTTTTTTTTGTGTGTTCCCTTACTGGTAGTTTGCTTCTTGAATGCAGCCTTACAGAGAATTTCATTGCAGTCCAGCCTCAGTGAAGTTGCTACTTGGTGCCTCTGTTTTGACTGGATCTGCCAGCTCTTTTGTTGTCCCATCAGACAATAAGTTGTCACAGCAACATTGAGCTGGTGCAAAGACAGTGGGTTCCTGTTGTTGTTGTTGTCGTCGTCGTCGTCGTCCAGGGATTTAAAGAAAGAAAAATGAGATCCGTGCAGTCAGAATTCAGAGTAGGTGCATGATTCTGAGCCATGCTGACTGGCATGTGTATGTTTGGGCTGGTCAAAGCTCATGTCACTGAATAGCTAAGCGAGCCAAAGGTGACCTGACTTCTAAACAGCATATCTTTCATATTTTAAGCAAGATTACTTGTTTCCTCTTATACGGTTTCAAAATAACATAACAGAAAAAGAAGCAGAAGCAAAAGTTCGGGCACCCTGCATGGTTGGTACTTTAAACACGCCAACTGGCAACGATCACAGCTTGTAAAGGCTTTTTGTGGCCAGCTAGGAATCTGTCAGTTCTTGTTTGGGGGATCTTTGCCCAATCTTCATTTCAAAAGGCCTCTCGTTCTGTGAGATTCTTGGGCCGTCTTGGATGCGCTGCTCTTTTGAGGTCTGTCCACAGATTTTCAGTGATGTGAGGGCCAGGGCAAAACCCTCAGCTTGGTCCTCTTGAAGTAGTCCGTTGTGGATTTTGAAGTGTGTTTAGGACTATTATCATGGTGTAGAGGCCGTCCTCTCTTCATCTTCAGCTTTTTTACAGACTGCTTGCTTCCAGAATATTTTGGTATTTAATTGAATCCATTCTTCTCTCTCCCAGTGAGATGATCTCTGCGCCACTGGCTGCAACACAAAGCCAAAGCATGAGCGATCGGCCCTGCGCTTGACAGTTTGAGAGGCGTTCTTTTCATGAAATTCTTCAGCCTTGTATCTATAAACACACCTTTGCTCGTTGTGGCCAAAAAGCTCTAATTTAACGTCATCAGTCCACGGGGCTTGTGTCTAAAATGCATCAGGTTTGTGTAAATGTTTCTTTTCTTTTGCTTCCATGAAGCTTGTGTTTGTGCAGGTGCTGCTGCACAGTAGAACAGTGTACCACCACACAGTCTGCACAGTCTTCATGAAGGTCTTTTGCAGTCAAACAAGGGGTCAGATTTACCTTTCTATAGCAATCCTATGAGCTGTTCTCTGAGTTTTCTTGGTCTTCCAGACCTCAACTTGACCTCCACTGTTCCTGTTAACTGCCATTTATTCACTACATAATGAGCTGAGGAAATGACAACGTGAAAACGCTTTGCTATTTTTTTTTTTTTTTTTTTTTTTTACAGTCTTCTGCTGCTTTGTGGGCATCAGTTGAATTTTTAGTGTGCTAGACAGCTGCTTGGAGGAGCTGTGGCTGCTGATTCTTGCTTAAAATGTTGAAGAGGATGTTTCATCTTTAACTTTCTGAATTTTGGATTTCAGTCCATCTTTCACTCGACTGTTCAGTCAGTCAGAACTTCTGCATGCCACTGCATATCAAAATGGAAATCATCCATACATATGTGTTGTGGTTTGCAAAACCACGCTAATCTTGCAAAGTGCAGTTTTTGTTTCGAGATTATTTATTTAAAAACACCTGCGAACTGTGGGCTGCCTTTCTATCCTCAAACTTACCACCAGAAGTGTTTTTGAATTTTAACAGAAATGTGACATTTTCCAGAATAGCAGCCTTGTTTTTCCTGTGTGAAAATTGCAATCAAAGACCGCTGACGGTGAGTGTCTGTCAGGGAAGGACACCTGCCTGTGAGTCATCTGGTGTACAATGCACCTGAAATGATGCTTGTTCTCAGAAAATGTACATTTATTGTTGCCAGACCTCAAAAACAAAGAGACAAGCTGCTCTGATGATTGCAAAGATCACTTAAGATGTTTTGAAAATTCCACACTTTAATGGGAAATTGGGGAAAACATTGATTTGAATAGGTCTTTTTTGGTGGTATTGTCAGTCCATCAGTTTAATCTCCCTCTGCTCTGCACCCACCTCCAGGTTTTCCAGACCCTCCACGCGACAGGCCAGTCCTCTATGGTGCGAGACTGGGTGCTGCTATCCTTGTCCAACTTCACTCAGAGGACACCAGTGGCCATGGCCATGTGGAGCCTGTCCTGTTTCTTTGTCTCGGCTTCCACCTCCCAGTGGATCTCAGCCCTGTATCCTTACATGCCAAACGTCCCATGAGCAGCACAGCGATCTGTTGTATCTGTATGAGGGGATGTAGCAGCAAAGTGAAAATGTACAGTTACAGAACAGCAAGGTCTGTTGTCCTTAACCCCCCTGCTCTCATCCAGACTGCCACACGTCATCAGCCGAATGGGTTCCAGCGAGGTGGTGGACGTCAACCTGTTCTGCCTGGTGGCCATGGATTTCTACCGGCACCAGATTGACGAGGAGCTGGACCGCAGGGCTTTCCAGTCCGTCTTTGAGACTGTGGCCTCGCCGGGCAGCCCTTATTACCAGCTGCTAGGCTGTCTGCAGTCCATTCACCAGGACACATCACTCTGAGGGCAGCGGACTGAGATGGACAAGAAGGCACAGAGAGGACGGCGGGGGGGGGGGGGTGAATCATGGGGAGGAAATTGGATTAGAGAGAGAAATGTGGTAGGGTGAGAAATTAGATCTCCATGTACACCTCCCCCTTGAGTTGTGATAGAGGGGAAGAACAGAATGTTTCATTAGAAAAAGCTACTGTAGCCTCATCCCTTTCCCTCCTTTACACTGATGACAACTACTGAAGTCACCATGATGAATTCAGTGGAGTGAGCTTAAAGAAAAACCAAGGGGAGAGCTGAATCCACGTCAGTTTCAGGGTGTATCTAAACATGAAAGGACTGTCTGAAGAGCACCGCTGTATGAAGGACACTGGCTGCAAAACCCTCAAACCCCAACCCCCCACAAGAGACCATTCCTGGAGACGAATGACAGCACCTTGATTAAAACCATAAAAACATTAATCAAACACAAAATTGGATTTGTTTATTTTCCTGTGAGGACTTGCTTGAGTATCGTGATGTCAGTAAAGTAAAATAGAGAAAAAAAAAGTTAGAAAATGCAAAGTATTTCCTATATTTAAAGTTTCAATGCATCTATTTTCAGTGCGTTTTGTTAGAGTGCTTACGGTCGGGTTAGGACGCTGACAATGGGCTGACGTGATGGTCAGAAACGCCTGCTTACTGTTGTCGATAATTCGTATCTTTGAAGGACTTTTCATATTTAAGTTACTTGCGGTCATTCTCCGACACACAAGTTAAATAGTGAATCATTTTATGTGTAAGAATGATCACTAATAGCCATAGTATTATTATTATTTTTCTTTCCATGCACAGTGAGAAGCAGGGGAAGGCTGTTGTATTGCCCCTGCAGAGAGGGCAAACTTGTTTGCAGCCTTTTCAGCAAGCTGCTGCAAGTCGTGTATTGATGCAGTGGCCTGTTCTGGATGGTGGAATGAGGGGATGAAGAACTGGACAGGTGTATACTGGGAAGTAAGACGACAAAAAAAAAAAATCTTGAGTTTTCAAAATGATGCATAGTTTTAACTGTACGGGCCCATGTACTGACACTTCAGAAGGTGGAAACTGTCAAGCAAGAAACAAACCAAAATTGCAGCGATGTCGTCTTTTCTTTTAATCAGTAGCAGGGGAGAAGCATCTCCTCTTATGATTTTATCATATTGCTTATTTGTCTAGTCCTCTTTTTTTAAAAAAAAACAAACAAACAAAAACAAACTTGTCCCTGGTGCACCTGAATGATTCCAACTGTCCATTTCTTGTACTTTTGTAATTCTCAGGATGTAAGATGTGACTTGTTGTAATGAGACTGGAAGTCCTCTGCAGTCGTCTTTAAATGGAGTTACCTTGGTATCTTGTATAAAGTCAATGTAAAGAAATATGAAAAGCCATGGTGCATGAGAACATAAGAGCTGTGTAAAGATGAGATCTTTAAATAGACAGTGAGATAATGTGATGTCATTTTCTTTGCTGTCTGTGCGAACACGCATACACACCATCAGAAAACGAAGAAAATGTGAAGCGGCAGAAAGCCACGCGCTTGTATTTTATCGAAGACTTGACCTTGAGTTGCCTGGGAGCGTGCTGGGCGGCGTTACTCTGTACATACACTTGCCTTAGATAAAGACTGAATATATATATGTCCTGTACACTGAAAGCTTGAAAGCATGCTTAGCATTACTGCTCTTTTCTCGCGTAGTCCTTAATACTGTATTTCCGTGGGCACGGTTGCCACGACTATTGTGTGGAAGAGATGCGACACAATCCAAAGGGAGCCTTGTAACCTTCGCAACCAACAGCGGCTTTGACAAATCAACAGACGAGGACGTGTAGCGTGCTGATGCCATGTGACGGCGGGAGGTTTCTGTTTTTTCTTGAGCTTTAAGTATTGTTTTGTCTCTGTTGAAGATCGGTAAATATTTCATTGTCTTTGTGCAGAATATTAAATACACCTAGCACTTAAAAACTTGAAGTTCCTCTCATGTTGATGTTAGGCGCTTTCTTGATATGCAACAGTACATAAAAGTAAAAACATCAGTGATTTGGATGCTAAATGTTACCACTTTCCACCCTTAAAAGCAATGTGAGTGGCTTCCTTTCGATCATGTTAATGTATTCACACAATAAACGAGTGAGTCTTCTGCAGCTGTTGTTGAGATTCCAGCGAGAGGCCTCTCTGAAGTAGATGAAATGAGTCCAGTTTCTCTCCTTAAAGTCACGTTAGATTTTTGTGGTGAGGACAGAAATGGAGGATGACGGAAAGCCTTTTTTTTTCTGCACGAAGCGTAACATTAAAGGACAGAATTCAAAAACAGGATAGAGAAAATGTGCTTTTCATCTTGTCTTTTAGTATCTTCCTCAGGCATTAGACGAGTAAAAGACCGACTGGGGACCCCTGCAGGGGGTAATACGATTACCCAGAAATCTTTTGTGGTTTGGGGAGATGGGCGTGGAGGTCCTGGATAAAAGGTCAAGTTCAACTGATTTAACATGCTTCACTTCAACACTTCATTTTTCTTCCACTTCAAGAATCAACAACTCAGAGGAAAATGTGGTTGTTTTTGTTCTGATGAAAGCGCTGAGAATCACTTTGGTTAAATCTCCTCTCTGCCAAGTTCTCGACATGCCCCATAACGCTGGGGCTTGGCTTTAAAACAATACCTCTCTTTCCCCTTTCTACAGAATACAGTTTGGTGACTGCTTGGCACAGCTGGGATTTAGCCAGTGATTCTCTGAAGGCGGTAATAGAAGAAGTTCAGACTGTGAGTGGTGTGATTCCCCATTACAGCCTCTTCAGTCTGGACCCTCAGCCGGACCCCGGAGCCTCCTTCTCACCTTTTTTTTTTTTTTTTTTTAACAATTGTCTGTATAAAAAAAGAATATGAAGAGATTGTGTATTTCCATTCATTTTTAAAGATATGAATCACTGCATATGATCTGTTATAGAAATGAATAAATTATTTAAAGATGTTATCTTGCGTGATTCGTATGGGAAATTCAGCTGAACTACTGCAATGACAAACCAGCAGAAGGTGTTATTTTAGGTGTGATATAACAATCTGCCTGACACACACGGGGTCCACTCTGTCTCCTCACACAATCAACCTGTGAGGATGCAGTTCTGCCATGCTCTGCCTGGTCTGCGCTGTCAGAGCAAACAGCATCTCAGATGCCTGGAAATGAATAATGATAATAAAAACAAATAGACAGCAAATGGTCAAAGTAAGTTGGGCATGATTCAGCGTGCTCATTTAAAGGTCCAGTCTTGCATTTGAAGCCTGTTGACGGCCCTTTGGCTTCAACTCTGAGCTCTCACAATGGAGTTATTGCATTTTGCACAATTCCCTTTTACAAACTGTATCAAAGCATATGTTGCTTTTGTTTTACAGCACCCATTAAGAGGGGTGGTTGATGATTAAGAGGTATTAACAAGATTAGCAGACTGCTGCCATATGGTTCAAGAAGCACTGAGCTGAAGTCACCATGGCACAGGTATTAAGCGACTGTACATGGCAAACACTTCATATGACTTGACTTTACAAAAGGTTGGTAACTCGTTATTTGAACGGGTATGTGCATAAGACTTGTGACACTGACATCGTCAACCATGACATCACAGCTGTCATGGACATAAAGGAGTCTTTATGAATGTTTATGAATGACCTCACCCCCATTAAAATGACATAACTGACACCTGCTGACAGCAGTCATAAACGTTCTTAAAGACTCCTTTATGTTTGTGACAGGTGTGGTGTCAGTCTAATACACACCCCTTCAAATAAAGGCGGGCCTGGTTTATCATGTGTGGCTGAATGATGTAAGCAGAGCACTTTACACATCATTTACAAAGTCAAACCTTCTGTGCACGTTACATAAAGCTGAACTGAAAAATGAACTCATGTCTCTGCCGTGTCTTAGACCTTTCTTAGGCCTTAATGCAACTCCAAATTGCAAAATCTGAACCTTTTGAGGCTAAAGAATTAAAAGGTGAACACAAACCAACAGGTGTGTGTGTGTGTGTGTGTGTGTGTGTGTGTGTGTGTGTGTGTGTGTGTGTGTGTGTGCTGTAGCTGGTGTGCTGTAGCTGGTCTTCTATCTGCTGTGTTCAGGTTCAGGTGTGAAGCTGCTCCTGCAACACTATACTGACTTGGGTGGGTTCATGCTTCAGTAGTGTTTGACACCCCCCCCCCCCCCCCCCCCCCCCAAAAAAAAAGAAAAAAGAAAAAACAAAACAAAACAAAGCAAAGCATAAGATAAGACTCATTCTGCAGCTCAGTCTGGTCTAACTTCTCTCGACCAGACAGACTATGATTACAGACATTGAGGGCTCTATGCAGCGATTGAACTTGTGTTTTGTGTTTTTTCTTTTCTTGTCTTATTTAAACTGTTTGAAGCCCCCCCGTGCACCCCCCTCCGCTGCTCGCTCCCTGCACACCTCCCTCTCCTCCAGTCCTCCTCCTCCTCCTCTTAAGGCTACTTCGCCAGATGGTGCAGCCTTTTCTTTTGTTTACCCATCGTCCCTGAGTTTACCCAACTAACCTTAGCTACTAAACTATGGGAACTGGCCGAGCAGCGTCACCGTCGGACACCGACAAGTAAGTCATTTATTTATTTTTATCTCGCGCTAAGTGATCCCGCTAGACCAAACCGCTTTGTCGGACGGCTAAGAAAAGACCTGCATCCACCTTTTACTTCGCTATCCCTGCTTTACAACTCAGACGTAGAGCGGCCAGCTGTTGTCGTTTGCCGTGTGGCTGCGTGATGTTGAAAGACAGACCGCCACTTGCGCTCTGCTTCAACAACACGCCCAAAGATCACAGCAGCGGCCTCGGACGGCCACTTTTTGTCACTCTGAGATTTGACACCTGTGGAAGACGCTGCTGTTCTTTACTTTTATCTGTGATTTCTCAAACTAACTTTTGTCAATTTGTCCGCATAACTGTTCGCTATCTGACTGACAACTCGGAAGACCAATGACAGGATATAAAAGTCTGTGTACACTGCCGTTGCCACAGTTACGGGCCGACATTCCACAGAACTGGAAATCGGGGGGCGGGACTATAGTTTAAGCATGGATGGATGCACATTTGAGCAGCAAGTAACGGCAAGAAAGTTTTTATAGTAACTCTGGTGAACTGACGTTTAAAAAAGCATGCACTTCTGAGAGTTCAGTGACAAACATAGTTCTTAATTTCTTTTAACAGCGACCTTCCTTACCAGCGCTAACGTGTAGCTTTACTAGCATGTACGGCTAACTAAGCTAACGGTATCGCGTCAGCTAACAATCTCCGCTAACGTTAATATTTTATTTACAGCCTCTTACTGAAGTGTCTTGGATAGATTATCGGTTAAGAGTCGTTTAAAACAAACCAAATGCGATGATAAAAAACAAAACCCGGATTGAAAGTTCCCCTGAACTTGTTGTGGGCAGGGTCTGTTTAATTTTACCTGCATGCCTGCTAGGTGTTCGAAACGTATTTCCCATTGGACAGAGCGCCACAGACTCCACCCTGCACAGGTGCGGCTGTGTGTCGAGTCCCTCCCTCTTAACATGCGCTATGACAGTCAATATTACCACTAATAATGATTATATGGTATAAAAATAGCCCTGCTTTGGGCATTTTGTACGATTTTAGAATCATATTGGGTCCTCATGCTGCCACATAGACCACACAGCCTCCATGTCTGATCTGTGCTTGGAAGAGAAGCTCAGATAGGAGCAGCAAACACATGTTCCACTGCGCTCATGTCTGACCTGGTTGTGTTCTGTTGTGCTGCAGGTAGCTGAGCTTGTGAATTGGGAGAGAGAGTGACACCAGGATGGGAATGCTACAGTAGCAAGGCTGTGCCAGAACTGAGGCCAAACTTTCACCCCTCTGCTGCATTTGGAACTGCTGCTCACTTTTTCGTAGCAGCTTGACAGTAGAGCAGTTAAACAAGAAGACACACATTGGATATGTCCCGTGTTCCTGCGTGAGCGGAGCCCAGGGCCATATGATGACTGATTGAAACTTACTGAATCAATGGACAAGAGGAAGTTCCCTGGCACAATGTTCAGGCAAGTGGATGCATCGTCCAAAAGACGCCCTTGTGGTGGGAGCGGGCTGAACCTTCTGCAGCCTCCGCCACACTCCTCCTCCTCCAACCAGCAGGGTCGTATACGGGCGGTGGAGGTGGCGAGAGGAAGAACGGGGTATGGCTTCACACTGTCAGGCCAAAGTCCATGTGTCCTCAGCTGCATCCTGAAGGGGAGCCCTGCAGACTATGTGGGTTTGCGCTCAGGAGACTTTATCCTGTCCGTCAATGACATCAATGTCTCCAAGGCGTCCCATGAAGATGTGGTCAAACTGATTGGACGCTGCTCTGGAGTTTTGAAACTGGTCATCGCTGAGGGAGAACGTCACAGGCGGCACCATCACCACCAACGCACTGCTGGAAGTCGTCACCATAGTAGCAACACAATGGCCGCATCTTACCTGGACTCCTGCTCTAGTGATGATGAGTTGGATGGTTTCTATGACAACAGCGTTAACAACAACAATAACAGCAGGTCGGGCGGTGGAGCCCGTGGGGGATGGTACAAACCCAAACTGGATTCTAAGCAACTGGGCATCAACAGGGCAGAGAAAGTTGTGGCAGAGCTGCAGTCTGGAGGCATTTTTAATATGATCTTTGAGAACTCCAGCCACTCCTCCAGCAGCTCAGACAAGGACAGGCCTGGCGTTAGCTCCTCATCGAAGCCACGTCCACTATCTGATCCGGAGTTCCCTCCATATCGGAACTCCTCCCGATCCCAGAGCAACCCCAACCTGCTCTCAGAGGAGGAGATGGCCCAAGTTCTGAATGATGACTCAGTCTTCCTGGAATCGGATTTCCGTCATCTCCACCTTCACCAGCATGAAGACTTGGACGTGGGAGATGGGGGTGACTTGGTCCTAGAGCCCAGCGAGGGAATCCTCAATGTGGGCATGATTGTTGGCTATCTGGGCTCCATCGAGCTGGCCTCCATAGGGACAAGCTTAGAGAATGACAGCCTGCAAGCCATCAGATGCAGCATGAGGCGCCTCCGGGCTGAGCAAAAGATCCATTCACTGGTCCTCATGAAGGTGCGATCATAACCATCTGATTGTTAACTATACACTTGAATTGCTGCAAAACTAGAAAAACATTAGTATGATTATTTCATAAAACAAAGTGTATCAACATTGAAAGTCATGTTATTGTTAATGATGCCTGGTGACCGTGAGTGTCTTATTACTATATTTGACCAGGTCATGCATGACAGCGTGCGTCTGTGCAGTGACAGAGGTCAGGTTCTGGCCACCTACCCTGCAGAGAAACTAGCCTTCAGTGCCTGTTGTCCCGATGACCGGCGATTCTTCGGACTGGTCACGATGCAGGCCACGGACGACCATGACGATTGTCACTTCAGCAATGGACGAGATGAAGAGGGCGGTTTGAGGACTTCCTGTCATGTGTTCATTGTGGATCCAGAACTCTGTCACCACCAGGTATTAATAGAGATAGTGATGAGATACACTGAGGAATTAAAAGTCACATTAAAAAGGAAATAACTCCATTTACTCCATCCCAAACACAAAAACAAATACTGGAGCCAAGTGCTCAGTCAGGCTCTTAGATAGATAGATAGATAGATAGATAGATAGATAGATAGATAGATAGATAGATAGATAGATAGATAGATAGATAGATAGATAGATAGATAGATAGATAGATAGACTTTATTGTCTGTCCCAGATGGTGACAGAAATTCTCCTTTGACAAGGCTCAAACAAAAATACAGTACATATCACACACAGATGAGAAGTGAAATGAAGCCTTGTCAGGAGTCGCTCCGACAGAGTAGCGCCCCCCCAGGTGCTCTTTAAGATGAGACACTGATAACAGAAAAAAAATAAAGATGTACTTCAGGCAGAGCAAGAAGAAAAGCTAGTAAAAAAAAAAAAAAAAAGTCAGGCTTATTGGTTCAAGACTGTGACTGCTTTAGACCTCACGAGGTCTTCATCTGGGAGGAAATAGTAGGAAAAGGGTCTCTGAATTGTTTACCCTTTTTCAGTAGTGGCTCCTAAACAATACCTCTTAAAAAGCAAATGTAAATAAACTTTTTTCTATTTAACTAAGTACCATAAGCCAAACTTCTCAAATGTGACTGTTTACTGTTTATGTTTATTTACTGGTTTATAAATAAGTCTAAAATACTAAAATTATGATTTAAAGAGGTATAAATAAAGATTCACACTCTTTACTGTCAATGTCTGAGTGTTTTACAGAAGAACTACTTCATTTAATTTAGGGTCAGTAACACTATTCAGCCACAGTTATTTAATTAGATTATTATTTTTCTCTGTGATTTCTCATTGAGAAAAAGTGACATATTGTTGAAAATCTCATCCTATGGACTGACGCTGACTGTTGTTTCCCAAGGTGCATTCAGGTGTGGCTCGGAGGTTTGGCTTTGAGTGCACCCCTGACCCAGACACAGGGGGCTGCCTGGAATTCCCCCCCAGCTCTCAGCCTCTCCTCCAGTTTGTCTCCGTCCTGTACCGGGACATGGGGGACAACATTGAGGGAGTCCGCGCCCGGGCCTTCCACGATCCAGACAATGACGCCCAGCAGAACCACAGCACCAGCAGCAACAGTGACAGCGGGATCGGAAACTTTTTACCAGAAGAGAAGAGCAACAGGGTGCTTTTAGTAGACCTTGGAGGTCCTCCTACTCACAACCACGCCTCTGGACCACGCCACTGGGACAGCCCACCTTCATCCCAGCAGGCCTGGAGCCCCACCCTAGGAGCCGCAGCCTCCCACCCACCTCCTCCTCCTCCACCAGCTCTGAGAAATGGCCACTACCGTCACGAACCACACCTGGCTGACCTCCCTCACCCTCTCCCCTTGGCTCACCCTGATGTCCCTGGCAGGCACTCTCGAGGAGTCCACCCACACCACTACTCACCAGGGAAGCGGGGAGGAGCTGTGGGGGGAGGAGAGAAGAGAGGGGGTGGAGGAGTAGGAGTGGAGCAGCAGCGGTGGCTGCCAGTCCATGTTCTGAGAGACTGGCGTCAGCAGCACCATCACAGCCACCTCCAGGGCCTGAGCAGCGATCAGGAGTCCTACGCTGAATCTACCGACGGATGGTCATCGGCTAACTGCAGCACCCTGCCCCCACCCATGAATAAGATCCCGGCCGACCGCTACCGGGCCCCGCTGGCCCCCGGAGACCACCTGCCACCACCAGCAGGGAGCCAGCCTCCTCCTCCTTCACATCCCCAGTCACACACCCACCGGCTGGCTGTTCAGAAAGATGAGTGGGCTAAGAAGCTTTTTGGTGCTGGGGACAGGGAGAGAGCTGGAGCAGAGAGAAGTGAAAGAGAGAAGAAACGAGGGAATGCAAAGGAGGGAGAGAAAAAGGTACGTTTTTGATACAGGTCGAAACATATCTGAATTATTTTTCAATTTGTTTTTGTGCTGATCGCAAAGTGTATTCATTTGTATTCATAATCCAGTAGATGGTCAGTCTTACTACAGTCCTGCATTCAGCCAGTTTGGGTGCTTTTGGAAGAGTTGTGTTAAAACTGACCATGAGATGAGAAGCCCGGGCAGCAGGTAGCATCCCCCATCACACCCCCCTGCTGTGGAAATTTACTCTGACCAGAGCGTGTCCAAGACTACAGTTTATTGAGGCTATAAATCCACCCGTGTTCATCCCACTGCTCTCCATTGCATTCTCACCCTCTCCTTTATGAGACCTAGCATTTAACCCATTCAGCGCTCGAGTGAAGTTTCTTTCTCACTCAGGTGTAAAACTTTCCAGCGGTTTTGAAAGCAGCAAGGAACCCTGTTCACCTCACCAAACATCCCTGTACTATGCTGCAGAGTGCGAGCACCCCAGCTGGCACTCTCCCCAGACTTGCATGTGGATTGATAAGTTATTTATCCCCACTGCTCCAGTATCAGATCATGTATTATGCACCAGCCAGGCATCTGCCTTCGCCTGAAAACCACCTGTTTCCCACCGTAATGAGACTCACCACAATTACAGAGCAGACTTCAGACTGGTTTTAGTGGTGTACATGTGACTTGTTTGTTTGATTTAGTCAAAGTATATTTGCTCACATTTGAATATTACAGAGATTAAAGCAGCATGGTTACATTAGTAGTGTAACGGAAAATGAAAACTATCCAACTATTCCATTTAAGATGAAGCTACACTTGAATACATTGGCTGCATTATATTGTGAGAATACATTTCCTTTTGCATTTAGATACAACACATTAGTGACGGCCTGTTTATTGTTTCCAGACAATAGAAAGGAAGAGATACAGGCAGAGGGTGAAAGAAATATCCAGCCTGACTGGATTCCTTCTGCATTAACCTCTCTGCTGTCCGTCTGGTGAAATGCTCATACAGAATCCTAAGAAGTATGTAGGAAACAGCTGCATTGCCTCCGACTGCATTTACATATTTGAAAGCTACCGGCGTTAGATTCTCGTTTCCTTAATGCTAGAGGAGACTGGTGCTTCCCCCAGCAAAATTATTGGTGGACAGGGTCCCAGGGACCCCCAGGGGACAATCGGAGGAAGTGTTTACAAGGCCAGGGCCAGGGTAGAGGCTGAGAGTGACAGGAAGGTGGATGTTAACCCCTCTGAGCAATGACGTCTCACTACAGAGCTTTGCTTCTGTGGCTGTCATGGTAAGCCATGATTAGTTCAACTAAAATGTGGATTTTGCTGTAACGAATGTAGCTCTGCTGTGTCGATGTAGTAGTTCTTCTGTCTTTCATAAGCAAACCTTTATTATAAGTGCATAAGTATTAGGACTGGTTATCTAAATGTATATATGCAACACAGTGTATTATGCATTGGCCTTAATTGATTCTTAGTTTTTGCCACATGGTGGCACTGTTTCACTGTCTAAACCTCCAGAAGCCCCCTGCACAATGAGTGTCCCTGGGAAACTAATTTTCATTAACAAAAGCTATGAATCCATTTTTTGGTAGCTGAAGTTCATCTGTCCTCAGAACACAGACATGGGTTTGGTCTCTTTGCATGACAAAAATCTGAAAATCTTTTTAGAACCGAGGTCTTTGAATACACTGAATACAGACACAAACAGGCCGTTGAAGCAGTTGATTCTTGAGATGTGACGCAGTGATTGTTATGATTTTTCTGTTTATTGTAAAATCTAAGAGATAACCGTTCGAGTATGGTGGGTGTGTATCTGTGTGTGTGTGTGGGGGGGGGACAAGATCAGCTGCAGAGATAAGAGCTGGGAGGTTTCCACTAAAATGTCATGTTTTTCTGAAAAAGCTCTGGTGCAGCCACACCCAAAACAACCGCAGCACTGCTGAGTCAGATCACTACTTTATCATTTCCTTCTTCATCCAGATCTCAGCTTCTCTTAAAAAACCTTTTTTTTTAAGTTTTTCGTTATAGCATCACAAATCAGATTTGTTTTAAATCGACCAGGTAAAGCAGGGGGTCATCGACGTTTGTGTCCACATATGTAATTGAGCGACCAACACACACACGCACACACGCGGGGTTGACTCAGTATCCAGGCAACACCACTGGTCATCTCCTGATGCAATGCCGTCAAGACATGCTCCTAATCAGCCGGTCACATTCAACATGTGTCACAGTTTTGGCTCTGAAGACTGTCACAGATTACTCATTAGTCAGCTGGGGGCGTCTCATACATGCACTCTCCTACAGGAGACTGGTGAAATGCCATTGGTGAGAGGAGAGAACGGAGCAGAATATTTCTGCTGCTCTCTAAAGATGAAAGGAAAACAGTTTTAATGTCGTTACAGTTAGTGGGTTTCCATTGTAGTAGACCTTACAACGTTACAATACCATCTTGAATATTCTTTGTATATACTATTCCAATTAAACGGAAGTGAAGTGAACACGGTGATAAAACCAGCTGAACCATATAATGCAATTCAGTGCAAGAGCACAACATACTGCTTCCTCACTGTAAGCGTTGTCAGTGTGTGTGTCTCCGCTGTAGCTGTAGTTGAGGGGTTGTCTGAAGTGCAATCCTGTACTGCGGGCAAAATCACAGGACTGAATATGCATGCCTTGAACATGTGGAATTTAACATTTAAGTGGAAAAAAATAAAGCCATCTCAAACAGACATGTGTGTGTAAGCTTCAGGCAAAGCTACACAGTTGTAGGTAAGCATTCATGTAAAGCCGCCTTTACGTTATGCTGTGTTTCTATTCAGCTTAGACATTCAACACCTGTCCCTCCAAAAAATGCAGACACAGGTAGATGAGGTGAGTAAGAAGGAGTGGCATGCTGTTAATTTACTGTAAAGCTTCCATGGGTTAATAATACAAATTTAAGCTTACATATTTTAATATTTGATAATGACGTGTCACCTGCTGCTTTTTTCCTTTTTTTTTTAAACATGTAATGTTTTGTTAAAGATCCCATATTGTTTTTTAATGAACTGTGACCAGGATATCTACTGAAAGGGACATTTTACAGCTTGTCAGTACAGTAAGCAATGACTTTCAATGACCTCAAGCATGTTTGGCATTCCTGTGCTGAAATTTGTTGTTACTTATAGGCAAACGTATAAATGTTTGGACTGATATATCTGCCATAAGCTAATACTGGCCAATATATCGGTCATGCTGATTTCTGTTTTCAGTTGTTTATTTTCATGCCGTTGTTTATCATCTTAGACAGAGAGTATGAGGAGAAGGATGCCGTGTGATATAAGACCTTGGTGAAACCAAGAAATTTGTAGATCCATGTTGAGCTTCTCGGACCACCATGGAACCCAGCTCATATGAGATTTGTTTGCGCATTCAGTTCCACACATTCACTCCTGGGAGCTTCCCATAATAGTCTTCTGCTCTTTACACTGAGTGTGGAAAGAGGTGCCTTGTTCAGTGGAAGCTCACTAGTAGCTGCTTAAGGAGGGGAGACACTCACTGTCCCCACCTGGTCGAGGGGTTAGAACCAGCAACCTCATCACCAGGCTTCCAGACTACTGCAACTCCTGCCTGTAGCTGTGTGTGCTGCGGTTGTGTATTACATCAAGCATGTGAACTGAGCATTTGTATATTTTGTCTCATCAGGGTGGTCGGTTCCGTGGTCTGACCATGGGCTTCCCTCCTCTCCCCCAGCGCTCCTCGGCCAGACGCTCCTTTGGACGCTCCAAACGTATCAGCCTGGCCCGCTCTCTGGACGACCTGGAGGTAGGAGCATATGCTCGCGTGCGCGCACGCACACACACACACACACACACACACACACACACACACACACACACACACACACACACACACACACACACACACACACACAGTATAGTATAGTATAGTATAGTATATGTAGTACTTCCATCTGCCAACAAGTGTTGAGTGTTGCTGCAGTGCTCGAGCTGATTCTGACCTCTGTGTTATTGTCACATTTGAGACACACGTGCACCATCCATCTCTAATTATAGCAACTCATGCGCATCATACAGGCTCACATGACACGTCGAGCCCTCTTCTCGCATCACCGTGGCAACATACACACAGAGACTGTAGATATACAAGGACAGAGCCATTGTATATCTACAGTCAATACACATTTACAAACTGGTATTTATGGATTTGGACTGAGATTACTGTACAGCTTGACGGCATACTGACGGCATACTGACGGCTTACTGCTTGATATCCGCAGCCATACATTTAGGTGTAGAACTGCTGCATGTTGTGCGGACTGGATGGAGCATGCATTCACTGTTGCGAGAATTAGACTTGCGCTCCTTTTTAGCTGCAAGAAATGACCCGGTATCCAGTCATTTGAGAGCCATGAGTTTTGTCTAACAATATGCCTATTTATTTCTGCTTAACAACATTTTCTGAGAAAGTCTGCCGCAACGGCTGTAGTACCCATGCAGGAGCAATATACAAGACTGCTGTCATGGCTACCACTGTAAATGCCCTTGAGATAAAGCCCAGGTTTGCTGTTAATATTAATCTTAAATGTGTTGGGATGTTCCCTTTCCAGCAGCTAATTTATTTTATTTTAAAGTGAGTGAGAAACAGGTGTACACCAATGACAGGATAATACTGCACGTTAAAGCTAAACTAAAGTACTGTACAACATGCTGAGTGTTATTCTCGTAATGGCCTGCCTCTGTGTGTGTGTGTTTGTGTGTGCGTGTGTGTGTGTGTGTGTGTGTGTGTGTGTGTGTGTGTGTGTGTGTGTGTGTGTGTGCGCGCGTGTGTGTGCGTATGGGGTGAGTCCTACTGTCTGTGAGCTGGATTCATAACAGCAGTTTTGGTCCTCAGATAGAGATCAGAAGAAAGCTAAACGTTTCCGCTGTTTAGTGGCTACTGAGGGGCCCTGGGACCAGATAAGCTGGTCCCACACTGTCGCTTCAGTAGTGGATTTTTTTTAATGTTCATTTTTGGCATTTTTCCTTTACAGGACAGCACAGTAGAGAGAGACAGGAAATATGGGGAGAGAGGGAGCGAAGCTTGGAATTACCAGCTCGAGTCAAGCTGGAGATGTTGCGTCTTAAAGTAATGGGCCCAAAACTATTTTAATTACAGTTAAAGCTGCTGTGTATAGTTTTCACTTGGAGCCTCAAATTATCTTTCCTTCCCTCAAATTCCCACTGTCGTTTGGTTTCACCTCAAACTAAAATTATTTTTATACAATTCTATTCAGTTTCTTTTAATCATGAAACAAATAACAAAATCTTTGATCATCAGGACATAATATCAGACTCACCAGTGCATTTTTACAGACATTTGAACAGCCCACCATTTTGTGGGCTGTTCAAATGTGCCAAAGCATCCCATGGCAGGGTTTCTCTCTGTTTTTCTTTCTCCTCATCACCCCCCCAACCCTCCATCCCCATCTATTCTACCTTTTTCTTCCGGTCGTTAGGCCTTTTTCTCTTGCTGCACATGCGGTAATGTCCACAAACAGAGAGGGCTTTGTGTTGTTCAGGGAGAAAGAGAGAGAGATTGGTGTGTGCGTGTGTGCGTGCTTGCGTACGTTTGTGTGTATGTGTGTGTGTGCGCGCGCGTGCGTGTGTGTGTGTGTGTGTGTGTGTGTTCGTGTGGTGATGGTGGTGGGGGGGTAATGGGGTTCGAAGTGTTATCCTGCACTTCTAATGAGCTCTGATGAGCAACAAGCTGACATTCTCCTCGTTAGTGAGGCCTCAACACAAAAGCACACACACTATATAGAGACACACACACACACACACACACAGGATAGATACACACACATATATCTATGAAGTGCCGTGCATGCACATACACAACCTAACCCTAAATCAGTAATACACAAACATAGTAATGCACATAAGCATGATTGCACCGTAATTGCATGCACACGCACGCACACACTCACACACAGTCAGCCATCTTCTTAGCTATGCCATTTAAGCTGCTCCCACAGCTTTCAGACTTCATGCTGTAGTTGAAGTGTGTGTGAGTGCACGTGTGTGTGCAGTACTATATGTACATGTGTGTATATGTGCGAGTCTGCCAGAGAGTGAGGCTTGCAGTTTATCTTGTGATGGATGTGTGTACAGATGAACCATTACACACTTGAACACACACAAACAAAAAAACAGACAATGTCTTATAACGGCAGTGAGGGGAAGGAAGTCAGACTGTACTGTAGCTGTCTCATGAACTTTTCTGCCATGTGTGTTTCCAGTGTTGTGTATGCACGCAGGCTAACGGACACGGGGTTAAAAAAATACGTGTGCACTGTGTTTGAAAGCACTGATGTTGAAAACCACAGAGAGCTATTTTAGAGACAACCGTCAACAAGATGAAAAAACAGCCTCGCATGCAGCTAACGGAATTAACCATTTCAAAGGACACAAACTGAAGTGGTCGTCCACGGTTTAATTCTGAACAGCGAGGTGATTGTGGCTGCAATTGGTCGCACATGTGTAAGCTATTTCCAAGAGACTGTAAGACTGATGAATACAGTCATCCACAAATAATCATTCAAAAGATGAATGCACAAATACAAGTACCAAACAATGCACACAACAGGATGCCCGCTGCCGTTTCCTCCATGAGCTGCAACAGAACTGATAGGTGGACGAGGTTTCTCTCCACTGGAGCCCAGGTGTTTGTGGGAGAGACAATTCCAATTAGATCTCTGCAGCACAACCAAGATGTTCCAACAGTGCAGGCAGCACACTACAGTGTCTATACTGTATATATTTTGTCTGGCTATCCAATTTTCCAATTTCTTGACAAAGGAACGGTTTTATTTTGTTTGTAGCTGAGCTGTAAGACATGTGGATGGATGCTGCACATACTGTTATGGGTGAGAATTTGATAAATTCACAATTTTGTGTGAGCTTCCGCCGCTGCATTTTGCTAATTTGACAAGAAAAAAAAAAGGTTGACTATGCACATAACAAGTGTGTACGTGTGCATGCAGCACACACAGCTGGGTGGATGAGAAACCAGTACTGAAGTTCAGCTCAATACCTGCTTACATAATTCATAGGCAAGAAGTGAGAAAGTCATGCTGAAGAAAAGCCTGTACACGCTTATACTTATTATAAACTAATCTACCTTGGTCAGGTGTAATCGTTGGTGAACACTGTTCAAGTTCATTTTTGACTGCAGCAGAGGGCTGTGACAGCTGAGGTGGAGAATAATTTTTCCACTGAATGTTCATTCACAATAGAAATATATTTACAAAAAGTTGAGGTCAAACATTAAGTATATTGTCTTTGTACTGTTTTCAATTGAGTATATATCAAAAAGGATTAGCAAATGATCACATTCTGTTTATAGAGTCACAGTGTGGGGACTCTCCTTCCTTATGGGGACAAAATGCAGGTCCCCGTGATGTAAATCATTACTTATTGTGCGTGACTTTTCCAAGAGGTGATAGCTTTAGCTCTTCCCCACTGACACATGCAGTCTGTCTCTGCATGGGGAAGGCTGGAACTCTAAACTGACCTGACACACAGACACATGTCACGGCCCGAGCCCAAAGACATGCACCTGACTGCTCTGAGGTCAGATCACCTTAAAACAAAATTTCAGCTTTGTTGGAACATTTTTGGTTTTGGAAGATGCGTCAGCAATGTGCTATAATGTCACCATTAGTCATTAGAATATTTTTCCCACCGCTTCCATTATAATTATATTAAAAGGGGGAGGAAAAAACTTCTATTTTTCTATTCTAAGTCTTAATTTTAATAGACACACATGCACATGTACGTTGAAAACATTGCTGGTCAGTTCAATTATTCCTTCTGGCTGTACTACAGATAATTTACTAATGGGAAAATGGGAGATGAAATCAACAGTCCTTGGTCTGTCCGAAAAAGCATTCTAAAGTTCAGCTGAAGCTAATATGTGGCTTTAAAAGTCCGAGTTGGTCAAAACAAGTCTTCCTCCAAAGTCTCGGTAATTTTAGTGCAAAGTTCCCTCTTTCTGTTTCCATAGACAGTGTTTCCTTTTTGAGTCGCAGGCGAGGCACAGCACGTAAATTTTGAACTAAAAAGACCTTTGTAATGCATTTTTGGACAGAATGAGGACTGTGTCCTCCATCGCTTAACCTTATAGCACTGGGAGGCCTCGTCTTCATGGCAAGTATGGACCGAGGACATGATGGCAGACGGTGGTGATAGGTAGTAGAATTTTCTGTATTGAATTGTATTGCACTTTCAGAAAGTTTGGGGACATGTGAGCCTGTCTGCATGTTAGCCAAGGTTCCAAAACACTGGATTGAACAATTCCCATAATGCATCTCAGTAGCATCTTTCATTAGACCCAACGCAGGTTTCATGCCAAAAGTCTCATGCCCAATCCAACATAAACACACAGTATATCATTTCTGCTCTCTGTCTCTCAAGGAAAACTATAATGAGATGTGGTCTGATTGTATTTAGTATTGTGGGATCATGAGGCTTTCTGTGCTCATTCGACTTCCTTCCTCACTCTGACGTATCATCTGGTGTTTTCTGTGTTTCCCTGCAAGTTATAGCAATGAATGAATTTTGTCTGTAGTTGTCCCGAGCTTCTAATCCCGGTACATTATTCTGCGCTAACGGCACTTGAATATTTAGCGAGTACTTCGGAATACTCTCCAAAGTCGTTTGAACGTGACATGCTGGTGAGCCGTGTCGTGAAAAACGTTGTGTTCCTGTGGGCTGACATTGAATGCTGTTGCCTTCTTACTGTCTAATGCTCCCGTGGTTATTTCTCAGTGCTGAGTGGTGCTTCACCCGCTGTCCTCACCCCTAGGCCAAGTGGAGGACGGGCAGGAGGGGTGTGTGTGTGTGTGTGTGCGTGTGCGTGTGTGTGTGTGTGTGTGTGTGTGTGTGTATGTGTGGGAGGGGGTGTGCGGGTGAGTACCTCCACAGTGTGTCAAGGCATGTTGAGGAATGCAAGTACTTCTTAGCTCAGTTGTACACAGCCTAATCGCCGCTACAGATATCAAACCTTGCTGTCAGCTGGAGGATCTCCATGTTTTCTCTACATATCTCTTCCTCTGTCTTCCAGTCTGCTCTGCCTCCCCCCACCCACCCAGCCATCATGAATGTCAGTTTACTCTCTCTGCTCCAGAAATGCATGGGGCATACTAAGCAGATGACAGAAGAGCTCTGAGGGTAACACATTCAACTCAGCGCCAGTTTTATATGGGGGTGTGTTCCTTAATGGCAAGGGGTCTCCCTCTGCAGCCGTGCCTCCGCATTCGTCCAAGTGCGTGTGTGTATGTGTGCGTCTCTCAGCCCACAGCAGTGTGGGTGGAATAGAAATTACACAAGGTTGGGTGGAAAAGCGGAGAAAGAGGAGGGGGAGAGCTGAGAGGCAGGGCGAGGGAGAGACGATAGAGGAGGAGGAGGAGGGGGGATGAGAGAGAGGGCGAGAGGGAAGGGGAATCTAGCGACAGCAACATTCTGTAGCGGTTTGGACATTTGAAAGCCATCAAGCTTTGCCGCTTCGTGTCTCTGCGCACACACACATACACACACACACACACACGCACACACACACACACTCACACACACACATTCAACAGCTGATGACAATGAGTGCTGAGGGAAGGTCTCACATGCAGTGCTGAGGATTACTTGTCTCTTCCTTCATGGAGCAGCAAACTTTGAGTGTGGACTCTGAAACAGCCGCTGATCCAGTGAGTTAATGAGCTGTGTGTGTGTGTGTGTGCGTGTGTGTGTGTGTGTGTCAGTGTGTGTCTGTGCATGTGTGTGTGTGCTAGTGGGAATTTGTGTTTGTGTGTGTGCATTTGTGTTCTCTGTATTTGATGCAGCCTGCATATGATCCCTCTGGTGACTCCCTTGCTTTGGTCACATATAGCTGCGCTACACCGACCTGCCTGTTTTAGACCCACATTGCTGAGGTAGCTGATAGCTAAAGGAATAATATAGATGGATTTCTTGTCTGCTTAAATTTAAAACCCTGTGAAGCTTTATGTAGAAATGTATAATGTATGTATGTGTGTGTGTGAACAGAGCCTCCTCTTTATCGCTCGGCCCTCTTTTTTTCTCCTGTTCCTTTCACGCTGTCACTTCACGTTAATCATGCAGTACACATTTATTTGTGCTCAAAATGAATGAAACGTCCTGAAACTTTTTGCGAGGCCTATTTCTGGAATGACAGATCATGTGACATGTGCAGACCAATCATCAGGGTTTTTTCTGGCTCCCTTGAGTTAAAGGGAAACCTGTTGATTCTTGGATCTCCCATTGAGACATCACCATGCCATGTAGCTGGTGTGTGTCTAACTGCACTGTAAAATGACTAATAGAAATATCTGTCGGGCTAATGTGTTAAGTGCTCGTGTATATAATACTAAATGCAGTGAGGTCACGGTGTCCAAATATTGTATTTATGTAGTCTAATAGGTCAGTAGCTGTGTGTGTGTGTGTGTGTGTGTGTGTGTGTGTGTGTGTGTGTGTGTGTGTGTGTGTGTGTGTGTGTGTGCAGTTCTGAGTGAAGGGTTTTTGACACTGTGGTGGAAAGCAGCACAGGACATTATTTCACTAAACACAACAGTGAGAAAAGAGCAGCCTGCAAGCCCTGACCCAGCACACACAGGCACGCGCACACGGGCACACATTCACACACACTCACACACACACACACATAAAAAAAGCGAATTCACATACCAAAAAAAGCAAATAAGCATAAAGATAAGAAGCTGCACACACATTTCTTCTTCTATGTGTGTGTATTCTCACTTTGTGTGTTCCTCGTGATATCCCCTGGGAGCAGAGTGTGTTGGGGAAGGAAAATCAGATGATGAGACAGGATCAACGCTCCTCCTGTACACGAAACACCTCAGGAGGCCAGGAGTCACATCAGACGTAGCTCCAGTTTCAAATAAACATAAGTGCTTCTTTTTATCTTCATCAAGTGCCAGATGGGCACAGTTTACCACATCAGCACAATCAAACGATGTCATGTGATAAGTCAGTCGTGGCACTGTGTATTAACTTAAAAAGTGTCGACAAAATAAGAGAAAGAGCTCACCAGTTTGAGGCTGTAGTCTGCAGCAGCTGTGAAGCAAATATCCTGTCAAGTGTTTTTCATTGGGTCTGCTGGTGGAGGTCTGCTTTTCACCACTGTTCCTCTTTACTGATGCACTTTTCCTGTTTGGCATGAGTCACCATGATTTTGACTATTTCTCCTCATTCTGTTTTTGTTGTATAATTTGCAGTGTTCATGACAGATGCACCAGCATCTACAGTAAATCACAACTTTTAAAATGCACCAACACATGCAAGTCTTCTTCAGTTGAATATTAAGGAAGGTGTCATCTTCAATGGCGATCTGACAGTTTTATGAGAGAGTTTGTGTGTGCGTGTGTGTGTGTGCATGTGTATGACTTCAAATTCAAGACCAATTAATTGAGGACAGCTGTGGCACTTTGGGGCAAAAGCTGTGTCCCGAGTTGGAAAACAGCTGATTTTTGGATCGGTGGTTAGGGTTAGCTTAAGTCTTAGTCATGGTTACGTTTCAGGTCAGTCTCCAGGAAATGTGATGTAAGTCTATGGAATTTCCTCAAAAGTAACCCAAGTAAATTTGTGCGTCCGCTCTCAGCTGTTGGCCTGTCTAGTGATGCTAACATGCAGTGTGGATCATGGATGAGGCTGAATGTCTTATGTGGTACCATAGCAGTAAAAGCAAATGATCTGAAGAAACCAAAAGTTTTTCCCTGCTCTGCTGTCGTCGGTGCCTCACCTCCATCGTGGCAGCAGAGGGCAATGTTGGGTTTTGTTGAATTACAGTGTACGTGTGCAAGGCAGAGAAAAAGAGACACAGGGCAGTGTTAAAATGTGCTTCCTTGACAGAGCTGGTTTGTCATGTATTTGTCACTTAACTGTTGGTTCAGCCATTAAGGAGAACCACCTGTTGATTCCTCCTGTGTTGCTGTGCCTTCCTCTCATATACTTCATTTAACGCCTTGTTTCCAGTTGCCTTTATTTATTATCTTAAAGTTCAAACTTTTAAAATGTTCCTCATAGTAAGAATGATTTAAAAGTTAAAAAGAAATTCAAAACCCTGTCATATACAGCGTTTAGACAGGATGATTAAGGTAAGGTTGGGCAGTATGCTGATACAATAACCTCATAGGAATGTTAATTGTTGGGAAATGTTACTGGACTGTTAATAGCAAGTTAGCTGAGCCTTTTATCTCTGCTTGTGTTTGTCCATGGCAGGCAATGTTGCATATCAGTGAGCAGGACTACTTTATGGCAGTATTGGATTTACAGGAGTTCTGTATCAATGTAATGAAGCCCCTCCATTTGTCAGGTCTATAAACACTTTCCAAGCTGGATCTCCAGAAAATGTACCGCATCAATGCCCAGAAGTTAGAAATAACTAACAGGTACATGATAGTAGCGGGCCCATTGTGAATATATGTGGCTAACTAACCATACACATTTTAGCCATGTAAATATAAGTCGTTAAAAAAACCCTGTTATGGAAATGCACTCCAGAAGCACAAAATTTACTCTTAATCATCTTTTAACATGTGTCATGCATGGGTGTGCATGCACACAAGAGTGATCTAATACACACACACACACATAGAAAGGAAACGGAGCTGCTTGACTAGACCAGAGGAATGAGGCTAAAGAGAGAAGTGAGATACGAGAAACCTCTTTTCTCCTCCTCTCCTCTGTCATCAGGATGTGGATTTTGCCAACTTAAACTTTGTCACATCCCTCTCATCCTGTGTTGCTGCCTGGTCCTTCTCTCTGCCCCCCCATCGGCTGTTTTGGGCTGATCTTGAGAGCAGGTTACTCATACACCACTCATTGTTCCTCCTGGCCTGTCAAAGATGTGTCAAAGACCAGTGAGCTGTTCTAAAATTGAGAGTGTGAGATTTGAACAATGTCTTTTGAGTTGCTTTTGATAAAATTAGCTGAATCAGGCAAACTTGAAATTTTTAAAGCGGAGGACTCCACTGGGCGGGCTCATTAGAATTAGAAGCTCTGGTAATTAGGGCTTTGGCAGGACCTTCAGCCTCAGTGTGTGTGTGTTAGTGGGGGGGCTTAGTGCTGGAGCCATCCCTGATGTTGCTATGATACAGAGACGTGGAAGGTTAACATTAACTTTAACAACAATATGGCACTGCGTTTTGAGCTCTGTGGCCTCAAATGGCCATTGTGTGTCAGTGAAAATGTCTGTTTTAGGCCAGTAGTCATCAAAGTGACACTTTTTCATTCTGAATAATGGGGGAAAATAGAAGTGGACATAGCTCACATAGCTCTTAATGTTTACTGTTTTTCTAATGCTCTTTTAGAGGGTGCAGCTAAGCTCTTTGATGTTTTTCATTCTTCTTGGATACAAAGACAAAAGACAGTTTTCAATAACTGGACTACTTTATATGCAATTGAAAAACATTTAGATTAACTGCAGCTTTCGAGGCTGGCAGTCACGCAGGCCCGCTCACAGAGTGAAGACAAGTGGAAACACTCTTTGTTGTGGTTCGTAAGGAGTCTCACACACATCAAACAATGCTGTGAAAATGTTTATCTGCAAAAAAGAAAATTTGTAATTGAACATCCACAAGCAGACACACACGCAGACGCACGCACAAGAGCATACTACTGGCCCAGAGTTCACCTCAGATCAGCTACTGTCTGCAGGACTCAGAACAGGTCAAATAGACATTTTTACTGGATGTGTTTTCCTGCCACTGTATAGTAAATACCAGTGAGTCATCGCAGTCAGAGACAGTTAAATCAATCAGAAAAAAACAGCCTGTGCAGGTAAAGGGAAAAGTGGTACAGAAACTCTTTTTTACCATAACAGGAAATTAGGGGGAGCTAGGTGTAGGCTCAAGGCCATATGCACAAATTCAATTGCTGCCTTTGTTTGTGTGTGTGAGAGAGAGTGTGTGCATGTGCTGAAGTGGGCTGCTCTGTCCTGTGAAGTGCCTTTGTTTGCTCCAGTTGACCTTTTAACAAACCTGCAGGAACTTCATTAATCTTTTGCAAGCGGACGCTAGAGAATAAACTCTTTTTCTTCTTCTTCAGTCCTCCTCTTCTCATCCCCCTCTGCTTAAAATATTTGACAAAATAAAGATGATTCATTTTTTAATTGGTGAGACACATCCTGAGGTTTGATCACACCTTAACCAGCCTAACTGATTTGAACAGGGAGGAGTAGGAGGATGGGGGGGTGGGGGGGGAGCTATGCTGCAGTGTGATTGGCAGACTGACCTTTGTTCCCACCCCTTCTCTCTAACTGCTACCCGATGGGGGCGTGTCACTATGGAAACGGAGCCGTATGTGTGTGTGTGTGTGTGTGTGTGTCTGAGAGAGAATGGAACCTCCTAGTCAGTCTGTCAGCTTAGTGTGTGGAGGAGTGTGTGAGAAAGAGTGGGACAGAGATATCATGTAGTAGGAGAGAATGGTAAATGTACTTAATGCAACTTTAGCACATAGTTGAGGCTAATTCTTAGCTGAGTGTGTGACAGGCGTGCTGAGGCATGGCTCTATGCAAGTCAGCTACCTGCATGAATTTCCTGCCCTAGATAGCTCCCGAAGACGCTCCGTCAGCACTAGCGCACGTGTGTGTGACAGTTTTCATGTGTGTTTGTGTGGCTCAGATATGTAGATTGAGCCGTCGGTGTGTTTCCTCCTGTGTGAGGGGAGAGCAGGATGAGCCTGAGGAAGAGGCTCTCCTTCAAGCGGGTCTGGAACTTCAATACAGTGAGTAGTCTGCACACACACACTTCCAGCTGGTCTGTGTAGAGAGAGTGCTCAACTTGTCATCCTGTTTTATAGCAGGAGGAAGTGAATGGAAGTAGACTTTCTTATTTAGTCATGCTCATAGAAGCCAACTTAACTGACACTGGATTTGAAATATTCACATATAAGCTGAAGTCATTTTTGAAAACAAACCAAAGTCTGGCTGTAAAGCTGCCAAAGTGCCACGAGTGGGAAAACTCAGCAGCCGCATCAGAAATTCAGCAGCATGTTTCCTGGTAAAAAGTTTCTACCCCAGCTTTGGTTTTCCTTCTGTACAATTAAAGACAGAAATCAGAGAAGGGTGGAATGGGGAGAGAAAAAAGGCAGTGAGAATGTCGTTTAGTGTAAGTGGCAGCGCATAATGGTGTTGTGCTCACTACAAGTGAGTAAGACAGGGACAGATGGGGGACAGAGGGTAACGTTACCTTCAAAATACACAGGCGGAGAGAGGACTCCATAACCATCAGACCATTCTGAGAAGGAGGGGGCGTGTAAGACAAATGGAGATGGATGAACACAAAGTCAAAGAGGGAGAGGACAGGGGCAAAGAAATGATCCAAAAGTTGAAATGAACAAGCCATCCTATCTGGTGTTTTAAGAAAGACAGGGTTGTGGTGGTAGCAGGCTGGGTAAGTGTGTGTAAAGGTGAGACAGAAGGAAAATGAAAGACTAACAAGAGTTTGAGACAGCTCTAGGCTGTTTCCCTTCCTCTCAAAGCCAGATGTTTTGGGTCAGAGTGGGAAAGAGAGAGAGGAAGAGAAACAGAGGTAGAGACGGTGGCCAGAGATCAAGACAAACGCAGTCAAAGACAGAAAGAGCTTCTTTTGTCTGGCCCCTGTGAGTCATATGGTGTGTACGTTTCACCTCAGAGGGTAGCCTCGTGTGTTTGTCTGTTAAAAAAAGTGAGAAACAATCGTACTTCAAGACGGTGGAAAGGTGATCTGACTAAGCTGTCTCGTTGGTAGCTGTGTGTGTGTGTGTATGTGTGTGTGTGTGTGTGTGTGCTCAGACAGAGGTATTTGATCAAACCGTATTGTGTTTACATCTTGTTCTCCCTCCTCTGTGTCTGTGTGCATTCAAGGCAAGGAGCCAAGTAAAGCAAACGTTTATCACCGGCTCAGCCTCTGAGTCACATCTCCTGTGTGGCTCCATTGTAGGGAAGCAAACATTATCCACATTCTTTCCTTTCATAGAGAGTGGATATTGATTCCTGAATGCATCACAGGGATTTAGGCCTTAAGCCCAGAATTCCAGAGACGGTCACTGAGGATTTCACTTCGGAATTTAAAAAAAGGAAGTTTTGAAATGCTTGTGGGGACGTTGAAATGGTGAACACACAGCGCCCATTGACACCAAGCTTGCTAATCACTTTATATTTATTTATTCATCTATTCAGTCAGAAAATCTTGATTAGATATGTTAAAATCTGTCTTCGTCGCAGGGTTTCACGGCGAGCGCCGTCACCCACGCGCTCACCTGCGCAGCCTCATTTGACTCATGTTTGGCTCGTTCAAACCTAATCAGCTTGTTCCCCTCATCCCATCCTCTCTGACTTAAGCTACGCTAAAGCTAAGCGGTTTCATGCTTGCCACCCCTGGCAGGGCGACTCTGGTCTTCTCAATGGCAGCCACTATTCACCTCATATTCAAAAGTAAACACACAGGCACGCACACATTGAGACTGTTGGCGCAACAGCTTCCTCCTCAGCTGGAAGTGTGTGTGCGTGCCCGTGTGTGTTTGAGCGCCTGCAGTCGAGAAATCTCATTTTGAAGTCACCTTTGAAGGATGGTGTGTGTATCAGTTGTTCGCTTATAGGTGTGGTCTGTCTTTAGTAATGCCAGCGTTCGCAGGCATAAGAGTAGACTTAGATTTGTTCAGTGTCCTTCCACGCTTGAGTTCATATTCACTCCTCACTTACACACATAAGTGCTGGAGCTCATACCAAAGGTGGCAGTTCCAGCTCCAGTGATGGAGCCAGGAATAAGGTTCCTGTGGTCCAAACAGTCTTGTCTTTGTGTGTGTGAGTGCAAATGTTATCCCTGACAGTTTCTCCCACAGATGGACATTTTTCATTCAGTCTGTTAAGTGTTACTGGCTGCTCTGTGTCTCATCCTGTGAAACAGAACGTCTTTTTCCAGGAATCGCTGTCCACCTGGACGGGGAACATTTCGGAAACTTGAGATTGTTTAAGCAGACTTTTACGGCTTTTAAAATATTAATATTATGATAATGGTGAGAACGAATGGCTGTAAATTGTACCCTGTGTTTTGCCATAGTTTGAAACGGACGTCCAGGCTTCATAACAGATGATGTAAGCCACCCCTCTCCCACTAGTCACAGCTAATAAAGCACTTGGGACCTGTGCACACAGTGGCCAACTACTGCATGCACACACACAAACACACACATAAACGCAACATGAACAAGCACAGGCATGCGTCTACAAGGTGGCATTTTATGTTCAGGGAGCAGGAAGCAGGATGATGTAGGTGTACAAACATGTTTTGACCTGTGGACAAACACATCATCCAACAGGTTGTTTTGTCTCTACTGATCAACAAAGTCATAACGCAACACAACGCTAAGTTCCCTCTATCAGTAAATCTCAAGATCCCAATGAGCCACATGTACCAGCAGTGATGGACTGGAAGCGAAAAATGGGCCTGGGTGTTTGATTCAGACCAGCATGTGAAGACATGCTGTATGTATGGGTGTGAGAGTGATGTGTGTGTGTTTCTAATATTGTCCACAACACGACAAAGGCTTTCTCAGAATGCCGAAATATGAAGTTCTTCTCAGACTTGCGTTGTGTTTTTGTGAATTCAAGGATCTAATTGAGGACATGTCAGCATCCACAGACTGACTGACAGTCAACTGGACCAGTTACAAACAGCATCAGATAAGATTTGACATATTTGAGTATCTGCCATTAAGTGCGGAAATGATTAGCCGAAGTCGATTGACATACCACCAACAACCGAACCTCAGTCATTTATCAAGCAAAAAGTTTCCAGCTTCTCATATGACAGCCAGACTTTGACTTTATGGACTGGAATACCGTACAGTTCTGACTTAGAGCATCCAAAGTAAGAAAACACAGTAAAAAGAAACCAAATAATGTGGTGCTCGCCTGAATTTTGCTGTGCTGACCTGAAACGGCATACCTCTGCAAACAGCTGTGCCTGAACACCTAAACCAGAGAACATCCCAATAGGGTGTTGTGATGCACATCAGCCCGACTTCCATCTCTGCGGTTGTTACTTATTGTATCAAAGGACCAAACTGCTGCTCTGCTTCAAGGCTGAAGGATTGTACTGAAAATGCAGCGTTTATCTGCAGAGCAGATTCTTGCTCTTGATCTCTACCTCTTGATGTCTGTTGTTTTGCCCTAAAAATCAACAGAAATTTGGCCTGGACGTCCTTGTTTCATGCACCGTCACAGCTAACTCTATCTGAGACCGCTTGAGTGGAAAACAAATAATGTGTTGACATGTTAATTGATAAGAAGAAACCATTAGCTGCAGCTCTTTGTGAATTCACAAAATTCATAACCACACACTCATTCTGAGGTTTTGCTTTGAACTTTTGGTTTTTCCACTAACCGTCATCGTGACCATCAGTCATGTGCTGCTGTGTCGCTTTTTTTCTGCTGATTTTATCTGCATTTACTGTATGATGGGAACATAAAAGCCCCAGCAATACCAGTCAATGATCTGCAGACAGTACTGCGGCTATGACATATCAGTAAAACCCTACTGCCGCTAACACTGAGGTAACGTAGAGCTTGCTAAGTTTGGAAGCAATGGAGGCTGAAAGTAGCACACATGGGCTCCTTGAAGTGGCGGGACTTTACTGTTGGGACTATATATTTGATATTATGATTGTCTATTACCAAGACATTTTCCAGCTGTATGCTTTTCTGTGGATAGGGGCTTTGGGAGACAAACTCGAGGAGGGAAAGTCTGGAAAACCCCAGTCATTCCCTGTGGGTTGTCAGGAATGACCAGGATCTGCCAGGAGAGGAGGGAGGGAGCACCACTGGAATGGCCGAGGAAGGGTTGAAGGAGGGAGGGAGCGAAGAGGAGAATGGCTTGGTAATGAGGGATAGAGGGACAAAGAGTGGGATCACTGACTAGGAGGTGAAAAACAAACAGAAGGAGGGAGATTGAAAATGGGTTAGAGGGGAGCACAGGCAGGAAAGGAGAGGAGAGGGAACTTGGGGCCTCGGCCAGGGATCAAACTGCTCCACCGCAGAGTACGTCTGGAAGTGATCACGCCGGAGCTGAATGAGGATAGGGGGTGAACACACACACGCATACACACATGCATACATCCACAAATGCAGAAGAATGCGCCCTACATACGAGAGACATCTCAAACAGATGTTGGCCACATGCACACATACACAAAATCCACTCAGCATGTCTGAACACACACATGAAACACGCACTCACATTAGAGACAGAATACACGCTGCTGAAATGTGAAATGTGTGCGACTCTAATTGGCGTAAGGATCGGGTAACCGGTTTCCACTGGTGAGGTTTCTGCCCCTGTCATTTTCTCTTGTCCTATGCGGTGGTTTGACCTCAATCAGCTGCTATAAAGTCTCATCAAATCTCTTTTCACGCGCCAGTGCCAACCTCTGCTCTTCCAGGGACAGTCTGAAATAGCTAATCCCAGTGATTATGCTTGCTGTGCCATCTGGCCAGGACAGCCCAGCTCAAGTGAGGAAATGGCCAAGACGCACATGAATCAAACCAACACATACAGTATGCTGCACCAGGAGGCTCAGCTTCATTAGATTGGATTAGTTTCAAAGTGTACAAACTGAGTCAGGATAGTGCAGGGTTTGTTATGAATTGACGATGATAGGTTTTTAAGAGTGGTTCATACTTTTGGAAAGTAACTGATTGGAGAGAGGCAAAGAAAAGAAATCAGGTTATGGTGAAAAATCTAATGTTTTTTTGGTCTGAGCATCTGAACTTACCACACAGTGTGAAACCAGAGCTTTTTCCTTACAGTGTGAATGTGTCTGCCGACGGTTCAGCTGTGGAAACTGACTATTTTAAGTCTACTAGAAGCTTCTCATTTTTTGTTGCACCAGTTTCACTTTTAGTCATGTTGTTGTTTCGAACACAAAGACTTAGGAGTAATGATCTGGTCTTTCATCCTGCACACTGCTGTCACAGCAATACCTGTCCTGTCTGCGCTCTTCAGGCACAAGTTCCTGTAGAAGCTGCATAAAAAATACATTCAGGTACATACACATGGCCAAGAAATCTTAGCTGTGTTTCTCCAAAGCTTTACTTCTGTTTAATGGCTGGGTTCGTCTACGTTGCAGTTGCCAGTGAGAATCATGGTCACTGTATGAAGTGTCAAATTTAGTACCTGATTCCTCAGA
Source organism: Chaetodon trifascialis (assembly GCF_039877785.1). Classification (NCBI taxonomy): domain Eukaryota; kingdom Metazoa; phylum Chordata; class Actinopteri; order Chaetodontiformes; family Chaetodontidae; genus Chaetodon; species Chaetodon trifascialis. The sequence continues at coordinate 22,935,664 of NC_092057.1, forward strand.
ATTAAAGTTGAACCATTTCTGACCGATGACTGTAACATCACCCCATAGAATTCACTCATCCAGGAGCCTCTCATGCATATGTGTTGAGAAATGTTGAGATCATTAAACTTTCCAGATGTAAATGTGCTGTAGAAAATAGCCTCTGAACCAGCTTATCTGCTCCAGAGCCTGCCTTCCATCATATGAGTAGGCATCAAGCCAGTCATTAACCAGATTAGTGGTCAGATTAAGAGCATCAAAAGCCTCTGATAGATCCACAGCGTGGCTCAGTGTGGATTTTTATCCACAGATCTTATGTTGGGCTGGTTTTCTGTCTCTGACAAACTGTGCTGTCTTTAATTGCTGATCCCCCTCCTTCCTTTCTCATCTCTCCCCTGTCTCTCTTTCTTTCCCCATCTCTCTTTTGTCTGCTCGTCTCCCTCTGCTCTCTCTGACTCACAGAGCGTTTCAACTGTGCTCCAGAGTTAGATACTTTACTGATGTCTGTGTTGAGTGATCTCATCCCAGCTCAGCATGTCTGGGATAAAAATTGTTGCATTGTATGTCGTCTGTTGGGGGGGGTTAATGTTGGGAAAATGGGATATGACACTTAAGTTTGGTTTGAATGGATGTCTATATAGATATCTGTGTTTGTGTGAGGAAACAATTTGGTGATTAGATGACATACAGGCATAATATGTGACCACATGTTACCTTTAATTCTTCACCTCCTCACACACACACACACACACACACACACACACACACACACACACACACACACACACACACACACACACACACACACACACACATGCACAGTAAGCCCCACCCCTCTGAGGAAGCTTTCTTGCAGAGCCAGCACAGCCAGTTCACAGATGATTTCCACCCACACACAAGACAAAGAGTGTGGGTGCTGACCTGACTGTGTTATGATGTGAAAGTGTGTGTGATAATGGGCCAGGTCCTGTGAGAAAACACAGTCAGTGTGTGTCTCCGTGTGGCCTGAAGTGCGTGTCCGGGCAGCTGCCTCCTGGCTCTCATGTGCCGTGTGAGCTCGTATGTGTCATCTGTGTGATGAGGGAATATCCTAACCCATGTCTCTCTGTGCTTCTTTACAGTCTGCTGCAGTCTCCGATGGAGGTGAGTAGACGTCTGACCTTCTCCATATCTGTTTTAATAATCAATGACCTTTCTCATTACCTCCAATCTCTGCTTTTTGTCTACTGTTCCTGTTTTTGACTTTTGACATACCCTTGACCACTGTTGAATTGGCTTCCCTCATCCTTCTGTTGCCATGTCACTGGATTGGATGAAATGAATGGCTTATTGTGTTGCTGTCCTGTTTTAAAGTTCAGAGTTATGGCCATGTTCATGTAGTGGACCCCTCATTAATAACCTGCTGCTTTCACTACGTTCATAAACAACCGTCTGGTCTGACCTGCTCTACCTCTGCCCCACCTCTGCCTGGCAGGCTGTAATCTTAGAATAGTCCTAAAATTGTAAACATCTGCATAACAAGAAGAAACCGTGGATAGAGACACACAGTGTGAGATGCAGAACCTGGTGCTGTTCAGACTGCACAATGAAAGGCTAAACGTGTGTTTGAGAAACAGCATTGGGAATTGGTTCAGTTCAGTTTTTGAAAGTCGTTTACCAAAATGCAGTTGACAGCAAGCCAATATATCTGTGTTCTCTTGTAATCTGGAGGCTGTGTAGTCTTAGCCAAAACTGTCAGGAGTTGTTTTTTAAATGGATCGATTCTACGTCTTGTTGCGATGCGTCATACTGGACCTCATGTGAGGCCAGCTGTCGGTGTCATGTGCACCATTAGCATGTGCTAACAATAACAAAAGGTCTCTGATTTAAGAGACATCTAATGGTGCTTTAACACCTCACAAATGCACATGAAAGACACAGTTTATGGCAGATGGGACATAAAAGGAGGAAGAGGAGGTGAGACGCAAGACAAACGGGAGTGTGGAACCCAAGGCAGACATGTTTACAGTCAGCTCAAATGTAAAAGTGTTTATGGCCACTTACTCACACCACGTGTCTGTGGAGGAGAGGATGTGCTGTTATTGAGTGAAGTGGCAAGAACATTTATGGGATGTGGGGGCAGGATGGCAAAGGGACTAGTGAATTGGTTAATGGTTCCTAATAGCAGTTCAAACTGTAAAACTTGATGTGTGTGTGAAGCTGGGCAACATCTGTGCATTGTTCTTATTTCTCTAAATCATACTGCCGCTTCGTTATTGCCTCTCGTATTGTGCCATCATTGTGAGAAAGCATAAGAAGTAAACACTCAGGAAAAAGATGTCAGTTTGACAGGTTATTCATACTGCACACGTCGCTGAGGTCATTAGCTGAGTGAAGGTTAAACGATGAATGTTATCTTATCAGGTAAAGGAAACCTGCAGCACTCACCTAACAGTTCTGTGAGAAAGCCTCTCTGATGTGTTCAACATAATATGATGAGAGATGTTGTGTGTTTTTGCTCATATAATCAAAAGCAGAAATGGAAGACTAGAATAAGATTTCAAGCGAAATTTGTGATTCTTACAGAAGATAACTCTACTTTTCTCTTGAGCTCTTCTGCTTCCACAGAATGTATCACCAACCACAGATTGAAATGATGAAGAATAAGCATTGCTTTGTGAGAACCTGGCCTGGGGTTGGACATGTGTTTGATACTACAGGAGAATGCTGGAAAAAAAAAAAGCTGCGCTGTGTTATCAAGTACGCTTTAGCCGGTTTAGCTCCTCATAACATAGAACCACACTCCCGTATGCAATGCATTATGAATAATGAAAAGCGCTCCACCTTTGCAGTGCTTCAGATTGACGGACTGAAAAAAAAAGCAGTGACAATGTACAAATCTGTGTGAAGACATTTTTGAGGGCTTAGTCCTCTGTGGCATTTAGCAAACTCACATCTACTATTTTCTACTTCTACTCCTCTCAGAGTGAAATATTGTACTTTTTACTCCTCCACACATATTAAGTTATGTCCACAAATAGATTTTTATGTATTACCGTAAGTTAAGATTTCCAGCAGTATATAAAGCAGTTGAAATGAGCCTCATCTTTACCAGCTGCAATTAGAGATGTTTACACATTAATGCAGCACTAATTAGAATCCAGTCATGTAATATGTATGATCCTGAAATGAGCCATCCTGTATGAGTACTCTTACGTTTGGTGAATGCAAGGTTTTCTTCTGCAGTCGTGTGTATTTTAGACAGTGGTATTTCTATTTTTACTTAAGTAAAAGATTAGAATATTTATTCCACCACTGCCTGCTTTTTACAATAAAAACCCTCTAATGCTGACGTTCATTACTGTTCCATTTGAGCTTAACGCTCTCAGATGGCTGCTGTTTTTGCAGTTTCCGTAATACTAGCTCCTTAAAGCTCATTTCCTTTACGCCAGCAATGATTAAAACCACACGCTGCATTTTCATGTTTAATACCGCTTCAATTTATTCTGTTTCGCAGATGTTTTTAGACACTCTCAAAACCTAATAGAATCTGTTATTGAAGGATTTACATGATTTGGTGTAAGTTTATTCATAATTCATCATTTTTAAGAAAAAATAGAGGTGAATCATTTGTGAAAATAACTTTATTTATTTATTTATTTGCCTTATTGTGAATTTGAGGGTGCATCCTCTGAACTTCAGCATGAATTTAGGCATTTTTTGTCTGCGTACTGTATGCTACTAAATGGCGCTCTAAGACTGCGGAGTGCAACAGACTGCCTATTACAGAATAGCAGTATTTAAAGATTTATTTCTTTTATCTGTCAGAAAAGTCAAGACAGGAGTAGGCTGACAGATATTCCCCCTTGTTTTCTGTTTGTCAGTTTGTGTGTGTAGTTGTGTGGAGGCTGCAGGCCTCATTAGTCTCAGTAGTGGCCTTCCTTTAACAAGCTCCTCATCAATACTGCAGTTTGTGTGTGTGGGTGTGCGTGTGCCTGTGTGCATATGTACCCCCCCCACCACCACCACCACCCTGACTCTGAATTATTCATCATCTGGAGGCCTGTGTGTGCTTGTATCACTTACCTGGATGCTAGCAGAGGTGTGTGTGAACGTACGTGCAGGTGCGTGTGCGTGCTGTGACCTGACTCTGTGGTCTCTCTGGTTGTCAGTCAGGTTGCTCACCACCGACAGCCTCTCTCTCTATCTTCTTCAGTCCCCTACTTCTTTTCTCCCCGTTTTCCCTCTCGCTCACTTCCTTCCTGTGATGTTGTCAGACACGTGTGTGTGCGTGCGTGCCCTGTCTTGGACTGTGTGTTTGTGAGGGGCCCTGACAGGGTGAGTATGGATGGAGGGGCTTGGTTGCCCCTCAGGATTCGCTACCTGCCTCGCTGGCACCACACAGGATCCTACCAGCTTTACCAAGGTGAGGAAAGAGCTGGTGCTTTGAATTCTTCTTCCTCCAAACACACAGAGGAGCAATAAATCTAACCCATGACAGCTGAGACCTTGATGTTGATTATCAGGTTTGCGTTAGTCTAGTCACTGCATTCGTTTTAAAGATTGCCGAGTTTAAGAGGAATCTCCCGATCACAAGATACGGATGGTTTGTTGAAGAAGTGTTTTCTATCTGCCAGCCGCAGAGCTGCTAATGTGTTGGGGCAGCTGTTGTGCTGTTGTTGTGTTGTACCTTTGCCCTTCTTATCTTGTATCCTCAATGCAAGATAAAAGTAAATTGAATTTTGGCTTTAAAAAGAAGTGAGGAGCGAGGCGGTAATGCTGTCCATGGACCAAATACGAGCCAAGAACACTGATATAGAAAATTACTTATTTTCCTTCTTATTACATTTTTATGGATTTGCTTTTATGGAAGTTTAAATTTGCTCTCTGAGCTCTACCCAGCGTTTAAATGGCTGCTTTTCTCCTTGCATGTTAAGCAAAATGTACCCTTTGTGAAATGTAGACATCTAAACATACTAAATTATTCAGTCATCTTACTTTTGGTTTTAAAATCTTAAATATTAAGAACATTAAATATTCACGATAAGATAAGCAGCCAACATAATTCAGTGAGTTTTAACCCTCTGTTTCATCACTGTTTGTGTGGGTGTGGTTTGATCACATTCGATTGACAGTGAGCAGACAACCCCACATTTTAATTCAGCCTTTGTATTTCCATTCAGTTCCAGTCATGAATATAGAAGCTCTGTTTGTTTTTATTTCATTTTGTGGACTATACTTGCAAACATTTTACTTGTTTGTTGTCTTGGATGATTTGTGAAAGGCATGAGAGATCAGTCACTATTAACTGAACTCACAATTGTAACAAGTGTCTCACAATATGAAGCTTAATAGGAGATGGTGTTTGAGGCTGCTTTCTTGCCATATATTACTGCAGCTTTAAATTGGTGGTCTGTCAGTGAAAGGCTGGCCAGTTATCCAGGGTGTCTGTGGTTCGAAGAATGGATTCACTAATGACTGCCTTTTATTCACTGAAATAGATGATCATGAATGAGTGAAGCAGAAGGGTTTGCGCACTGTGCTGTATGAAAGGGAGAGGGTGAATGAGCTGAGGAAACACTGAGAAAATCCTCAGTACCAAAACTGTCATTGATAACATCAAACTGGTGACGATTGAGCAAAAGTGGAAATCACACTGGAAATGATCCATTAATAGCCATGTTTCTAAGTTATAAGTCACACAGGACTTTATCTATTGGCAGCATACTGGTCTTTCAGTTTATTTCGAGGTTTTGCGTCGTCTCGGGCACCTGACCGGTGACGGCTTCCCTCAGGCTGTTCTTGTGTTTTATCTCAACTCAGCGTCCCAGTTTCAGTTCATCAGGCCTGAAGCACTGTTATTCTGGTTATTCTCAGCATCTCTGTGTGCCTTTGCTTTGCAAGTTTAAACTTTAAGAAGATAGACACACTCAGGTCTAGTGGTGGGAAAAATAATCTATTCTTCAATGCTTTGGGACTCTCCACAGAACGATAAAGCATCCATGCACAAAACCCTTTAATTAAAATGTTAGATTAGTGCTTTAAGAGTGAAACTTCTTTTTAATTGAGAGTGTGCACAGTGGAAAAGAATAGCTGCAGTTTTCAATATGTCAGGCAAACAGTTTAATACTATTGGGAGTTGTTAAAGATTAAAGCAGCTCCACTCTGAAAGGTGAGCGTGTGCAGTGAAGCGTGCGTTTAAGTGTGGATCTGCAGGGATACCAAGCAGCTGCTTGGGATATTGTAATATCAGTATTGTAGGGAATGTATGAGTGACACTGTGCTATACAGAAAACCATAGCAGAGACACGTGTGGGCTGAGGTGGTCTCACTGGACTGGTTGCTACTCTGACCTTATTATCCTATGGGACATACTGGGCACCATGCTGCTGACTGCGTTCAGGTAACGTACTGCAGACAGAGAAGAATACAGCAACAAACAGGATAAGCTAGCAAAAGGAAAAAAAATCTCTCCACCCTGACTCACATCAGATTGGGAGCTACCTAAAGACCCTCAGCCCCACTGAAGTCAATACCGCTATTTGATGTGTGCATTTGTGTGTGTGAACAGAACTCAACAGCGTGGAGCTGCAGGGCTGCAGCAGCGACAACAGTCTGAACAGCAATGCCAGCCTGCCGAGCGTTCAGAGCCACCGGCGCCACACTGAGAGGAGAGTGGCCAGCTGGGCTGTCTGCTTCGAGAGACTGCTGCAGGATCCCGTGGGAGTCCGCTACTTCTCGGTACTATAACAGCACATGACTGGTGTTTGCCAGTGCATTGACGTAACAGATATGTGCTGTGTTACAGGCTCAGTTTCCTTCAAATGGACTTTCAACAAACCTTTCTAACGTAACAATGTTAAAAGCTAAAACAGCTGTCAGTATTGTGAAGAGCTTATCATATAAGTATATATAAGTAGCGTTGTGTTGGCCATATCTCACACTGCCAGATTTTAGAAATGTGCCTTGCAGCACTTTAATGACACAATTACAGGCTGTATATGAAAATCATACACAGCATTGTTGGATGGGCATATTCTGCACGTCTGTTATTTGACAAATGAGTTCATTTTCAGTTTTTATTGTGTAACGCCTATAGCGTTCAAAAATGTGTCTCATGCAAGTGTTTTTTCAAAATGTAAACCCCCCCCCCAAAAAAAAATCGCAAAATGTCGAGAGATGCAGTACAACCACTGACTGCATACATGCCATACACCAGCTGTGTATTTGTGTATTAATTGATTTTCCTCATTTTCCATCCACATTTAATTCTTTTGCTGCAGGAGTTCCTAAAGAAAGAGTTCAGTGAGGAGAATATCCTGTTCTGGCAGGCTTGTGAGTTCTTTAGCCACGTCCCTGAGAATGACAAGAAGCAGGTAAGGGACCTGCATGAACAAGCACTATTTGATCACGCACATATATCTACTTACACCCCTCTAGAAATAATGAGGGACAGTTGTATGTGTTGATCAGCTCTTCGTTCTTTATCTTCTCCTCTTTCTTTCTTTTCACCTTGTCTCTTTATCCACACCACCACCTCCCCTGCTGCCACTCATGCTGCCTGACCCTCCCACCTCCTTCAGCTCTCTCAGCGTGCCAGGGAGATCTACAACAGCTTCCTGTCCAGTAAAGCTACAACACCGGTCAACATAGACAGTCAAGCTCAGCTCGCTGACGACATACTCAACGCCCCCCGACCTGACATGTTCAAGGAGCAGCAACTGCAGGTAGCGTACACACCAACACACAACAACACACAACCTTAGCAACTACAGCATCTGCCCCACAAGTTGTACTTGGATGGCACTGACCTCTGACCTTCCCCGTGAGGGGGAAGTGAAAAGAGGCTTTCCCCGAAGGATGCGTTTGAATGATTTCCTAGATGCGCCCGTCGTGGAGGGCATGAAGTTACTGAAAAGTTCCATTGATTTCAACAGCTGAGCTCAGATGTTCAAACTCTGATAAGCGTCACAAAGGTTACAAGGATATTCTCACCACCATCTTCCATATTTTTATACATAGAACATGCACACATGTTCTCCCAAAGTTGCAAAGTACTGGGATTGTCAAGATCTTGTGGCACCTTTGACTTACATATAATACCACCACCACCACCAACAGCAGTAATAGTAATAACAGTAATGATAATAACAAAAGAGCTAAGGTGTTGTTATCAGTGTCAGAATCTGCAGGTATTCAAATAAGGTGTTGGAATCAGATTGCAACTGGTCTAACTCTACTTTTGCCCTATGCCCTCAATAACATCCTCATATTTTCTGCCCCATTAGCTGCGTTTTACACAAGAAGTACCCAAATCTAACAGGCAAATTGCGATGGAAATTATAGAGCTCAATGTTCCCTACAGGGCAGATCCATTTGAGTTTTATGACCCATAGCCTTGGCCTTTCGCACTGTGCTTTGGATGAATGTTAGATTTTAGGACTCCACGAAAATAAAATTAATTGTGTTCTGGTAGTCATCTGTGAACACGAGGAGCCTCAAAGGGGCTGGTGGGATGTTAGACTTTAAATTTTACCTCTCTCCTATGTGCTGTCAACATCTATGAACATCTTGTCATTATTTTTTCAGTATTTCCCTCGGTTGTTCTTTAGCTCGCCATCCTTAGACAATAAACTTCCTTTCTCCCTTCCTCCTTTCGTTCTGCTTTCTGAATTTTAGTTCTTCTTGCCTTCCGTCACCTTTCTGTTCTTGTTTTTCCAGCCTCCATGTTATGAGCTCGCTCATTCCACTGATTACTTCTTTCCTTCTCTTTCACATCTTAAGATCTTCAACCTGATGAAGTTTGACAGCTACACGCGGTTCCTCAAGTCCCTGTTGTACCAGGAGTGCATGCTGGCGGAGGTGGAGGGGAGGCCCCTGCCTGACCCCTACCACATCCCCAGCAGCCCCACCTCCAAACACAGCACCACCGGCTCTGACCGCTCCAACCTCTCCACACCAAAGAAGGTAACACTGTTTTACAATTTTGTGAAATTTGTCTTATGAATAAATCCTAGGCTGCACGGTGGTGCCACAGGTAGTGCGCGTGCCTCACAGCAAGACGGTTGCCGGTTCGATCCGCGGGCAGGGCCTTTCTGTGCGAAGTTTGCATGTTCTTTCTGTGCATGCGTGGGTTCTCTCCGGTCACTCCGGCTTCCTTCCACAGACCAAAAACATGCTCATTAGGTTGATTGGTGACTAAAGTTGCCCTTAGGTGTGAATGGTTGTTTGTTTGTGCCCTGCAATCGACTGGCGACCGGTACAGGGTGTACCCCACCTCTCGCCCATTGACAGCTGGGATAGGCTCCAGCCCCCCCGCAACCCTGAAGGGGATAGGCGGTATAGAAGATAGATGGATGGAGTAAATCCTAATGATTCAAGAGCTGGAATGATTCTGAGTATTGCCTTCTGGTAGAACAGATAATCCTCTGTGTCAACCCCTGTTCATTCATTTTGTGTGTGTCTTCTAGGAGGACAAAAAAAGCAAGTCGGGCAGATCTTTAAATGAGGATGATTCCGGAGACCGGAGGAAAGGCATGTTCTTCTCCTGGTCCCGCAACAGGAGTTTTGGCAAAGGCCCGAAGAAACGCGAGCTGGCCGACTTCAACTACAGTCAGTCGTTTTTTAGCATTTAATGCGTTCCTTCAGCTAAAAGGTTTAAGTCTCAACACAATCTCAACAATGACACAGTTGTTTCTTGTTCAGTAACAGAGATTACCAAACAGTGATTCTGTAAAGTTCATGTGATATTTTTAAACTGTGTTGCTAATAGAAGAGACCATAAGATAAAATAAGATAAGATATTGCTTTATTAGTCCCACAGTGGGGAAATTTCCAGTATTACAACAGCAAAGTAAATCATCAGTAAAAAGACATTAAATAGCAAACAAGCACTATAAACAATATAAACAAGGAATATTGACAAATATGAACAATTTAAACAAGGCTCAATACAGAAACTAGCAACCTAGTATGAGGAAATGTAAAATATGGGAGTGCCATGGCACAGAGGAAATACCAATCTTGCACCTTGGAAATTAGAGATTCATCAGGTACTGATCTTGCACATTGGATGATAGTACTCCTGACTGGAGTGTTGATATTGCACATAGGAGTAATAATACACCTGATTGAAAGATTGATATGTTGCACCTTAAGTTGAATAATTTCCGTTCAGTCATCATGGAATTGAATGTAAAATACAGTTTGTCCTGTTGGTTGTGATTCCCTTGTTTGTCTCTCTTCAGGACACTGCTGATAAGTGTGTGTTGTTTTTTTTTAGATTTCTCTGGCAGCAATGGTCGCCGTGAATCCCAGGGTTCGCTGTCTTCAGGAGCCAGTCTGGAGCTGGGGACGTCAGGGTCAGGCAGGAACGAGGTCAGGCTGGAAGGAGACATCACCGCTTAATCAGTTTAGACATTACACCAATGAGCACATAGACGTTCATTTCAGCACTGAGCAGCTTTATCTTCACCTTCTTCCTCTCAGTTTATCTACTTTAAAAGTAACTCAAACAAACAACACTTGTGTTTTTCCTCCTCTCAACCTCCATTTCCATTGTCTCTCTTATTTTTGAAACCCTCCTCTCACTATCTCCTCTCCCCTCCCTGTCTCTGTCTCTGTTTTCCCCCTTCAGGCTGATGTTTCTCGTGGCGCTGTATCAGTGTCAGCAGAGCGAGGAGGGGGCAGCGCCCCCTTGAGGCAGTGTAACATAAGCTTGCCGGATGGCTCGTGTTGCTCAGTGCCACTGAGGGCCGGAGTGTCCATCAGGGACCTGCTGCTCGGCCTGTGTGAGAAGCTCTGCATCAACCTGGCAGCTATAGATCTCTTCCTGGTTGGAGGGGAGAAGGTACAACATGAGAGGATGTGGGGCCGTCTTAAATATCTTTGTTTTGTCTTTCAAAGCTCTTAAACATATTATCAACAACCAAAAAAACAAGGAAAGATGATTTAAAAGCAGCACTGATCAATATTTTCATATCAAGAACAGGTCAGAGGGATACGTGTAGTGTGACAAGTGTCACTCGTGGTGATAAAGCCACAGAATTATCAGTTCATGTCGGTTCCACAGAGCTGCTTTCTGTCTTTCCTCTGGTTTAGCTGTTTAAGTCCACTCTCACTCTCTTCACTATTAAGTTCTACGTCCTCAAACACAAGATAAGACTACCCACCAAGAAGCGTTTCATATCAGTCGGGGTCAGAGAGCAGCGTTGGTCTCAGTGATTACACGTTAGGGTTGGGCAGTTATCTGGACATCTTTCAGAGGACTCTTTTCTGTTTCGCTCCATCAGCCACTCGTTTTGGATCAAGACTGTATGACGTTGTGCTCTCGGGACCTCCGACTTGAGAAACGCACTCTCTTCAGGTACAGTAATATTCCGAAAGGTTTGAAACTTTTCAAGTCATCCCAGGAGTGAAACTGAGAGTAAATGTTGGTCTTGAAACCACTTGAGCTGCTCCTACAGAGTCCCTACATAAAACACTCATTCTGCTTTCTCATTCTCCAGACTTGACTTGGTCCCTATTAACCGTTCTGTGGGCCTAAAAGCAAAGCCCACCAAGCCAGTGACTGAGGTCCTCAGGCCTGTGGTGGCCAAATATGGCCTGCACCTCTCTGACTTGGTAGCACGCATTGTAAGTCCTTCCTCATTCTGACTGCTTGTGGGTGCACAGAAAGAAATAGGCACACAGGTAGAGTGTATGATGTCAATCTCCCATCATGTGTGTGTGTGTGTGTGTGTGTGTGTGTGTCTGTGAGGCAGAGTGGAGAGTTGGAGCCATTAGATTTAGGTCTTCCTATATCCAACCTGGACGGACTGCGAGTGGTATTAGATATAGCAGAACACACTCCTGGTAAAGGTAAAACACACACACACACACACTAAATGAAACAAGTGAACAGAAAACTAGTTGCTTGTCTGTTATTATCATTTTTGAATCTGTATCTCTACATTTGCCCTCTCTCCTTCTTTTAGCAGACAAACAGAAGGTAGTCGTCCCCTCGACAAGCAGAAACCAATCAACAACAGTAAGACCTCCTCCAGCTTCTGATTTCCCATTTTCTCCTCACTCTGGAATGTTCCATAACCCACCGAATGTCTCCACTTCCTGGTTGATGATGTCACGCTACTAAGTGTCTCTCGCTCGTCTTCAGTCACCCATGTCTATTTGCAATGTGTTGACCATGTGCGCAGGTGAATGATGTGTGTCTCTGGCAGCGTTCGGGCTGTGTGTGACTTCATGTGCTCTGTTGCTGTGGGGCCGAGGGCCTTGTCACACTCTCGAGGTTCCTAATATTCCATGATTGTGGTCTGTCTGTCGGCCAAATGCATCATCAACTTCTCTCTCTGGTTTGCTGGTTCTCTTTCTTCCGTAACTCACCCAGTGGCCGGGCCGTGGGAGCCCAGCCTCGCAGACCGTTTTTTGGCTCTCACAACTTCAAAAACTCCTCAGCTGGAAAGGACTTAGCTGGTGGTGGCAGTCACACTTTGGATTGCTTTCAGCCTTTTCTTCTTATTATTGGGGTTTTAACCTGATTGCTGACCTCCAGAAATGGTCATTTATTGCTTTCTGGGTTGATCTAGAAGTACCTTTTTTCATTTTTTTTAAGAACACCTTCAGAAAAGGTTTCCCATTTCAGTAGTTTTGGCTTTGAGTGGTAGAATGTTGGTCCTTCTGGTGTGGTGGTGTGTGTTACTGTTACCCTACAGGTTAGTAACACTTAGTGCGCAGAGTGATGGACATTGTGGTTGTCTGAATGGAACATCCCACAAAAATATATGTTTTTTATAGTATTATTTTTGAAATGTCACTGATTATTAATTACACAAAACCAACAAATTCATTATCATTTTACTCCCATTTAATTGTCCCTCTCAGTAGCAGCATCATTGAAATCTGCACCCCCTATGTCCCATAAAATTGTTCTCATTTTATATCACAAGTTGTCACCCTCCTCGCCATCAGTAGCGCTGCTCCCCACGTGTTCTCATTACTTGTGCCCGTACTTGCACCATCATGACTCACCAGGGCTCTAATGCCCTGCTCCGTTCTCCTTATGGCCCCCAGGGGGAGGACAGGCCGTCAGGGAAAGCCGGTTCAGCCCACCCCCATGGGGAAAATGGCAAGGCTGGGCCCAGCCCTGCCACAAGCAGCCAGCCTTTACCCAACCACTCTGTCTCTCTCCATAAGGCTCCAGAGAAAAGAAAGCAGAAAAAGATAAATATAGACGAAGCTGAAGGTAAAGACTGAACGACCTCCCTCTCTCTCTCTTGTGTTTCTGTAGCTCTGTTGCTGTGACCACACTAACCCTTTTGCCTGTCTGCAGAAGTGCAGAAGCAGCACCAAATGCTTTCAAAGCTAGCTAGCTACATGTAGCACAGTCACCTCTGCTCACACTGTATGTAGCTTTGACTTGTCTAACTGATTAATACACCCTCTGCTGCATGATTTCTGAATTACAACGTGTAGTTTCATGTTTTTCATGACGTCATTTAGGTTGACTATTCATTTGCGTGCGTGTGTGTCTGTGCACGTGGGTGTACATCTGCTTGTGTGTGTCTGTACACCTGCTTCTGTTTGGTGTGTGTGTGTGTGTCTGCAGAGTTCTTCGACCTCATATCCAAAGCTCAGAGCAACCGAGCAGACGACCAGCGAGGCCTGCTAAACAAAAGCGACCTGCAGCTCCCAGACTTTCTGCGCCTGTCGCCAGTGGCAACCAACCAGGCTGCACCTCCTCCCTACAACCCTGAGCCCAGTTGCTCCACCCCGTATTCCTGTAACCCCAACAACGGCAGCTTCTCTAGCAGCGGTCGTCTGGGCAATAAGGCGAACAGCAATGACAGGGGAGGAGGAGGCAGCAGCCACTTGCTCAGTGCGAGCCATCAGTCCCAGAGCTTGGACTCTGCACTGGGCACTGAGAGTGGAGGGGGGAGGAAAGCCAGGCCATCTCCTCCGTTTCCTGGCACCATCTCCCCCATCCACCCATCCCAGGGTGCCCAGCGTTGTCTCCTCCAGGACTCTGTCAGGGGAGAATCGGTCCAGATGTTGGAGGAGGACACCCTGTCTGATCTGACTCTTGTGGGAGAGGGGGACATTAACAGCCCCAGCCTCAACTACGTCACTCCCTCAGCCCTCCAGTGCAAACGCCACCCCCGACCCCAACAACAAGCACAGGACGGTCGGCCTAGCTCAGGTACTTCCCCCGTGTGAACTCGTGAAGCTTTTCACCTCTTCCTTCACCTGACTGCGAGCGTGACTGAAGACCCAGTGAAGTCAGTTTGAAGTTCCCCGTTGGTCACTCTTTGGTCTGTGGCTGAATTTCCCAGAATGCATCCACATCTCCTCCCTCAGCTTCATAAATCACTTTGTCTAATTAGAATTACGGAACATTTAATTCCATATTAAAGTGTAAAATACAGTACATAATGTAACATGCAGTAGATGTGAGTGTTAATTTAGTCAACAGTGGATATAGTGAGTTGATATAGTGATGTATGCTCTACCCTTTGACCAGCATCTACTGTAAGTCAACAGCAACCCGAACAATCAGACGCAGGAAGAGAGGAAAGATGGATGCATTAGGCTCGGACAGACCCTGTCCTTGAAATTTCCCTGTGTGGTGTGTCTCTGTGTGAACTTTGACTGGACTTGCTGTGGATTTCTTCCTGAGAAGTAAGTTTGACGACGAGCGCAGCGTGGATTTGTGATGACCAGTGCCAAGCCCCGCCCCCCTCCTCCCCAATTGTACAGACTCTTACAATGCACTTTAGCCAATTACAAACAAGACTTTACAGGTCTTTACACTTTTTAAAAATCTTTTTCTCCCTGCTCTTGTTTTTTTTTTTTACTTTAACCTTTAAACCCTGCTACAGTTGGCTAGTTCAGAAAACAGTCACTACCCGTTCCAAGTCCAAGGCGGTATGTAGGCGACGTTAGTGCTCTAAGTGGAACGTATATAATTTTCAACTTATTACATGCTTTGGAGCACACTGCATGCTGATACAGCAAGCCTGACCCCATAAATGCAAACATAATGCTTCAGCACTATAAACACATGCATCTGCTCAGCTGTTCTTTATCGTCTGGAGCACAGTACTCTCTGTGTTTCCACCGCATTCCTCTCACCTCAGGCCTTTCTCGTGTCACTCATGAAGACAGACTATAGAGAGTGC
The DNA here is from genome assembly GCF_039877785.1 of Chaetodon trifascialis. Taxonomy (NCBI): domain Eukaryota; kingdom Metazoa; phylum Chordata; class Actinopteri; order Chaetodontiformes; family Chaetodontidae; genus Chaetodon; species Chaetodon trifascialis. The sequence continues at coordinate 22,950,795 of NC_092057.1, forward strand.
ACACACGTAGCCTGGCTCTCTGACCAAATGATTCGCAAACTTCTGCACACGAGCTATTTTCTCTTCCTCATCTCCATTTTCCCTCTTCGCAGTACATCACACAGCAGCACCTGTTTCTGTTCTTTGCACAGTTCAACAGTGTTTCAGACCGTCGTTCTCTGCAGGGTTTTAGCTGGAAAAATTGGTTCTAACATGTCAAACCGTTTCACTTTTTAAAGGTTTTACTCTAACTTTATCCCGCGCTATTAATTTATCCCACGTCCTTTTCATTTTTACGATCTATCAGTTAAAAGTATTAATTTGTATATAGTCAACTTTGTAAAAGCATTGTGCGTATTGCTGTAGTCATTGTTGAAATGCAAAGCAGCCATGCTGTTTCTTCAGCTGTACCGCAGTAGAAATCAGTTCTCCTCTGTTCTGTTCAGTTGACTGTACTGTCTGTAAATAGATCAAATAAATGTTTTAAAGGTTGAACTCTCTCTGCAGACCCTCATATGAGCGGCCTCCTTTCTTGTATTTTCTCTTCTGTTTTGAGCGTGTGCTTGAACTTCGTCCTCAGTACTTCTGTGCATGGAGGTGCTGACTTGAGATCAGTGTTTATGTGTAGTTTTTCATCTAAGGTTAAAGTTTGAATGTGCATCTTCATATCTTGATCAAACAGAATATCACCAAGGGAAAAACCAGCAGTGGAATGTAACTGAGTCTTTCCATCTTCTGCTGCACTTTATACTTCTACTCCACTGTATTTCAGAGGGAAGCACGTGTGTTTCAACTCACTACCTTTATCTGACAGCTATAGTTAGACATAAAATAAGCGACTGTTTTATAAAGGTATATAAAATAGTTGAAGTCGGCTCCACCAGCCACAACATTAAAATGGTGCTAACATGTCCATGCCGTAATAATGATCCAAGAACATAATGCATCTTTCTGCTGCATAATGAGTGCTTTTACTTTTGATACTTACTATTTCTTCACTTTTCTTTGAATAAGAATCCTTGACTTTTACTTGTAATGGAGTATTTTTCTGTTTTTATATTTCTGCTTTTGCTTAAGTAAACGATTTGACTATAACCAAACTAAAACTTGGACCGTCTGAGGTTATCACTCTCCAATTTTCTTACTCTTGAATTGATGAACAGCTATCCTAGTTTGAAACATGCCAGCTAAGAAAAAGTGATAGATTCTTCACTTCATTTTTTCTTGTTTTTGACCGCTGACCAGCTCACTCCATCTGCACAACCTCTTTCCTATTTATCTTACTTGATATTCCTGTCCTCTCTCTCTCTCTCTCTCTCTCTCTCTCTCTCTCTCTTTTTCTCTCTCTCTCTCTCTCTCTCTCTCTCTCTCTTTCTCTCTCTCTCTCTCTCTGTGTGTGTGTGTGTGTGTGTGTTTGTCTGCAGGACAAGCCTTTTGTTGCGGGGTACAAAGGCTTTTGGGGGTACTGGGCTATTAGCTATGCATGGGTTCCCCCTTGCTCAATGGCTTGTTAGGCAATCTTTGTCATGCTGGGCTCTTTGGTAGCCCACAAACAAAACTAGGTTCTGTTTCCTCGTCATCCTCACACACACACACACACACACACACACACACACACACACACACACACACACACACACACACACACACACACACACACACACACACACACACACACACAGATACTCATTTCCACCTCACACATGCATGCTCATACTCATTTCAAACCACAGGGTGTCTACATCTCTGTGTCTCTGTTGCATCACATGATGATCTTATTCTGCTGCGGTTTTCTTTAGAATAATTCTTCAGTGTTGTGTTTGTGTTTGTGTTTCCTCTGGGACTGACATGTGACAACAGCAGCAACTGTATTCAACCACTTCATATAATTTAGCAAAGCATGTCAGCACAGAGACAGAGAGAGAGATTTGTATCTTCGCCTGTTCCAGTTCCTCCCCTCTCTCTTACGCACACAGACACACAAAAAGCTTCCTGTCTGGCTGTGATGTATGAGTCTGAGGAATTTTTTGAAGCGTTCACCAGAAGACTGTGTCAGGGACGGTGTGAGGAGAATAGATCGGAAAAGACAAAAACAAGGATCTGTATCTGTGAGCACAGTGGGTACTGAAGTTGTCTCCTTTGTGGTATTAGACATTTCAGATGAGGATCACAGAGGAGCTTTATGGATGCTGATCTGGTCAAACACATTTCTCTGAAATCTTGCTGAAAATCATTATTTGAAAATCGAGCAAGGGCTGCTTTCAAGGAAGGAAATGCTGCAGGACCCAGTGAGTTATCTGATCATTACTGTAATTGCATGGGAAAACCTCGCTCACAGTTCATGAATACAGTTTTGGCCCGGTGTTCCCATTCGCTGGCTCTTCACTGGACCATTTCCCATGTCCACTGGCCAACAAAATAATTTGTGCATCAGCACAATTTAGCATTTCATCATAAATGGCTCCATCTGGTGGTGAGAGAAGGTATTTAAAAATGACAAGCAGGGAGAGGAAAGACGTGAGAAAGAAACCGCTCTTCAGCTGTGGTAAAACAAACTAGACTGTATTCTATTCAGGGCTGAAAGAGCTGTAGTTACTGAATTGACTTCTGTTTTTTAAATTTACTTGTAGTCGCTTTAGTGCACTTTAAAATCAGTAGTCTACAGTTGCACTTTTCTGGCACCATCATTAAAGCCTCTGAACACCCACACAGGTGTTTTCAGTAGAAATGGTAAAGGTGAAATTGACAACAAGTACAACAAAATTAAGAAAAGGAGGATGTCAGTGAAGTGTGCCCACCCAGTGAGGTTAAATCAGGCAGTGAGTGGAAACACGTAGAGGCCAAGCTGTGAGGTCAAGATGTGTCCTCATACCTCCTCTCTTGTAATGACAATTCTGAAATATAAACTTCAACTTTGTCCTCTTGTGGCAAGTAACTTTACCTGCAGTGGAGTCATTGATATTTAAGTCAAGCAGCAGCAGCATTTCAAGGCTTCTATATACTGCATATAGAGTACATTCAGCAGGGAATGCAGGCATGCGAGCCACTCTGTAAGGCTGCGCTTTGGCACAGCAGTGCTGTAGCTGCTGTTAGCATTTCAAGCATGTGCTTGTTAAGCAGGTATGTCTACCATGTTCATTATATTAGTTTTTAGAGTGTAAGCATATGAACTAATATTTGCTAATTAGCGCTAATTAAAGGCCATCTGACACTGATGGGAATATCAAAATGAAGGGACCACCAGAATGTTCACATTTCATACTGAGGGGGAACACGAATATTTACAAATATTTCATCGCAGTCCATCCAATATCCTATCCATCCAAGACATTTCACTCAAAAGAACAGATGTTAATCTCGTGGTGGCAGAGGACATGTCCATTCACACAGCTGGGCTTAGACAAAATAAAACACTGGAATGAGAGCAGCAGGGCACAAAGGGGAATATTATCATTACTAATGATGACCTGTGCTTTTCCTGCTGTTCTATGTCAAAGGTCTGCCGTATGAAACGCCTGTTATTTGAGTGTGTTTATTCTCATCTTATGAAAAAAGACAAAGCAATTTAAAAGTGAGACAACAGTAGATTTCAAATGATTTAATCATTGAGATTGTGAAAAATAACAGAGCTGTTTGAACAAACAAAGCAAATCAGCTGTTGCCAACAAAATGTGAGAACACGTCCCTCTGTCTCTCAGCCAGTAGATGGCAGCAGCCTGTATTAAAAGGGGGGGCAAAGTCTCAGTTCACTCACCCCCCCCCTCCTCTCTCTCTCTCTCTCTCTCTCTCTCTCACACACACACACACACACACACACACACACACACACACACACACACACACACAACAATACAGACACACAAACACACATTCACACTGAGCACCAACTAACCTTCTTTCCCATGATGTCATAGCCAAGAGCCAGCATGGGAATATCTGTCACATCCACTTAGTTTCCTGCTGCTCTGTGTGTGTGTGTGTGTGTGTGTGTGTGTGTGTGTGTGTGTGTGTGTGTGTGTGTGTGTGTGTGTGTGTGTTGCTGTATCCATGGTGCTGAAACAGTTGGCTATATGCAGTTCATGGCTGTCAGCCTGATATTTGACAGAATAAGAATAATCTTCTTCATTTCTCACTCTCTTCTTCACATGCACATAAACATTCTGAGGGATGAAGATCTTTTAGCTTCGTTCAGAGTCTGTGTGTTCTTGTTTTTTTGTCTTTTACTTCTCGCTGTATCACAGATTCATACCAACATTTTGCTCTTACGTTGTGTATTCTCTGAGTGTTCCTTGCATGTGGATTGTTTGCAGTGATGGCGGCAGCTCTGGCATCTGTCTGTCTCCTCCGTCTGTCTTTTTAAAGCAGCTTCTTCTTCCTCAGGTAAAGACAAAGACAGACGGAGAGGGAGGGAAGGAGGAGAAGGAGCTTTCAAAATGCCCAGCAGAAGGACAACATCTTCCAACCCCATCCCTCCTTCTCCCTCTCCTCCTCCACCGCGGCCTCCTCTTCGCTCGCGTCGCAAATCCAAGTCACCTTCATCCCGCTCCAACCGCTCGACCCCAAAACGAGCCTTGGATTTGGACAGAATTGGGGCCTCCCTTGATCCAGAGGACAGCTGGCAAACCCGCAGAGGGTCCCGAGACCTCCGGGCCCCCCAGAGTTCAGAGCTGGACAGGAAGTGGGAGGGTGTGGCCTTGGAGCTGCGTTGCCGAGGCAGCAGGATGAGGTCGGCGGTGTACCAGACTTCAGACTTGCCCTCCATGGTCAAAGCCAAGAGACAGCTGGAGCAGAGTGAGGGCAAAGGGCAGGTAGACCGGAGTAAACTGAAAGCAACGTTTGTTTGAAGAGCCTGATGTTGTGTTGACTCACAGGCTGTCTGCCCCCCTGATGTGGCCTCACCGATGGTCTCTGCAGCAGCTGAAACATCGTCTAGGTTCCAAGTTGGGACAAAGGGCCCAACGTCATCGACTGTGCTGCTGCTCCCAGACTCTCTGTGGAGCACTGCTGTTAGGAGGAGGAGGAGGAGGAGGAGGAGGAGGGCTGAGATTTATCAGATGCTGTGTCCCAATTCCATACCGCACACTCATTGTCAGCGTGTGCTGCAGAGTGGTGGAAAGTAGCTGAATATGTTTCAGCATTCAGGAACTTGTATTTTACTCGAGTATTTCAAGCTAGTGCTGCTCTCCACTCTCACTCCACTACATTTTAGAGGGAAATATTGTACTTTTTCCTTCACTACATGCATTTGCACAGCTTTTGTTGGCTGGCTGCAGATGAAACATTTTCAACACTTTGAGCTCATGTTCTGAATGATAAAGTATTTTTATATCTTGTATGTTAACTGCAAAAACAACATCACAACAGTTACCACACTGTACAAAAAGAGCGTGTGGCACAGAGTTGGGACACACTCCCTGGGCTCAGCTGTGACCTTCTCCATCACTCTCTGTTGTGTCCATGCTGGAGAATTCTTGTAACAGCAGCATTTCTTGGTTTCAGTGTTTTGACATGAGTGTGTGACACTCCAGAGATTTACTCCTGCTCTTCCATGAAGGTGGGGGACTTGGGAACAGGCAAGCTCAAAGCAGCACAGGCTGAAATATTTGGACTTTCAGTCCACAGTACGGCTCAGGCTCCCATAATGCAACTTCACGTCATCTTTTGTTAGACAGCCCCTGCCTGATAAACACATCTTTAAAACTCCACAACGGCAGTTTGCGACTAAAGCCCAAACCAAGATAAAACAGTAAAATCTCCATGTGTAAAATCTGTGGAGCGTCCCTTTAAACAGGTGGAAAGACCTGTGGTAAAGTCTGTTTAAGTTCGTTTTTTTTGTTGAACACATCAATCACCTGAATGACCCTGAGAAACTGCCAGCTGTCTGCATTTTTTAGGCCAAGGTAGTGAAGGAAAGCCTCTGCATGAGATTAGTATCAGTTCCTCTGTTTCCCCCCAGCTAGTTCAATGAATTCACCTGTCATTCCAGGAATAAATGGCCCTGAACTGACAGCATTCCTGCAAGTAATATCACCCCCAAAACACCCACTCATGTGTCAAGTGCCTGGGTTGAGAGCAATGCAGGGATGTTTTGTACGCTGTGATCCAACAGTCAGTCAGTAAACCCAGCTGGACTGACTGCTGCGCCTCCTCTGCCCTCAGTGGACACATCAGGTTCACATAATAAAGAATTTTCTTGACTAGTAATCTCGTATAATCGTTCATTTATTGTTGCGGATTTGAAGCTATTTCTCTCATTTTGCATCTCTTAATTGGCATTATTGTCCAGACAGCGTTTACAGATTAAAGGGGCTTTCCACAGACAGAGCTGAGGCTCCTCTGATCAGCTGTAAGGCAACATGAATCCCTGTCTAACACCCGGCGGAGAGCCAGCCTCAGGAGTTAAGTGAAAGGTGCGCCAGTTATGCGCTTTTAATCGAATTAGCTCCCCCCGTAAACAATAAGCACTCGACTCAGGATGACAACTGTACTAACTTGGCAGGAGCCCGCGGGGGGAGGCCGTGCGGCTCCCCGCCTCGGTGGTGTGATTGTCGGGGAGAGAGTGCATCTGCCGGCGAGGCCCCGGCTGTAAAGGCTATTTTGAAATGTGACCTCTCTCCCTCTACGTGTGTGTGTGAGACACACACACACACACACACACACACACACACACACACACACACACACACACTGAGGGAGAGGCGGCACACACACACATACATACACACACATACACAGCTGCTCGGAACCATGACAGAAGATGACGGATACAGTTGTCGCGGAGGGACAAGTCAAGTTTAGAGATGGAAAAAAGGTTAATTCCTCTAATATTCCTTTTGTTTTTCACCTTTAAAATGTCTCTCCACTATTCAGGGCAAACTTCAGGACTGTGCTTCATTGTCATTTACTGATTCTTTACAAACTTCTCCACAGTGGAGGACTCGGTGGGTCGTTCTTCGGAAGCCCTCTCCGGTCGCAGGTATGTGGCAAACCGCTTTTATTCTTAGCAGGCAGGTCTTATTATCGCCATTCAGAAATGTGCACACTTTCACAGCGTCAGAGAAGTCACTCAGCTCTGACCTCATCTGATTTTCTGCGCTTAAACTAATCACAGCTTGTCAATTGGTTGCTTGGCTGTGCGCCACGAAGGCGCGTAACGCAACATATCCGCGTCAACAGGTGACGTTACGCAATCCAGCAGCTGGATTGGTCGATTGAATTGATTGAATTGATCAAATCCACATTTAAAGTGTGCGCATAAAACCTGACTGCTGCCTTCAAATTAAGAGTCGGGATATTACATCTTTTTTTTTTTTTAGAGCCAGGTGGATGAAAGGTTAATTATTGAAAAGACTTTCAGCTAAAAACATAAATTATGACATTGCCACAGTCTACCAGGGGCTTCTCTCTGCATGCTTGGCATTGAAAAGAAAGCAGGCTTTCTTAAAACTGAACTCAGTTTCACTTGAGATGCTGTGAGGACAGACGCTGTGCCTCCCAGAATACATAACCATATGGCTCAAGCTGTAACATACTGCTGTGTCCTTGAAGACACTGAGTGGAGTGGTGGGACTAGTGTAGGCTACTCTGCTCTGTGTGTGTGTGTGTGTGTGTGTGTGTGTGTGTGTGTGTGTGTGTGTGTGTGTGTGTGTGTGTGTGTGTGTGTGTGTGTGTGTGTGTGTATTTGTGTCTTGACTTCATCAGCTGTTGCACCGGATCAGTTCATTGTTTTAGGGTTTGTTATGACAGCTGAGCCACAAACACGCACAGACAGGCAGCAGAGATTACAAAAGTGACACTGTTGTTAGTCTGCATTCTGCTATTAATCACAAAATTCACTTTCAAGCCTGTCCGTCTTTAAAGCTCCCCACTCTGTGTGTGTCCACCCTGTGTGTCTGCATCAGACTGTCTGTCTCTGCTGGTGTACAAGGAGAAGAAGAAAGGAAAGGAGAAGGGCAGCGGCCAGAAGGAGAGGCTCAATGTGACACTGGAGGTAGGTTCAGCTGCAGGAGGCCAAAGGCTCGCTGCGTCTCCTCTCAAGTGCGAGTGAACCGCACTGACGGCAGGATTGTCACAGCTCCGTAGTGTGGTTGCATCACACGACCAGCAAGGCTTTCTACTACTGTCACAAAACTGCTCTTGCATGTGCAGAGCGTAGAGCGAATAATGTGAATGCCACATGGATGGATTTAGGGACTTCAGGTGGGTGACGGTAGGGCGCACAGATGGAAGGAGCATTGGTCAAAAAACTGCAAGACAAAGTGCCAAAACAGAAAAACAGCAAAGAGGAGCAGGGACAAGACTAACAGGGATAACCCCCTCTATAAAACATATAGGGGATTGGCCACAAGTGTGATCCAGAATATCATATATTTCTTTTTTATCTGTATGATGAACTCATTCCAAAAAACCATCTGATCTAATCTCAGTGGTCCACCAGACCAAAAGGAACCAGAGTCACAAGATCAACTGCAAGATTAATGAGAGTCTGATATCTGAGATGGTTTTGTGTTTTGCTCTCAGGTTTCAGTTTCTCTCTTCCTTCAGCTGAGGCAGTATCACCACCTGACATCAGATTTCATGAGGACAAATCCACCTGACCTCAGTCAAGAGCCAAAACGCTTTTGAGTTCAGCTGATAGGATGGGCGTTATATTTTGTCAAGTGCACCTATTTCCTTTGTGATATTAAAAAGAACATCAGTGATCCAATCTCACATCTCAGTTTAATTCACTCTGCCCCTTCAGGGGATCTGTGGAGTGGAACCAGGGCCTGGGTATGACGGGGTGTCCTACACCCTCTCCATCCTCTGTCTGGCGCACACGCTGGTCCTTGGCTTCACCAGCCGAGACGCCCTGCTGGCTTGGGACGCCCGCGTCCGCTACAGCCTGGGAGAAGGTCAGTGCTTTGGCCCTGTGTGGACATCACAGTCCTTGATCGTTGGAGGATGAAGGATCAGTGTGCTGAAGGAGAACATTGGGTCACTAAACTGCAGCTGGATAACACATCAAAAGATTCAGCTAATATCAGATCAGTTTTTGTGTTTGGATCCCAGAGAGCTGCATACATTTGTGTGGATCAGCAGGACTAGCACCCTCTTATAGGTGGTTTATTCAGTATTAGTGTTGCTTAAAGTCTTAGAATGATATCAGATGCTCCATCACCTCCATGAGCCACCATCAGCCTGCCTCCCCTGTCGGTCTCATTACTTCTGGTGGTCTGAAATCAGAGCTTTGTTTCCATATTGTTGTCATATGCCCTGTTGGTTTGTTTTTGTGCTCCATCTCATTCTTGATAGGATTGATATCGTCTGTAAATCATTACGACAGAGTACCTGAAAATCACTCTCTCCACTCTTGTCAAACTTCTTCATCAGTTCACAGGTTCATTGTCAACGTCGAGCCAGGTACCAAACTGGAAAGCGGCCCCGCCTCCCTCCACCTGTGCAGCAACCTATTGGTCCTCACCAGAGGTGTCCCTCCAGTTGTCATTGGCCACTGGAAGTTGTCTGCGTTGCGTCGATATGGTGCCGTGCCAAATGGCTTCGTGTTTGAGGGGGGGACTCGCTGTGGATATTGTGAGTAACTCGTGCACTGGGAAGGTTTACCTGCTGTTTGAATTTAGTCACTGCAGGCTGCAGCAAGAAGGGCAACACTTTAAAACTAATAGCTGAAAAACTGCTCTAGACAATGTACAGCAGCTCATATGTATGGCTGTGTTTTGTTGCTGTTGGTCGTATATTGTCTTATTTGTGGGTAACTGGTCAAACTTAGATGAGGTCAGGGTTAATCCTGCCACAGCTACAATGGCCAAATGTGGCCTAATGGGGAGAAAAATCAATGGGTCAACGTCACATTTTGATGTCCGTTCCTCAGATTCAAAGAGTTTCATGTAATGCTCTCAGTTTACACCAATACTCAACAATCAGACGGCAAGAAATCCATCATGATTGTTTCATTTCTCAGTGAACGCTGAGATTCTAGCTGCTTGTTTTCAATATAAATTGAGGATTAGACCTTAAAAGATACCCTCAAATATTGATTCAATGTTCTCACTGCTGTTCTGAACCTTTCGATTAGAAAATACAATCTTCAAGAATTACGATTCAACATGCGATAAGATGGAAAGCTCTAGCAGAGCAACTTTACTGTTTCCAAGTTGAATCTCTGCGTGTATAATTTGCTTTCTCTTACAGAAAGCACAAATACTATTTATAAAGTTGTTTGTTTTATAAGTCAGTGAAGGCAGCCAAGAATTTAACTCTTGTCCCATGCATATCAAGCCTGTCCTCCAGCGACTGCCCTAAGATGTGGTAAGAAATGCAGGAAGTCACAAACTGAAGTTGATGCAGGTTGAAGGATACAGCAAAAGGGTCACAATAACCATGAGAATGCATTCAACCATCAGCGACTGATGTTCAGTGTGAGAGTCAGGCTGAACTTTAAAGTCTAACCAACCAAGAAGTCACTGGAACAGTAACTTTGCCCCTGTGATATACAGTCAGTGCAGCACACTTGTGCACACCAGTGCTTCTCATAGATAAGGAAATGCTCCGTTTATTTCTCTCTGCTGCTCGCAGCTTGGTAAGATCTGTCATTTCACACTAACAGACTTCCATAAAAACCTGTGATTTATTGCAGGTGTTTATAGTGTAACTTCATCCATCTAAGAAATGACTTTCTATGTATGAACCCGCTGAATAATGCTGTGTGTGTTTGTGTGGTTGCCAGGGTTTAGGTATCCTCTGAATGTGCAGTTGACGCGGGCATGAATGCGACGAATGAGCAGCGGTTTTATGTTTTCGGGTGTGTGTGTGTGTGTGTGTGTGTGTGTGTGTGTGTGTGTGTGTGTCTGTATGATGAGTGTTTAATGGGACAGTGCTTAAAGTATTCATTGTAGGGGAATTTAACTTGGCAACAGCTGCAGAGCTCCTGACTTTAGTAAAATACCGTAAAATGTGTTTTGCTAGTTCTCCTGTATAGTGAGAGCAATCTGCTCAATGTCAATCTGTTTTACAGCGACGTTAGTGTTAAGAGAAGTACATGTATGCACTTATCCTGTCTTGTCTGAGTATATGTGTGTGTGTGTGTGTGTGTGTGTGTGTGTGTGTGTGTGTCTCATGGCTCCACCAGGAATAACCATGAGGTCCACAGGCTCTGGTTTCAGTGCTCTGATGGGCAACATCTATAAATACCAGCCTCCCCTGTAGTGGCCACTCAGCCAATCACATGGCACCTTCTGGCTAGACCTCCAATCACGGTTTTCTCCTTCACCTGCATCTACATATTACCCAGCAGCCACTGGAGCAGTAGCAAGAGGCCCTCTTGGCTACAGACACAGAGCGACAGACTTTCCTTGCATGAGTTCAAGGTGTTAGTGAGTGTTAGTTTACATTTGTACATGTTGATGTGTGTTTGGTGAGGGCATGTGAGACATACCAGCACTCAGCAGTCATTTTTGTTGTTTGGTTTCACCCAAAGCAGACATTCTTCTGGGAATTTACACACTGAAACCAACAACTACAAAATGTACAGAATGAAACCCACAGACTTTCTCACAGTCCTCCTTTTGCTTCTGGTCGGGTCAGTGCATAATAGATGCTCTTCACAGCAGGCATTTTGCTGTGTCATATGTAGCAGGAAAAACACAGGTGTAAATCATAACATTAAAAATGACTGCATTCCATTTAGCCGCTTCACTTCCACTGTCCATGCTGGCTTACTGTCACGGCATACTGGGACACTTGATGGACCGGAGCCACTGTTAATGTTATTAAGTGCCTCTCCCTCTCTGTGCTTTTCCTTCTATGACAAGTCAAAATGTTTTTCACAGCAGTGAAAAGGGTCTACAGGCCTTTTCTCACAGGAGCTGCCCTTCAACATAATGCTTAAAATCTGTGTTATTTCCCTTTGATTTGTCACCCATCTGATCGGGAATCTCCGTCTGTCTTGGTGAAGTGGCTGCTGGGTTCTCGATGCTGTGCAGGGTTTGATAAATCATGCAAAAGAAAACAGATTAAATAGGACCTGACACACTGTTGCTCGTAGACGTCACAAACCCCTGCAAAGAAACTCCTGGAGCTTGATAGAGCACACAGTGCCTCAATATGCATATTTACAACAGACTATCAGGCCATGATCATTGCAAATGGTGCAGAATAATTGTAATAGTCGGGACAAATGCTTCCTCTCTAGGTTGAACTTTTTGAGCACTATACTTTGAACTGATCTCTTAGACAATAACTCTCTTACATTCCAGCTTCCTAATTTCCCTTGAGGCCTTTTTTGCTCAAGCAAATCAGTAAGCCGGTCTCTCGGTCATCTAATGCTGCCGTATAAAAATATTTTACCCTTGACTGCCACACTGCTCTCTGCTGCAGCTGCACTTTAGAAGTCAGCTGTGCCTCGGACGATATGATTACTAGCTGCAGAGCTGAAGACGTACACCCCATTGACATGACAGGCCTTTTTACTGCCATGGACGCACACACAAACACACACACACACGCATGCACAGCCAACTGACCGGTCCTGTGGGATAGTGGGCAGTCGGCTGCGCACAGTTTTTTACTAGGCAGTAATCAGTTCGTGGATGTGTGCCTTTGGTTGCACAGTCACACGCACACACTGTGAGTCAGTACACAGTGATATCAGCACTCAATGTGATAATGAGGCCACGGTGTTCTGTAATCGATGATGTTTGGAGCTGAGTCTGCGTCTTAGCTAGACAGATATTTTCTGCAAGTTCACATGTGTTCGCACGCGCGCACACACACACGGCTCATGCAGACACCGTAATAAATAATGCTCTGCAGAGTTTGGATGGCTGATCAAGCCTTGTGATCTAGATAAAAACAATTCTAAGCCGACATACTGTCAGCAATCTTTCCATGTTCCTCAGTGGGCACACGCACACACACACACACATACACACACACACACACACACACACACACACACACACACACACACACACACACACACACACACACACACACACACACACACACACCCTCAGTACAGTGGTATGTCAGTGCACGTGTGTGAGTGTGTTACTTGTGTGGTGTTCTGAAGTGTTATGCAGCAGTTTCGGTGTCATCACAGTTTGTCCATATTCTCATTCATCCAGAGATGAAGGTCATGTGACATGAAGGTGCGAATGATTCATTAGTCAAAATGTCTCCAACTCTCCTCCTGTCAACAGAAGTGTTGTCTCCTCTTTGACGAGTGGTGAATCTTTGTCAAGACACCACCTGCCTTTGACTCATTGCTTCTGGAGTATAGATGTTTTATAATGCAGAGCGGTTTAGAGAAACATGGCCCATGTCTTAAATTATGTGGACCAATGTAGAGAATGGAAGAAGCCTGTGTGCACAAATAAGATGAACATTGGTCCTGAGCAGACAGAAAGCTGGTCTACATGGTCTAATCTGACAGAAAAGCGGCTTATATATCCAATACAATGCATGAGTGCTACAATAAGAAAATAAGATCTGTCTCTTTTAAGAGGAGCTGTCATGCAGCTGAACTCAGCATATTTGTGAGAAATAAATGAGGATCAGGTCCAACAAGGGCCCTTGGTGATCATAACAAATAGAAAATTCAAAGATGACTGCCAAAGAATGTGAGAAAAAGACAGAAAATAGAGAAATGCAGCTTATTTCCAACTGGTTTTGTCCTACAAAGTTTATATCGTAGAGCTGCTTATGCAGATTTTCCTGCTCCAGTGATGAATCAAGGTGGAGTCACCTTAAAGCTCTTAAAGCACGGCACTTTGTGTACCAGAGGGTAAACAGATGATGTAACTGAACTGATGAGCAATCCACAAAGGAGAAAAAAAAAAGATATCAGTATGGGAATAGCCCACACACTCTCAGTTGCCAGTTTATTAGGTACACCTTGCTAAACCTGAGGCTGCCTAATACAGCAGCTCTGCAGCAGATCCTCCCCTCATGAAGGACAGCTGTCCATTCAACTTTTTTTCTTTCACACATTATCTGTCACGTACTACTGTCCGGATACAGTTGCCGTTTCAGCCAAAATGGCAGTGATTTTTTAAAAAGTTATCTCCTGGTTTGTTTTGTTTTTGTTGAAGCAGCTTTCTGACATACTGTACATTCATAATGTTGGCATTTATTGCAGGGCTATTGCCAATGATTGCACGAGAGGTTGTATTGTGTTTCTATTATTTTCTCTGAGCCCCGTGTCTGTGACGGCACCAGCTTTGAGACTCAGGATTTTGTTTATTGTCTGCAGCTTTGTCAACCTCACCAGAGCACCTCAGTCAGTTCAGATTAGTCGTTTAGATTACAAAGCAGAGCATCAGCTTTTGCTCTTTTCCTTTTTTAGTGTCTTGCAGATTTTGGTGCAAGCACCATATCAGCTAATAGCCTTACACTGATATTATCTGCCATTGTAGTTTCATTCTTCATCTTGTTCTGAGTCGATCTGAAGGCCAAGCATTTCCACTGGCTCAAGAAAACCCGATAAAATACACAATGACTAATAAAGCTAATAGGTTTCCATTACATTTTAATGCTTCATTAAGCGAGAAAGTCTTCAGTTATTCAGCTTGAAGAACGCAGCAGGGCTCTGAAAGCGTGTTGTAACAGCACTGAACACATACTCAATGAGAGTTAGTCAAATGTTAAGTCAGGCAAACCTAAACTTCCAGTCTGATGGATAAGTCGGATAGATACGGTCATCCAAGTATTGAATGTTGTTTTTTTCTAATCAGGTGCTTGAAATTACGTTTAAAGCGGAGCAGCTCTGCTGACTGGTGTTACTGACTTCACTGCTCCATTTTTCTTTGCTGCTTTCTCTTTGTATTAGCAGCAAACTCAGCGCCATGAGAACAAAGCAGATTTTTATTTCTTTTTTTCTTTACTGAACCCCTGAGTAAGGGCTTACTTTGCGGCTGTCTTTTCAATATCTCTGCCACGTGAGATTTTGATGTTTCATGAGTTTTTTTTTTTTTGCTTGTCTTGTGTTTTCACAGACTCCTACCTCTGTGTGGGCTTGACAGGAGAGTGGGGGCTGAACTGAGAGATGTTTTATGTAACCTTTAGAAGAAATGGTTGTTGCTGACTCAAAGAACAGCCTTGCCTTTACAATAGCCTTACAACCTCACTGAATATCGTTTGGCCTTGCTCAAAAATCTTGATTTTACCCTACATTCATTACACCATCTATTG
The DNA here is from genome assembly GCF_039877785.1 of Chaetodon trifascialis. Classification (NCBI taxonomy): domain Eukaryota; kingdom Metazoa; phylum Chordata; class Actinopteri; order Chaetodontiformes; family Chaetodontidae; genus Chaetodon; species Chaetodon trifascialis. Next base: position 22,965,963 of record NC_092057.1, read on the forward strand.
TGACGATTCTTAAAACATTTTAAAGTTATTTCCTCAACTCCATCAGCTTTTTCCTCCAGTGTATGTCTCTTTTTTATTGATGCTGCTGTCTGTCTCTCTCCTATCCATCTTGCAGGGGCTGGTGTTTTCTTCTTGTCCTGTTCAGAAGGAGAGCAGATCAGTTTTCTGTTTGACTGCATTGTGAGGGGCATCACCCCCAGCAGGGCCCCTCATGGCCTGCGACCTTCCCTGCCAGGTGAACACACACACATACATGTATGTATGTATGTATGTATCAAATTCATACAGAATATGCCTACAAATATAAATCTGTATAAAATAAGGACACATTTCATTATGAAACAGTAAGACTTGTAGTAATAATGTCTGCTAAAGAAACTCATCTGATAGAAAACACTGTCACACTGGTATGTGACTCTGTGACTTCCATTGTGAAGGTTTACTGCCTGTTTAGTGGGCATGTTTCGCATTTGTGTCAGGCGCCACGCTAACGGAAACGCCGCATGCTTGAAGCCCCGAGGGTCACCGTGTGGATCAAGGGGTCATGCCTTGGTGTGTGACTTGTGCACTATTGTAATGTACTGCTAATTTCACAGGCATCTCTGAGAACACAGATATGAAGACAGAGAGCTTAGTGACAGTTGGAAAGAGAAAAGTTGTGCAGGACACATGTCAAGGATCAGACAAGTCTGTCATACCTCTGAATAGACAGGCCTACAGTACACACACACACACACACACACACACACACACACACACACACACACACACACACACACACACACACCTCAGAATCCCTTTTTAATCATACTGTTGCCACCATACACATAGATTTCACACAGTTCTCTGTAGAATCAAATCTTGGTTCTTGGGGAGTTCACTTTTTGTACTGCTTTTGGAGACAAAATCAACTCCAAAGCCTGTCTTCTTCAACACATGGATGGCTCACTCTGTAAGCCATGCCTGAGGTGTTTTGGTATCTGTAAGCACTCCACCCAAGTCATGGAACATAACTAGATTTACTGAAGCTGTGTTCTTAAATGTGCCCTGTGGAGTTTTCTTGTAAACAAATATATTATTTATAGTCAGTCAGAGTGATTCCTTGAGGATGAACATACATATTGAATCCTTTTTCTTCCTTGAAAAACATTGCCAAATATGTTTTTTTTTAAAAAAAAACCCAAAACATTTCAAGATCTGCTTTGTTTCTGTCCATGTTTACAACCCTGATTCTAAAAAAAAAAAAACATACTTAAAACAGAACGTGATCATCTGCTAGTCCGTTTTGACATGTACTGGACTGAAAACAGGACAAAGACAATAGACCCCCTCCAGACATGTTTTAGAAAACGCTGTAATTTGATTAATAATGTGTTTCTGGTCTATCCCCCAAAAGTTCTATTATCATGTAAAAATCATTAAAAGTTCCTTTCACTTCGTCTCCCTCATTCAAAAATCCTGCATCTATGATAATGCAAGTATGTGTCCTTTCAAAAGTTAAACTACTTCTCAGGAGATGTTTCTACTTCACTGAGAAGTCCATTCTTAGTCATCCACATCAGAGCCGTATCATACCTCTACCTTGACCAGCTTTTATTAAAATGCTGTTTATTCTGTATACAATAGAAGTTATAATCCAATAATATAATATGATCATGCGATGCTGCTCTGCATGATGACTAGTTTTACTTTTGATACTTGGTTTTTTCGTTGCTGATACATCTGCACTTAGATTATAATTTTCTTATAAGTAAAGAGAATTTCTTTAAATGTGACTTTAAATATATGTATATATAGTATGTGCCTTGTGCATGTTGCAAGGTCAGCATTAATATGCAGGAACATATATGACTGGATTAGACAGACAAAAACACTGGCTAACTAATTATATGCGTAGCTGTATAGGTGGAGAGATCTGGGTCACAATCAATCAGACTGAGGGAAAAACATGAAAAAACGCCTTCAGCTTGAACATGTCCAGAGTTTAACTTCTGCCTCCCTGTAACGTTTATGCCAGTGTCAGCCAACCTGCGTCAGTCTGCTCTGAGGCCCACTGTAACCCCACGACATTCAGTGCTGTGGAGCAGCTATAATTAGCGCAGACCAGCAACGTTAGCAAATGTTAGCTGACACCTCACATAGCATAGTGAAGAAACTTGGCATGTGCACATTAGTGTTCGCTGCTGCAGGCCAGAGGCAGAGATCCAGGGGTTAGGTTGTTGACACCTATACACACAAACACCCTGACCCCCTGCGATGTGTGCACGCTGGCCAACATACACACACACACACACACACACACACACACACACACACACACACACACACACACACACACACACACACACACACACACACACACACACACACACACACACTGTATGTATATATAGCAGGCATTAATTGTGTAATTGGCAGGGTTTTACACTAAATTGATGTTCCCACAGATAGTCGAGGCGCCTATAACCTTCACTGGGAGATGTTAAATTTACAGTGTAACAGTTGGAGACACACACACACACACACACACACACACACACACACACACACACACACACACACACACACACACACACACACACACACACACACACACACGTGTCAGACATCTTAAAGAGGAGGCTGACACATACAGTAGCACTCTCACAACTTCTGCCTTCATATTTCAATTTGTATTGTGATACAAAACTGTTTTCTGTGCTGGTTTTGTCAAAGTCAGAGTGCATTACCTTGAAGTATTTATCTACACATGATATTCAATTCAACTCAGTGTGCTTTATTGGCATGAATGTCAGGTGAACAATATTGCCAAAGCATCAAAGATCATGCAACTCAATATTGATAAAGAAAAAAATACAACTCATTAAGTAAAATGAATAAATGAAAATGGATGAGAAAACAGTGAACACGTGCTTTGTGGGCATATATCTGTTTGATGACTGAAGATTGTTTTGGCCAGTCTAATCTGTGCTTGTGCATGTGTGCGTGCTCTCTCCTTCTCCTCAGTGAAGGAGTTATTTTTTTTAGTTTTAGAGGTCATGAAATACAAAATCTAAGATCACAGAGTGGACTTCATTAAAGTAAACACTCCTTCTTTCCTTGAATGTTTAAAACTGTGGAAGTGCATCTCTGTCTCCACCTCACCTCTCCCACAGCAACCACATACTCTGTTTTCTTTTCGATTGCTTTTACCTTCATACCATCAAACCTGCAGTGGATTCACTCACTCCAAAAACTATTTGAGCTGCATTCAAACAGCTAATGGGCAGTGAAATGTGTTTTCATGTCTGCGGCTGTGTTTGCACGCTCTGAAGGTCTTGTGTTTTTGTGCTCTTTTGTTTTTGCATGTACTGTACGACCTGCAGATCTCAATGCTGACCCAGCGTCAGCAGAGGAACGGATCAGCCAGGAGGCTTCAGAGCTGGAGAAAAGACTCAGCATGTTGTCTAACTGCAGCCTAGCGAGCAGCACAGGTACGTTATTCAGTTACCTTCACCTTAGGCTAGACTCAACATGCAATATGTGACTCGTGAACACTCTCCTTATATATCAGAGGGATAGCATGCATCATCTTAGGACCTTCAGACGTTGCTGTAGTCTGTCATTACCTTTTGGCATTTTTCTCTATACATCATCACGCTCTTACTCATCATTGCCCCTCGTGTTCTGGCCCTTCCACAACAATGGCTCTATCACTGGTGGCTATGTTTCTGAGGCAATTCTGTGAAAGGTTTGTGCCATAATTACGTGTGTGTGTTAGTCAGAAATGTGAAGCTCAGTGGAGTCAGAGGTCCCATGATTCATTTTTGCTGATGACCTCTAATATTCAGAGAGATTTTGGAGAAAACAACTTAATGATTTCTGCTCTCACTGCACAGAAATACCTGCGAAAGACACAGTCAGTTGAACACTGATTTCACAAGGTCGTAATCTTTTGTATCCAGAGCCCAATTAAAGACATGATTTATATAATAATTAATAAATGTTGTTGGTGTTTAAGGATGAATGGATTTCAGTGTGTGTGTGTGTGTGTGTGTGTGTGTGTGTGTGTGTGTGTGTGTGTGTGTGTGCGCAGATTGGTTAATAAATCACCTCTTCACGATCTAATAACTTTCTCCTCACTTCAGCTTCCACTTATAGCTGCAGCACATCTGTTGCCGGGGACGACCAAAGCAGCATGTCCAGCTCCTCCTCCAGCCAATCAGACGCGAGCTATGGAAGCAGACTTCCATTTTGGGTGGAGCCGTTAGCTAGGCTGCACCTCTCTAACGAGACAGCGTCAAGCTCCGCCACGCTGAAGGCTTTGACCAGTTCAGATGAGCGGCTTCACGCTGCTGTGATGGGGAGCTCCGGTCCTCGTCCTTCCTCCGCCCAGCTCCATCCTCGTGGTCTCCATGACAGCGGGCGGCAGAGCTCACTAGACAGTGGGATTGGGATAGCGACAGGCAGTCAGTCATCGTACTCTGGGAGCTTCTCTTCATACACAGGGAGTCTGGACACGGCCAGCCAGGGAGAGGGGGAGGTGTTTGGCTCCATGGCCAGCCTACCTGCTCGTCCTTTTTCACCTCCTCCTGTACCTCCCCCCACTCCTCCTCCTCCTCCTCCTCCTCCTTTTCAGGCCACACTAACACCAGAGCACAGTTCTGCTACCACCTCCTCCTCCTGCCCTTGTGACTCAAGATGTAGCTCTTGTGCCTTCCGAAGGCACAGTGAGGAGTATCAAATCCCCAGCCTGCTCAGACTGCGCTATGACACACCCAGGAGTCTGCTCCAGCCCCTGTGCATGAGGGAACCCTCCACCCAGGAAGGCCCACCTGAGCTGGCCAGGGACAGCAAGAGCAGTGTGGATGGAGGGGGTAGTCAGGGCCAAAGGTTGAGCGACAGTCCCACAAGACCCAGGGCTCAGCGTCTGGCCATGATGCAGCGCTCACACTCCTGGGGCAGTGAGAGGGCGCCCTCTGTGGACAGCGAGGGGAGATCCACCCCTAGACCTCTGCTGGTGCATGGAGGCTTGGTTTGTGGACAACCACAGGTACTGGCAGTGTGACAAAACCAATCAATGAATCAATCAACTAAGCAGAATATAGCATATCAGGAGTGTCATTAAATAATGTATAATGCCTTTTCAGTCCTCTTTAAAATTAAAACACCTGTTTAGAAATTGGATCAAATCAGTTACACAGGCTGCATCAGTGGAACCAGAGAACATATGCTTTTAGAAACATTTTCATAATACCAGAACCTAATCATCCTCAACAGATTTGGTTAATCGCATTACAATATAGCTGAAACCAACAAAATGAAAACAGGTTTTCATCATTACGTAATTGAAGCTCAGCATCACAGAGAAATTCTCAATCTTCAGGTTCACTGTGGGAGTTTTGCTTCCGTGCTAACAGTTACATTAAGTATGGACTCTTAATGAAATGGAGCAAAATGTTTGCAATTCATCATGCTAATCGCTTTCTCCAGCTCTTGGGTTTGCTCCCACAGATGCTAATCTCTCTTTAATGTTTCTGCTCACATTTATTAAGCCCACAGTGGTATTTTTTTATTCTTGTGCTCATAAATGCGATCTTATGTAACTATCCCTTGTGCTAATAAGCCAGAATGAGCTTCATGGTAGAACTGTGGTTTGGATGTTGAGGGATGAGGAAGGGTGGGAATAAGCGATATCGCTGAGGTAACCATGTCAGCTCCTGCTGTCACAGATCTGTATCTGTGTTAGTTGCAGCACCTCGCTGAGACACTGCTGTGGATTGATGTAAGCAAGTATTTGTGTCTTGTTCCAGACCTGGCTCATATATTTCTACAGCAATAGATTTGGGAGGTTCTCCTCCTGGGGACCTGTGGTCCTTTGTTGTTTTAGTATTCCACATCTGTTTGATCCTGGGCAAATTTTCACTTTTAAACACGGAAAAAGAGGCACTGCACATGTAGGCCCAGCCTTAGGTACCCTCATTAGACCAAAAAAAGGGGAAATTTCAAAGCTTAGAATAACATAAAATAGAGCAAGCCTGTGCCTTGTCATGCAGTTTTCCTTTTCATGCAGTTCACAATTGTACTTCCCAAGCTCCAAAGATACAGTATAAGACAAGCGTCTACAGCCATGCAAGTGGCTAAAAGTGGAAAATAAACCGATACTGACAGCAATCTGGAATTTGAAATAATTGAATTACTGCAGGGGTAATAAACGGAAAGGAAACAACTGGAATAAAGTGCAGCAGCTAGTAAAACAACCCTCAAACACAATGTTTAACTCCATCTATAGGTCAATGCTCACAGCAAAGCCTACAATTAGACTGAGCCTAACGTTTGGAAAGCCTAACCTGAAGTGGAACCTGCAGTGGCCGCACTATACAGTAACACTGCTGGGGCCAACTTGCTGAGGCTTGCAATGGCTGTTTGTTTTAATTGATATAGTACAAGATGTCAACTAAACTTTGAGGCCAGAGGTCAGAATGTTGTTCAGCAAATCTCCCATTAAGTGTCTTTTAGCCAGTCTCGCTGAGGGTCTACTTTTCTAATGTAGTTTTCCTCTATTTGGCCTTTGGAAATCTTAACTTTTGCCTTCGCCATATTACGTAATTTTGCAGCATTTGCGACTGATGCACCAGTAGTTCAAGCACCAATTATCGGGCCTCTTCACATACACACTACTTCACATTCTTCACATTCACCCTAATGACTCACTTAGGTGGCTGCCTTTGTAATTGTGATTTACAGTACTCAGTGGCTTAAAGGCTCACGGAGAAGCTGGAAACACTGCAAAATGCTGAACAGCGGTCACCACAGGAGCAGAAAAGCAGCTTAACGTGATCATTTCTATATAAAATATGCTTCCGATTAGCAGCATCATTAGCCATTAGCATCACACTAGAACACTGAAACAACCAACCCTTTTTAAACCATTTGTCAGCTCGCTTTTTGAGACCATACAGCAGCTCATTCTGTACTGCAGTGTATCCTGCGATCACAGCACGCCTCCTCAGCTTCTTCCATATGGCCAGTTTAGTCTGCAGTCCAAGTGACTTTGCAACGTGAAAACCACAGGGTGTCGAAACACGTGTGAGAAGAAAAGCCAGGGCCGTCTCGCTGCGAGGCGACAGCGAAACCCACGGAGGCACTGAGTCACTAATATAGAAAAACAATTATTGTCAAAAATTCGGCGTGTGTTTCCGTCAAACACCTGTCTAGAGCTGCTTGTTTTTCCTTTGATACCTTTGTCTGAACCACGGAAGAGACTTCTCTATGTTGTCTAATTAATTTTCTGATGGGCTGTGAAAAGCGTTTCCCCCTTGTAGTGAGCAAATTATCATCAGAGCAGGAGAGGAAGCAGCATGTCTTGTGATTTCTGACAGCTTGTGTAGGCGTGTGTGTGTGTGAGTGTGTGTTCATTATACATCATGTGTATGCTGGAGAGAGAGCGAGAGCAAGAGAGGAAGGAGTAAGTTAATGAGTAGTGATGAAACTGGCAGAAACCCTCGGAGAGGAGAATCCTGTTGTATGAAACACCAGCGAGTTTTCTCTATTCATCATTCCTCAACTCAGAGGTGTCAGCGGTTCCTTCATGTCGGGTAATGAGACGACGCCTCATTCTACAAGTTGTATTGTGTCTGTTGAAATAAAACCGTGGGACAGATAATATTCCTGAAGCTTGAGCCCGCTGCTAGTTATTAACTGCTGTGGGCAGGAGAAAATGGCAGGCCTAAATTGGGACACATTGTCAGAGATTTCTCATATCTGAGCCGGCCACCCTTTTATCTCCCGTCTGCCACCTCCTGAAGACGTCTGCTCGGTCTCACTCTTTCTTCTCCACCTCATGCTCTCACACTTCCCCACAGTTCTTTCTCCCAATCGATACTTTTCAAAGCCTCTCTGTCCGCAGCCGCTTACAACATGCCCAAATCTCATTTCCCAGCAACAATTAACCCTGCCACAACTATAACCTCTCTTGTCTCCCCACCCAGAGTGGCAATGGTTCAGACAACTACATTACACCAGAGCAGTGGCGGTCAGCGAGGAACAGATGCTTGACTCAGGTAAGATTTTATGTGCCGATTTTACTTCTGGGCCTTATAGAGCCATGAAAAAGAGCTTTGAAATGCTTCAAGCGTGACTGTGGAACATTTGAAAAAAAGAATCAATTCACTCTGTCCTCTTAAAAATGAAATGTTTAATTCATAAGCGATAAAAAACACCATTGTTTTCAGTATACTCAGAAGTTTTGCATCTATAGCCTGATTTGGTGTGGTCTGATGTTAGCTATAACTGATAGGAATGTCTGCCTGAACAGCCCCATGAACATAATGATATCTCTAAAGAAGCGACTGACTAAACTTGTTATGTAATATAGCTTTAATTAAACACAACAGAAACATCAAAAGCTATGTACACTGTAAATAAGGTGTGTGTATTTTAGCCATGTTGTTTATTTTCTAGGTTACCAACTCACCGTCCGGCCTATCACCATCTGCAGATACACAAGGTGTGTTTGTGAATGCAATTAATGTACATTAACTTAAGTGCTTTTACTTAACTTGAGTCTTTCCATTTTATTTCTTATACTTAAGTAAATGATCTTCAGACTTCCATCACAGCCACGTGGACTTAAGAAGTATCAGTGTAAAACACTATTGTGCTAAACATGTGCTCTAGACGCTCCTCTGTGTGTGAGGGAGGAACATGAGGACATTGGAGATGCTGGTGATAAACTGGCAGGTCTGAAGAGGTCGGTGCCCTCTCTAACACCCTCTGCGCCTCCACCTCTGCCTGTTGCACTGAGCTTGTATAAGCCAACATCAGCCTGCGGTAAGAAAACTACACACTTTCTGATGAGTGACATGTCATGTGTGATGTCTGCCAGACCTGCTGGTGTTTTTCTATTCACTTTATCCTGCTGGTCCTGGATCAGCCCGTTTAACTGCTATGCTTTTGGCTTTTTCCCTTCAGGTATGTTCCAGTCTGTCCATCCATTTGTGTCTTTGGACACGGGGCTCCATAGTGACAGCACTGTTAATTATGTGAACATCCCCGTCAGCCCCCTGCCAGCAAAGACTAACAGAGAGCTCCTCTACACAGAGCTGGACCTGCAGGAGCCCGGCTCAGCTCCAGTCTCCAGTCTGTACAGTGCTGTCAGAGATAACAGTTCACAGCTCTGCAGACCCAGTAAAAACAGTAAGAAGCCATTTTAGATCTCCATTTGTCTTTTCCTGCCTCTGTTTTGTTTTCAGTGTGGCTTCAGCTTTTGCATCCCATGTCTCTGCCACCCCTGGACCTCATGCATTATTAGCATACAGCATTATAGTTTATGAAAAACTGTGAATTAGGCTAAAATTAAAAATGTTTTGGCTGAAATATCCTCAGTCTGGCTTCCTTATGCAGTTACCTTTTACTGGCAGGGCACCTGTACTGATTCTTACTGTATGATTCTGTACATGCAAAGAACTAGATTCCACGGTTAACATTACGGGCATTTTTAAATTAGGTTTGGTTGAGAGTATTCTGCTACTGCTGCTTATTTTCCTGCACACCTATGTCTCTGTATCTATTGGCTGTATTTGGAATATTGGATTGGATTGCTTTCTTTGTAATTTGTGACAGTGGCAGTGACAGACAAGTGCACCGCATGAATGGCAAGAAACAATTTATTTATGTAAAACAGACATATGAATCAGATCAGATATGCATATTTACAATCAGATGAAAAGAATGCTTAATAGTCAAATTCCAGCACTGCCAATGAAGAACATATGACACAATGTGAAAACACAATATTTTCTCTTGTCTCCCCCCCCACCGCTGATTTCCCAACCAGAAGAGGGCTCCGTCAGGTACGCCCACCTTGACATCAGCGCCATGGAAACAGCTCAGAGAGTGGGGGCGGAGCATGTTCAGGGCAGGGAGGACAGACTGACTCAGCTGGAGAGCAGGCGGCGAGGGCCACCAAACTGACTCTGCAACGCCCAACTCGATGACACTTCAAAACACTTTTCACTGCTGATTCTCTTCGAGCGAGCTAAAGCGCTCGACTGCAGTTGTTCGTCATGCCGGTCGTTGCTGTACTTAAAACACACTCACAGTTGTACCTATGTACAGCAATTTCCCCCATCAACAGTCCATTCCACTGAAAAGAAAAAAGGAAACGTCTGCGATGTCTCTTATGCAGCTGCATCTTGGATGTGTTTTGTGTTGTGTTGCGTTCTCATATACTTGTACTCACGCTTACCCACGAAGTGTTACCTTTGTTTGGCTGCATGGCACTTATGTCTGCTGTGGTTGGAGGAAAAGCCATCCGCCTCCTTTAAGACTCTCTCAGGATGACCGTTGAGTATTGAACGGCCTTAAGTATGAGTGAATGGCTCCAAAGACTAACCTTTACCACTGGTATTACAGAGACAAAGGCAGACAGAAGCTTTGCTTGGCATCAAATTGTACTTCAAGCTAAAAGTTCGATGTACTTTCTTCAGACCGTTTGAGCGTGGCTCTATTTGTTGTTACCTCTCTTGCCAATTATTATTTAAATTGAAATGATTTATCGCAGGGTTGAAGCAGATGATCACACAATGAGATCAAGCCCCCTGTCACAGCACTGACACCTTACAGGCGACTGTTAAGAGTCCCAGCATGCTTGGCTATCATTCCACATCAGAGCTTCAGAGCATTTGACTGAAATAAGCATCTTGGAGTTATATCTCAGGTGCAAATGACATTAATCCGTGCCCATGTGGCCCAAGCAGGACATGACTGAATAATCAGGCAGCCAGTAACATTATTCATGACAGTAATCAATGGCTCTGCTTCGGCTCTGTGAGAGGGCAGGGATTGATAAATGGAAAAGCACAGTGTGTGTTTGTCTGTGTGTGTTCCAATTTCACACCTCCTTCTTGATATCATCGGGACAAATTGTCCAATATTTGATGTTGATTTATTTTTATGGTGGCGGTTCCCCACCGGTGTGTCTGAGGCAGAGGCGACGAGAAAGAAACCACATGAGGATGAGTCTGAAAAACTTTTTACTAAGATTAGCTTGTTAATGTCACTGCAGGGACTGCTTTCCTCCACTGAACTTGTAAATAGACTGCTTTTATTGATGCCAAGACAGTATGAATGATTTTAAACTATATTTTTAAAATACTAGTCTGTATGTTGTTGGCATCTTACTGAATATTAAAGATTGCTGTTACATTTTCAGGTTCCCAGGTTTCAGTGCTTCTAACCTGAATGTGCAAAGCGTGCTTCATTTTACACTGATTAGACAAGAACAGTGAAATTACAACATTTCAGGACACCAAGACATGAGTTACTACAGTAGTAACAGGCTATCTGAGGCAGCATTTACTATTCGCACAGCTAACGACAGACGGGTGTGGACAAATTGTCTGGCCACCACCGTGCCAATATTCCTACAGGATGAAGTACTCATGCAGTCAGTTGGCGGTTCCCCAGGAGCTGAACCATCCCTCAGGAGCTAAACTACATCATCATGAGTCAAGTGCTGCTCCATCCCTCACCAACCACCCCCACAAAATTTGGCTTTCTTGGAGCGTTGCCACATTATCAGCCAGACGTTTCTTCTACACCTGTCTGTCTTCAGTTGCTGCTACAGGGTACCAGACTAGTATGAAGCATTTTTTATTTATTTTATGTACCACGACTGATAATCTGACCTTTTATTTACCACAAAATGTCCAGCTGATTTTTAAGAAATCTCTCTACAGACAACCCACAATTCATTCATTCGCTCCTTTTTAAACAATCAACAACTAGTAACACTAGAAAAGTAGAAAACACAGATTTTTTTTTTTTTTACAGTAGTTGAAGGGGAATGGGAGAATGTAGCGTATGTGGTGTGAGGCGGACGAGGGAATCATTTCAGTTCATTCAACCTTCACCGACGTGGCGATCCGAGCCTCTCAGAGCTCATTGTGCTCGAGTCCCTGACGAGAAATCTTGTTGGACAAGTCCTGCATATGCTTCTTCATCTGAAATCAAGACAATGAAAGACATGTGACCATTTAACTCCAAGACAAATTTCTGTACAGAAGAGACATTTATAACCAAACATGCTCTACCTCGGCACAAAATACTCAGAATCGTGTAGTGTACTAGCTGATGGTTTGGTTGCTTTCATGGCAAATGTAGTCAATCTTCTTCAATGTTCATATTTTAGAGAGGGAATCTTGATTTTATTTACAAAGGATACAAGGAAAAATAGAAAAATAAAGCAATGTGGTGTTACATCACAGGGGTTAAGAAGTCTGCAGATAAAACCTCGCAGGAGACACAGGACAAAGATGTGGTGGTCAAAAAAAAATAAAAAAATCCTGTGATTGGTTAGTTTATGAGGACACAAGCCAGACAATGTTCTGTTCAGTGTGTCGTCAACGTGCTTTGGGTGGCTATAAAACTGGAAGCCATGAAAGACCGTGAATCATCCAAATGACACATCAGGTAAGAAAGACACTACAGGGAAAATCAGCCTGGGATGTGGCTGCCATGAGGGCACACATGAAGAGGATTAGCATACTGTTGAGGAATGACAGCGCATTGCTTCATTAGCTCATGGTTTGTTTGTGTGTGTGTGTGTGAAAAAGAGAAAGTCAGTTTTAAGAGATTAAATATTGACCTTATGAAATGCAACAGTCTGCTTGGATACTGTAGATCATGTTTTATTGTTTTCCACATGCAGTTACACACTGCCGGTGAAAACAGTAAAAAGGACAGTAAAAAAAAACTGAGTGGCTGGCAGATTTTGAAACCCACCCACCACAGCGGCAGGTGGACAACAAAGTTAATTTCCAACCCTGGACAGGAACAGTGTCAGCTGATGTTAACCTTTGTCCCCTCTTTTTTGGTAACTACATTTTCCCTGCACTGCAGTAATGTTTTATTCTTTGCCCTTTTTCTGACATCATTAGCTTTTACTGCCAGCAAGCAGTCAGCCATTGGACAGCAGTTTTGTAGTGTTTGATGGCAGAATGTGCAGTAAGAAGCTAACAGATGACCTTTTATGTCCCTCCTTACCTTGTAGCCCATATCCCTGGTCTTCTCAGCGAGTGTGTTGTACTTTTCCTGGGTCTTCCTGATGTGCTCTTTATCTCCTGAAGTCTCCACGTGTTGCAGTTTCTGGTGGGAAAGCTCCAGCTGCTCCTGGTAGTGGCTGTGCTTCTCCACCTTGGTCTCAAAGTGACGGAGCTCCTCCTAAGTGAGCAAGGAAAGGAGGGCAGCAAACTCAGAGGGGGTGTGAGTTCAGTTCACCTTCAATTACACGCACAGCTGCACAGAATGAGCTGATATGCATCTCAAGTACTGACTCAAGAGGAAATGTCAGAGAAACGTCGAGCTGAATGCTTCCCTGTGATACATCTGATACTGAAGCCAGATAGCTTTAAAAAGGATTGAAATTTAAAGTGAGTTATTCACTGTGAGTCTCTGCTCATGGGACAAAGGGTGAAAGGAGCACAGACGGATAGGAGAGTGGAATACTTGTGCATTTCAAATGTGTAATGCATAAAATGTGATCATAATAATGTGCACTCCAGGCTTTAAGGCACAAGCACTAAGCTACCGAGCACTCTACAAATGTTCAAGTTAATTGCCGTAAGAGCACTTGATCAAAAAGTTTCTGAGAGTTGTGTTTTAAGGGTGACGCTGGAGCACTCTGATAACATAACAAGTGTCATCCAGAAACAAATGTGTGAACGCAGAAACGTCCAAAAATGCTGCCACAAGTGATGTAAGAGCTACCTTGAGAGAGTCCAGTTCATCTTTGCTGAGGTTGGCTCTCTTGGCAGCCTCCCACAGTTCAATCACACGGGGCTCCCGAAACTCTGCAGAGGGCGAAGCGAAGGAGGGAAAGATGAAGAGATAAAGAGTCCAAGGAGACAGTTTGGAGCCTCACCAATACATGTACACTCGAGAGGAGCGGTCACAGCGGATGTTTTGTATGATACAATTACATCAACAAGCAACCCAAGTTGTTCAGTCATTTGGTAAACACACACGATAAGAAAGAGAAGAAAACTGCTTGCATTCATAGCTCAGCTTGAGGTGCTGTCACAGATTTCTCTTCGCTTGCACAAGCCCGAATGTATAAGAACAACCAGACGGAGAAAACAGGGAGGAGATCAACACTGTTTTGTGCAAGAGGAGGCAGGAAGTGAGGGGAGGATGAGAACAAGTGGCTGCGAGAGACGAAACCTGCAGGGAAGTCAGGGGAGAGGAAGTAGAGGAGTCCGTGTGAGTGAGCAGCAGGAACACCCCCTTCATCTAAACTCCCCGACAGACTCCCGCTGAAACCTGCACAACTGAGACTCCATGCAAACTCTGCAGTGCACTCAAGCAAAAGCAGCAAAACATGAGAAATAAAAGACGATGAACTATAAGAAAATGAAATCACAAGAGAGTGACTGAATGTTTTCCTCTGAGTTGAACAGCAAGCTGGTGTATGTGACTGGGTGGATGCAGCAATGTGGGCTTCTTTCAACAACCTCCATCAAATACTTTTCTGAGGCATACTCAATTTGAAACTAAAAGCACAAAACAAGTTAATCCAGTAGCATATCAACGCTCGCCAACTGTGATACGACAGAGTGAGTGTGTTATTAGGATTACAAATCCTAGTGATTAAGCTGATGAGATAAATGTGGAGTGAGCCTGAGATGTGGAAAGAGACTAGCTCTGTGTGGGTTTCTCTCTCACCGCTGTTTTCAGTGAAGCCCTCGTGGCTGAGCTTACGGAGGCGATCGAAGCCCTGGTTCAGATCTCTCATTTTCTGCTTCAGGTCTGTGTGCTTCTGGTGCAGCACGTGCTCTTTGGCGTCGCCCTCCAGGGGAGAGATCACATTCTTGTGTATTTCTGTAGAGGCAAACAGACAGAGGGAAACAAGGTGAGGTGATGGGGCAGGTTCAGAGTCAAAGGGCGATGGGAGCGAGAGGAAAGGAAGGTGGGATGAAACAAGAAAGGAAGAAGAAGGAAAGGAAAAAAGAAACTAAAGAAATAAAAGAGACAAAGAAAAGCAGCATTTAATAAGGAGAATTTAGTCGTGGCTATATCACCTTAGCCCATGAGCCTAATCTTACCGGTTTATAAGACATTGTGCTTATGATAAAACCTGCCTGTCTCAGCTGAGAAAGGGAGAGGAGGTAAAATGTGGATGAAAGCCAACAGGGCAGAGCCACAGACTCTACAATAATGGTGGACATTTGGATGGGAAAAAAGGCAATGTCAGGATGAACTGAAGAGCAGGGAAACTTGACAGGCAGTGAAAGTGTGTATAGATGGAGGTGGTGTTGTGGAGGTGTGTGGAGACTCCCCTGAAGGAATCATGTGATTGGCTCAATATCTAAATGCATCAGACAAGCAGAAACCCCCCCGGCTTGCTTGGACAGAGACACAGTGCTGTGGAGTGCTAACAGTAAAGTTCTGGCACGGAACAGCTGCAAAGTGTCAGTCACGTCCGAGGGAGACGTGTCCCCCCCCCCGCCTTTCTGAGACTCATCTCAGCTGTGTGTGTCAGCTCAGCTTAAAGCTCACAGCTTGATGTGATGTGACGAGCGCTGATAGAGCGCCGAGCGGTGGGTGGCAACATGTGATACCTGCCACCTGTGTACATGACCACAAGACTGAACAGACAGACAGACAGAGAGCACTTCAGGCTGGTTTTTGGATGACTGACTTGCCCAACAGCAGACTTGCTAACAGCCAAATGAGAGTAAAACAGAGTGAGAAGGTGCATTTCTTTGCATTGCTTTACTGTAGAAGCTGTCCTGACATATAGTGATGAATAGTAGAGGCTCATAAATGTGTATAAAAAGAAGAAATGCACATATACTTGGCCTCTGAAAATACAAATAAAACTGAGAAGAGGTGGTGTGACACCTCTGCTGGGCAGCAGAGCAAAGGGAGTGATTCACACAGCTCACCCTCGGTCCTGCTGACGGTATCCATGAGGATGTTGTAC
Source organism: Chaetodon trifascialis (assembly GCF_039877785.1). Taxonomy (NCBI): domain Eukaryota; kingdom Metazoa; phylum Chordata; class Actinopteri; order Chaetodontiformes; family Chaetodontidae; genus Chaetodon; species Chaetodon trifascialis. Next base: position 22,981,927 of record NC_092057.1, read on the forward strand.
TCGTGGATCTTGTCCTTGTGATGCTGGAACTCCCTCTTCAGGCTCAGCAACTCCTCGTTGGAGAACTTGCCTGAGCTCTTGGCCTGGTGGAGGAGCAGTCATCGGAGACAGAAAGGAGTTAGCTTCAAAAGCAGCACAAGAGAAACAGAAACATTGGAGAGAAGGACAGCTAGAGGTGTTGCAAAGAGGATCACCACTTGGTGAAGCTAAAATTCCTTGACTAGATGTTTGTGAAGGACTACATGGAATATGTTGTATATGGTAGCAAAATTTCTTACAAATCTATAAATATATCATCCCACGTTTGCAACAGCAAGAAGCATTAAGATTTTGCATACATATTTGTGCTGAAACAAATAATCCAACTCCAACAGATAGAAATATTAATGGCCAATATTGCTCATTTTCATTGCTTTTTTCCAGACACAACTGGTATAAATTGATTCTTTCAAAAAAGTTGTCACAAAAGATATGTTCTGCTCTGGTCCTTTAAGAGCTTCACACTTAAATTGTGGGAAATAGTGAGTTAGAATAAAACTTTTCTCTATTTTCTTTGGCTTACTAGTTGCATACGTCCTGTCCAAGTTCCAAACAGTGTTTCCACAACATGAACTTTTACAAATTTTTAAGCACAAGAGTGCAGTGACTGTGCCAAATGTAAAAGCTGCCTTCAAAGATATCTGCTGGGTGAGAACTCTGCAACCTACAAAGCTCTGCAAATCACTGGGTCTTTTTTCATTTCTGTTTTAGCTGATTTGAGGTTTGTGCCTGTATTTTATCTGACAGCCGTGGTAGAGTTTCAGGGAGACATAACAGTTCAACACCAACACTACAAGAAAAGAGGGCATAAAACCATTTCAAAAATACATTTCAATACTTTTCTCCCTCCCTCTTTTGTACACACCTTGTTCCAGAGCTTGTCCAGCCTGGGATCATCAAATATATCTTCTTCATTGGTGTTGTGGTCCTTGAGGTAGTTGCTCTCCAGTGGTCGTGTGTCTCTTTTCCCATCCATCCCATACTTGGCCAGGATCACTGGACAATAAGACACAGACTTCTTTCTAATGCTCTGATTCATGATCCTGACATATGCCTGGCTGTTTGATACACAGGGAGAATCTAAAGTGACTAAGACACAGATATACTCATCATTTAAACAAGACGCTAAAGTATTTCACATCAAAAATAACCCTGGGGACGCCAAACCCTTGACAGCAGCATTAATTTAAAAGTCACCACTCGCACAGGGAGGAGCAACTCTGAATAAGCCTCTGAAAATAAACTGAGCGGGCCGACAGACACGGTTTAGAACCTGATGAGAACTTCTCAAAACCAACTTCCCTTCTTTCTTGACACGAGCGGCACACAGAGGGTGAAATCCACATGCTTTTTGTTGTGCTGCTCCTAAACTGAAAAACTTTAAGATGAAGATGAGAGTGAGAGAGGAGGAGAAAAATGCTCATTTACCCTCCCACTCACTAACCTAACAGAATACTACTCAACACAGAACTTGGTAAGAGGCCTGAACATAAAAGATAAACAAATATGAAGAACTAAAAAATAAAGATTTGAAATGCATCCAAAGATTTGTTCTCTGGGACAGGCAGGGGAAGTTTTTGCCACATATTCGGTATTTCTGTGACTCATTTGTTTAATATTGTCCGTTAAGTTCAGAAATACTGAGCGACCCAATATAAATTAGTGGTTCAGTCCTTTCTCAACATTTCAGACTGCTGCATAACAATACAAATCTGGACTTAGCTCTGAAGACGCTCTGCCCTCATTACTCTGCTCTAGTAAACTGTTATTGCAGCAGCTGATTCAGCACCATCTCAACCTGTTGGTAACCTATCAGTGTCACTAATTAACTAGTGATACTTCATTACGGGAGTGTCTACATGCAGAGGGCTAGTTTAAAATCCTCATTAACAGGATGCGAGACCTCGTGGACAATCTCTGCAGCACTGATGGGCTTGTATACTTGACATTTTATGGCTTCAGCTGAGGCTTATGACCCAAGTGATGTACAAGCAAAGCAAACAGTAAAAGGCTTACAGGTCAACAACAAGCAAGGTGTTGGGATCTGACTCCTGGAATATCAAATTGAGAAATAATAAAAAATGTCTATTGTCTATACCCCAAGCTGTCATTGGGCGAAAGGCGGGTTACACCCTGAACCGATCGCCAGTCAATTGCAGGGCAACATATATAGATATGCAGCATTCACGCTCACACTCACACCTACGGACAATTTAGAGTCACCAATTAACCTAATGAGCATGTTTTTGGTCTGTGGGAGGAAGTCAGAGTACCCGGAGAGAACCCACGCATTCACGGGAAGAACATGCAAACTTCACACAGAAAGGCCCGACCCGGGGATTGAACCGGCGACCTTCTCGCTGTAAGGCACGCGCACTACCTGCTGCACCACCGTGTCACCCTTGATAAAAAATGTTATGGAAAAAAAAAAAAAAAAGAGACAGAAATGATTTTTGAGAATGACTCAAGCAGAAAGTAATGATAAAATTGACTCTGCCAGCTCCGCCTGCAGCTGGAAGGTCACTCCACCACTGGGGTGAGAGGGAGGAGGAGTCCTGGGTGGGTGGACTGCTGCCTGAGGAAAGTGTTGACTGGCTGCTGGCTGCAGAATGCTAAACAGACTGCTGTGTGGCTGGGTCAGTGCCTGGTGCTGAGTCAAAGATCCCTTCACACCCTCCCGTCATCAAAACATGCCCGTCCCGTCCTTTTGCCACCTCAGAGCAAACTGCAGGTACAGCAGCTGTGTCTGAATTGTTAACACATTTGTTTCCTCTCACGTCCATGTGTGAGTGACACAAATTAAAATTTAGCTGGTTTGCAAAACTGAAAATATATCTTACCATTAACACTGCTTAAAACATACACACAACTGAATCTGCTGGTGCTTGGGGCTGTTAATCCTGTTTCATTCCCCAGCATAATGTTTACTCAATGAGCCCTGACTTCTTTCTAGCTGCAAAGAATCATGGGATATTCTAATCCTCTAATGACCATGAGACTCACAATGAAATAAATATTTCTTTGACGACGTTTCATACATACTCATATATCTGCTAAATCTGTATGCTAACAATGCACATCATCAAACTTTCTTGTTTGTAGTGAGCAGTATGGATACAGCTCCAGCATTCATTTTAAATTGAGATTTAGGAGATGCTGGCAGTATAACCTTGTTAGGAATAAGGAATTATACTTCCTGACACTTGGCTGATGCAGAGGAATGTAACACATTAGTTATTCAAGCAGCCAAAAAGCAGAGTTTATCACATAAACTGTCATATTCAGAACACTGCATGTGACTGTGACAGGTACCTTTCAATATGAAACGCTTCATGATATTTGATACAGAAACTCTAGACATGATGTGCGTCCTCTGTCATTAGCTATATCCTCTGTCTCTTTTATTTTGATAAGGATTAACATACTGTATTCCTTGACTAAAACAACTCAACCCCAACCTGCTGTCTCAGCTGATCTCTTTAAACCACTGCCTTTAAACGGCCTCACTAATGAAGTTTTACACAGAATCTACAAGGTCTTAACCTTTAGTCTGTCAAGACGGTTTTCCCCACAGCAGCCTCTAAATACACAAGGTTATAAAAAATCTTGTATTTTTTAATGGCAACCTCTGCATCACTTTCTCAGTGCAAACACAGATTCTGGTTCTGAATAAGTAGGGCTGAATAATATGTAGGGAACAAAATTGATTATTTAAAACAATAAACAATAATTTTGACAGATAGTGTGATTGAAATATGACTAACAATTTCAGTGTGAATGCTAATTTTTGCATTGCATTTTCACTGAAAAAATATAACAATTCTAAAAACGCTTTTTTGCCTGCAATTTCTGCTGGGGCCTCAACCAACCAGGCATGCTCTCTTACGTCTGGAGGCATCTCAGGGCGTCATTTATAACACTTTGCTGTGACACGTTTTACCTTTATCAAAAAACTGCAGCTCCTGCTACTTGGATATTGCACTTGGTCATATTGGATAATATTTCGATTAACTGTTCAGCCCCACTAAAAATGCTTCGTGCTTTATTCAGCTATGTAATAAACGTATCCATGTAAAGCATGTGCAGAATCATTTAGGAACAAAACTACTGAGGATTTCCATTTCCATTTTGTGACATTCTGCTGGTGAAACTCACCATTCAAGGCAACATTTCAAGCATAATAACTAACAATTTGAGCAGAGTGGCGTTAGCACGGTTGCTGACCAAACATTTAGGGCAGACTGACTCTACAGTGAATTCTGAAAGTGAGGACGTGGTTCATGCCATCACCGGCTGCACTGGCGGGCAGAGACTGTCTCACCATTGAAGTTACGTCGCAGCTGGGCCTCTTTCTCCCCGTTGTCATCCAGCCCCTCCACCTTCATCTTCTTCCAGTGCAGCTCATCTTTCTCCTGGATCTTCAGGTCACTGTGCAGCTCAGCCAGCCGCACCGGGGACAACTGCATCTATCACAACCAAAAGCAAGAGCCAATATAGCATTAGATAGACAGAAGGACAGTAAAGATGGAGGAAAGCCAGACAGCAAAGGGAAACTGAAACAGAGACAGAGCAAAGACAGTGTAATTGTGTTAGGCAGAATTGTTCACTACAGGTTATTTGATGAATGAATATATTCAATCTCAGCTCCTACAGAAACTTGTCTTTAGGTGGAGCTGGACGCAAACTACACATGCATGGTGGAGAAGAGTTATGCGACTTTGTTCATTTTTTTGGATTTGTATTATAGCTCACTCTGGTCTAACATTGGTTTGAGTACCACAGTCTTCTAATGTGGACCATTAAGGACTACAGGGTAAAGAACTAACCTGTTCGAGGGCTGTAACTGGCGGTGACCTCGAAACAGCAGAATTACAGTCGTTCTCTCTCAACATTTTCTCAACAACCCTCTAGTACCAAGCTTCATTCCCCATCTTCTTTAATGTACCCCTCCTTTATCACAATGAACAAAGACGAACTTATCTAATTGAGAAAAAAGCAGTAGCGTTAGCCAGGCTAAGACTGTAACATGCCAGCTAACGTTACTTGTGTCAGTGTGGCCGTGCTGCTGCTACTGACAGCTGTTTGCTACACATTCACATCAACCATAGATCCTGTAGGTCGCCTCCTATAACATACGTACCCTTTTAGCCTTCTCCCACACCTGGTTCAGTTTAGCTATCCTGAACTCCATCGTCTGTTCATCACTACCGGTCGGCTTATCCTCGTTCATTTCACGAGAATATTTCCCAGCCATTACACCCACGCCGAAGCACAAAGCAACGACTAAACACTGAAGCTTCATTTTAAAAATAACTATAAAGAAGCAACGACAGGGGAAAAAAAATACCGGCTGGAATAAAAACAACGTCCGACAACACTACGAGTACTCCTGTTGTTGTGGCTCACCGAGTACCACAAGTCATGTGCTCAAGATACGAGGACGCTTCCTTTATGCAGGCATTCTGGGATATGCAGTTTCTTGTCTCAGGTCGTCTGTTATTTGTAATGCGGAAACCACCTTTTGTAAACTACAACTCCTGGAATGCCGCTCTGTGCCGTTACATGGCAACGGAGGCTACAAAAAGCCTGAGCAAATAGAAAGCCTCCACGCGTATTACGTGATTGGATGCTGCTCACATCACTATGTACGCTACAGTACGATGGAGCGCTGTCCGTTATAAAGCAGCAGTTCAAGGGATTTCCTGGAGTTCTTTTTGGAAGGTGGGGGTCGTAATTAGGTAATTCACTTTCAAAAATGACTTCCCGCCCGTGGACTGAGATAAAGCTCCCACAAATGCCGTGTTTCTAAGGAAGTTCACATTAACATGCTTCTTAAAAGATACTCTTGCAACAATCCATCAGCAAAATTCAGACTTCTCTGATATTGTGATTGAATATCTGATTAAAGTGGAACGATTTAATTTATTGTTATCGAAATAGTTGGTAGCTTAGTCTTTTTTAAAAAAAAATGTGATTTAATATGTTACTATAGTACCGAATTATTGGACATTTTTATTCTTAGATGTCAAATTCTAATGAAGATTTTTGTCTTGAAAAAATTTTGAAGATTGGACTTCCTGCACTATATTGTGTGTTGTTTTTGATTTTTTGATTATTTGTTTGATTGTTCCGTTATATTTTATTAACCACATGAATTTAGCCAGACAATGGAAAAGTATATTCATATTGATATTTATCCATCCAGCTGTTGTTGTTTCTAAACATTTTATGAAAAAAATGCCAGTACTGGACCAAAGAGTTAAAAGGAGTTACAGTGAACACACACACACACACACACACACACACACACACACACACACACACACACACAGTCTTTATGAAGCAGGGATCGACATTATTCATGCCAGTCAAGCTAATTGAATTTAGTAGGAGACAGAATGAGAGCAAGCTTTTTATCATTGATCTTCTGAAGTGCTCCTCCTTGAACTGCCACCTTATCGTGGTGGAGGAGTTTGAGTACCCGAATGATCCTAGAGGCTATGTTGTCCGGGGCTTAATGCCCCTGGTAGGGTCTCCCAAGGCAAACAGGTTCTAGGTGACGGGTCAGACTAAGAGCAGTTCAAGAAGCCCCTATGAAAGAAATTAAAGCAAGGAAGCGTACGTCGCCCGGATTGGCGTCACCGGGGCCCCGCCCTGGAGCCAGGCCTGGGGTTGGGGCTCGCAGGCGAGCGCCTGGTGGCCGGGTCTTTGCCCACGGGACCCGGCCGGGCACAGCCCGAAGGAGCGACGTGGGCCCGCCTTCCCGTAGGCCCACCACCCGCAGGAAGGATCAGAAGGGGCCGGTGCTATGTGGAATGGGTAGCAGTCGTGGGCGGGGGCCCCGACGACCCAAATCCTGGACAACGACTCTGGCTATGGGGACATGGAATGTCACCTCACTGTGGGGGAAAGAGCCTGAGCTAGTGCGGGAGGTTGAGCGGTACCGGCTAGAGATAGTCGGGCTCACCTCCACGCACAGTCTGGGCTCGGGAACCCAACTCCTTGAGAGAGGCTGGACTCTCTTCTACTCTGGAGTTGCCCGCGGTGAGAGGCGGCGAGCTGGTGTGGGCTTGCTTATAGCCCCCCAGCTCAGCCGCCATGTGTTGGAGTTCTCCCCGCTGAGCGAGAGGGTCGCTTCCCTGCGCCTTCGGGTTGGGGATAGGTCTCTCACTATTGTTTCGGCCTACGGGCCGAACAGTAGCGTAGAGTACCCGGCCTTCTTGGAGTCCCTGGGAGGGGTACTGGAAAGTGCTCCAACCGGGGACTCCATTGTTCTGCTGGGAGACTTCAATGCTCACGTGGGCAGCGACAGTGACACCTGGAGGGGAGTGATTGGGAGGAACGGCCTCCCCGATCTGAACCCGAGTGGTGTTCTGTTATTGGATTTCTGTGCTAGTCACAGTTTGTCCATAACGAACACCATGTTCAAGCATAAGGGTGTCCATCAGTGCACGTGGCACCAGGACACCCTAGGCCGGAGGTCAATGATCGACTTTGTAGTCGTATCATCTGACCTTCGGCGGTATGTCTTGGACACTCGGGTAAAGAGAGGGGCTGAGCTGTCAACTGATCACCACCTGGTGGTGAGTTGGATTCGCTGGCAGGGGAAGAAGCGGGACAGACTTGGCAGACCCAAACGTACCGTGAGGGTCTGTTGGGAACGTCTGGCGGAACCCGCTGTCAGGGAAGTTTTCAACTCCCACCTCCGGGAGAGCTTCAACCAGATCCCGAGGGAGGTTGGAGACATTGAGTCCGAATGGACCATGTTCTCCACTTCCATTGTTGATGCAGCCGTCCATAGCTGTGGCCGTAAAGTCGGCGGTGCCTGTCGTGGCGGCAACCCCCGAACCCGGTGGTGGACACCGGAAGTAAGGGATGCCGTCAAGCTGAAGAAGGAGTCCTATCGGGCCTGGTTGGCTCATAGGACTCCTGAGGCAGCTGATGGGTACCGGCAGAACAAGCGTGCGGCAGCTCGGGCGGTTGTAGAAGCAAAAACTCGGGTCTGGGAGGAGTTCGGGGAGGCCATGGAGGAGGACTACCGGTTGGCCTCGAGGAAATTCTGGCAAACCGTTCGGCGCCTCAGGAGGGGGAAGCAGCTTTCTGTCAACACTGTTTACAGTGGAGGTGGGGAGCTGTTGACCTCGACTGGGGATATTGTCGGGCGGTGGAAGGAATACTTCGAGGATCTCCTCAATCCCTCTGTCATGTCTTCCGTAGAGGAAGCAGAGACTGGGGACTTGGAGGTCGATTCATTCATCACCGGGGCTGAAGTCACTGAGGCAGTTCGCAAGCTCCTCGGTGGCAAAGCGCCGGGGGTGGATGAGATCCGCCCTGAGTACCTCAAGTCTCTGGATGTTGTAGGACTGTCTTGGTTGACACGCCTCTGCAGCATCGCGTGGCAGACGGGGACAGTGCCTCTGGACTGGCAGACTGGGGTGGTGGTCCCTCTTTTTAAAAAGGGGGACCGGAGGGTGTGTTCCAACTATCGGGGGATCACACTCCTCAGCCTCCCTGGTAAAGTCTATTCCAGGGTACTGGAGAGGAGAATCCGGCCGATAGTCGAACCCCGGATTCAAGAGGAACAATGCGGTTTTCGTCCTGGCCGTGGAACACTGGACCAGCTCTATACCCTCCACAGGGTGCTTGAGGGTTCATGGGAGTTTGCCCAAACAGTCCACATGTGCTTCGTGGACTTGGAGAAGGCATTCGACCGTGTCCCTCGCGTCATTCTGTGGGAGGTGCTCCAGGAGTATGGGGTTGGAGGCCCTCTGTTGAGGGCTGTACAGTCCCTGTACAACCGGAGCAGGAGCTTGGTCCGCATTGCCGGCAGTAAGTCGGACCTGTTCCCAGTGCATGTTGGACTCCGGCAGGGCTGCCCTATGTCACCGGTTCTGTTCATCATTTTTATGGACAGGATTTCTAGGCACAGCCAGGGGCCGGAGGGGGTTCGGTTCGGGGGCCGGCAGATTTCGTCTCTGCTTTTCGCGGATGATGTTGTCTTGTTGGCTTCCTCGAGCCAGGACCTTCAACATGCGCTGGGGCGGTTCGCAGCCAAGTGTGAAGCAGCTGGGATGAGAGTTAGCACCTCCAAGTCCGAGGCCATGGTTCTCGACCGGAAAAAGGTGGCTTGCTCCCTTCAGGTTGGAGGAGAGTTCCTGCCTCAAGTGGAGGAGTTTAAGTATCTTGGGATCCTGTTCACGAGTGAGGGAAGGATGGAACGTGAGATTGACAGGCGGATTGGTGCAGCGGCTGCAGTAATGCGGTCGCTGTATCGGTCTGTCGTGGTAAAGAAGGAGCTGAGCCGAAAGGCGAAGCTCTCGATTTACCGGTCAATCTACGTTCCTACCCTCACCTATGGTCATGAACTTTGGGTCATGACCGAAAGAACGAGGTCCCGGATACAAGCGGCTGAAATGAGTTTCCTCCGCAGGGTGGCGGAGCGCTCCCTTAGAGATAGGGTGAGGAGCTCTGTCACCCGGGAGGAGCTCAGAGTAGAGTCGCTGCTCCTCCGCATCGAGAGGAGTCAGCTGAGGTGGCTCGGGCATCTCTATCGGATGCCCCCTGGACGCCTCCCTAGGGAGGTGTTCCAGGCATGTCCCACCGGGAGGAGGCCCCGGGGAAGACCCAGGACACGCTGGGGTGACTATGTCACTTGGCTGGCCTGGGAACGCCTCGGGATCCCCCCGGAAGAGTTGGAGGAAGTGTCCGGGGAGAGGGAAGTCTGGGCGTCCCTGCTCAGACTGCTCCCCCCGCAACCCGGCCCCGGATAAGCGGAAGATAATGGATGGATGGATGGATGGATCTTCTGAAGTGGTCGCTTTGACAAAATTGTTTATATAGCGTTCATGCCAATACACCACAATAACTGGACTGTATTCAGTTAAACTATAGTGAACTGGGAGACAGAGAGAGGAAAATGAGACAGAGAGAGAAAAACATTATATTGTTCTCATTCGCCTTGACAATATTGTTTTAGAACTTTATGTCGATAAATCTTATTTAACTGCAACTGGATTGAATTGAAGAGAGAGAGACAAAGAGAGGATGAATGTTGGACTCGTGGGTGAGTGCCATGTAGCATTTCTCATCTGCTCGACAAAAAACCAAAACACATATTTTTTCAGTGAAGTTTTAAAAACAGAAAAAAAACCCAAAATCCTTCATTTTTTACCTGACAATGGGAAACCAATTAGAAGTGTTATTTGACTGTAAATTACATATTGTCTGAAAACCAGCAATCAATCCTTAGCAGTAGTCAATTTAATCGTCTAAAAATGGATTTAATTCAGATAATCAAATTTGGAGACAGAGTAAACCAAATCCAAATAATCCAGGTGTTTCATATGTCATGAATGCGGTGCTGTGTTATTTTACCGTGCAGTCCTGTATATTCTGTGGCACTTATTTGCTGTGACAGAAATTGCTGTTGGCAGGATCAAAGACAAACATTTAGGATGGGAAACTTACCAAGATGTGTTAGCAGAGCAATAGCTGCCAACTTATTGTCTTATACACTGTAGGTCCTGTACTAACAGACAACCTGATATTTCAAGGTCTGGCAGTTATAGGGGACATTTTCCCAGTGAAAGAACTTCAACTTCTTTGTATGAAGTCTTTAGAGACAGAGGGAGGTGTTTATACTCTGTCCTGAACAAGATTAAGTTGTTGAGAGTCCAGATTCCCAGGCTTGTGGAGATAGAGAACTTATCAACTGCTCATCAACTGGCCCATTCTTGGACTAAGGGGGACACAGTGTTCACAGGACTGAGACAGGATGTCTGGCTGCTGACTGCATTCATTCTTCCTCAGGGATCACAGATTTCATACCTTTTTTAATTTTACAACACACAGAAGTTCATGGTGCAAGCTCTGAGGTGAGCATTCACTCAGGAAACTAATTGAGATGTAAAACAACAACAGAATATTGAGTGATACAACATTGCCATTACTTTCACCAGTGGATAATGATGTTCTAACAATATATAATATAACAATATCTAATAATAATATCATAAACATGATTCTGAAATGTGCCGTTCTGTAAGATGACCACTTAATTCTTTTTGGCACTTTAAGTATATTTTGATGCGGATAGATTGGTCTGACAAATGCATTTTTTTTTTTTTTTACTCTGTGCATTGCTTATTTCTGAACGTCATTTTGACTGCCTATTTTAAACTGGCTAAACATGGACCTGCCGCTCTCATTGAAACTACCCCACAAAAATGATTTCTTCAAGACAAGGGAAGAGGGGTGGAGGGACAGCCACCACATGTACTGAGCAAAGGGATGTTTCTTTTGATTCTTTGGTTCATTTGAGTACCATGCTGTCATACTGAAGTGTCAGGTACCCATTCTTGCAGTTATTGTTTATAGACCACCAAAGCATTGGCAAAATTTCTTGCCTGACTTCTCTGAGCTGTTATCTGTCATCAGCTCTAACTATGACAACATAATCATTATTGGTGACTAATTTACACAATGACAATAACACAACTGAAGGGTTCCGACTTTTTACATCTATTGGAAGATCTGAGCTTCATACAACATGCTCACGAACCATCACAGCTGTGGTCATACCTTGGACCTGTCATTACACAAGGACTCTCTGTTAACATGTCATCAGTCATGGATGTGGCTTTGTTCAATCACTACTTAACTGAATTTGCTGTCTCTTCATGTGTTGAATTGTGATTATAGACTCACTGTGAAACGCCAATATCTTAGATCTGAATTGGCAGAAAATGTTATCTTGTATATAAATAACAGGCCTGAGTCTTTGCCAACTCTCCCACCATCTGTCGATGATCTGGTGGATAAACTAAATACAAAACTACAATCAGCTATTGACCATATTGCACCACTTCGGAGCAAAAAGAGAAAAAAAACAAATCCTCAAAAACCAAAAAACACCAAGGAGAAAACAGAACATCAACCAACTCAAAACAAAGTGTAATACTGTAAAGCTGGACGGGGATGGAAGAACTCCAAGCAGAAGACAGTTCAGCAATCACAAATGCTTGATCACATTTCTCTCAACTTATAAAGAAAAACTAAGAGTTCTTTTTTCAGCTGTTGACAGTTTCATGAATCTTGCCTGTAACTATGACTCAGATCACCTGAGCGCTACAATCGGGCAATGAAATTTCTGCCTATTTTAGAGAGAAAATCACAGCCATCAGAACAAACATTACTCAGAAAAGGATGGACAATGAACCATACAGTATTACCAAACGCACCATGCTTTTACTTTTCAGTCTTTATATGTTACCACTTATCAATATTTTTAGAAACATCAATTTCCATAATTATGCAGATGATACCCAGCTATATATGTCTGTAAGCTCAAATGACTCTACTGACAGTTTTTTTTTTTTTTGCAGGTATCTCAGACGTCAGCTTGTGGATGATTCAGAACTTCTTACAGCTAAATCAAGACAAAGCTGAGGTCCTTATTGGAGCAAAAGCTGAGAGAGAAACTGTCTGAACACCTAAATCTACTTGCACTAAACATCAAGGAATGTGTCAAAAACCTTGTTGTTATCATTGACTCACACCTACATTTTCAACATCACATTAGAAACATGACTAAAGTGTCATTCTATCATTGAGGGATTATTGCCAGAGTCAGACCGTTTCTCTCCCAGGCAGACGCAGGAAAGTTAATACATGATTTTATCTGCAGCAGGCTGGAAAGCTATTGGTCAGTTGCAGCTCATACAGAGTGCAGTAGCACATGGCGAAAAGCAGACAGAGCGCCCAGACTATCTTAAAATCTTTCCACTGGTTACCTGTCTGTCACAGGATTCATTTAAAATTTCTTTATTGGTTTTCCCCCTTCATCCTTTCTTGTGTTGCATCTCTATTTGCTGTGGTTCCACGTAACAGGTTCTTGCTTTAACAAGCGAGAAAGTCTGCCAGAGACCTGCTTTTGACACAGCCACACCTAATGAACGTGTCTGCCTATAGGCTAGCTTGAATTCAAAAGGTCAACAGCAACCAAAGACTGGGAGAAACCGTTTCCACCGTCACATCTGTCTCAACTCTTGACACACCTGCAGCCTCCCTGTACACATTTTCATGCTCAGTGAATGAATGAACACTGTTGACATGTGACTGAGTGATCTCATGAATAATTAATGAATATATTATTTAAAATGTCCATGCATTTATGTGTGACAAAATCAAATGAGCAGTTTCATTGGTAAAAGACACTTTCTTACAACTCCTATCTGTCATAGATCACAGAGGGAATGAACATAGAGTGTGTGTGAGATGTTGGTGTGGTTGTGAGTGGACGTGAGCCTGCACAAATTGGGAGAATCTCTGGAGCGGAAAGTCAAGAAGGAGAGAGAGACATTAGGTCTGTGGGAGGGTGCAGCACAGTAAACAGCCCACAGTACCATGACCATTACATAAACCATGTCTGACGATGGCATCATTTCATCTCCCCTTTGGCTTCCATTAGGTGGAAAGAGAGAAACTGACTGAGGTGGGCTTTGAGAGCAGCGAGACAAGAAAAGACAGAGCAGAAAAGGGAAGGAAAGAGAAAGACAGAAACAAAGAGACTGAGTTAGCAGCTGTTTTATCAGCAGGTTGTGTTGTCCTGTGGGTGTTAGGGAGAGTCATAATGAAATAAAGGACATATTCAATCACTGTCCATGAACAAACACAGTCATTAAGACCAAGTGACTGCAGCCTCAATCATCTTACTAATTGTGCTTTAACTGTAGGGAACAACAGGAGCAGACATCACATTAACTTGGCTTGAATTAGCTGCTCACTAATAAAACTTCCATCATTTCAAAATCTTCTAAAAGCTATTTGATTTTATTTTCAGCAGCACTGGGAATAGTTGCAGCACATATACTCAGCGGCAGAGAAGAAAATCTTAAAACAGTAATGCATATTTAACTGCAAGCTATTTATGCCGATAAAGGAAAATAATAAAATGTTGTTTCCCTCGTTGTTTACATTTAATTACATTTCCCCTTCGCACAGTTTTAATAACCTTTCCGAGTTTTGTAAAAAATGAATGTATTTGGTTGTTTGGTTAGGTTTATGTCCATGTTGCAAATTCTGGCAGAGAAAATGTATATTACTGTATGTACAAAATATACAGAAATCCAATGAATGTAGTACCCAGGTCATTTACTCAGCTTAATGCATTGAAAGTATAGTAAAGTACTTGGTCTGCAGAAAGATGGTCTCTGTGACTAATATACTCTGTATGCATACTGAATTATTACATTAGCTGGTTGAGGTGGGGTTAGTTGTTTCATATGCAGCCTGTAGCTTAGTCCAGTGTTTCTCAACCAGCCGTGCCTCCTCTATATGGTCACAGGATAAATCTGAGGGGTTGTGAGATGATTTATTCAGCATGAATGAAGAGAAAACCAAGTTCTGATATACAAATATGTTCTCAATTTTCAGGCTTTTCTCTAATCTTTGTTTTTACAAAGATCTCTATCTATCTATCTATCTATCTATCTATCTATCTATCTATCTATCTATCTATCTATCTATCTATCTATCTATCTATCTATCTATCTATCTATCTATCTATCTATCTATCTATCTATCTATCTATCTATCTATCTATCTATCTATCTATCTATCTATGACACTGCAGATGTAGATTTTCTGTATAATTTTAAAGTCAGCTGGTGTCCCTGTGTCATCTGTCTGTCTGTGGATATTTGAAAAAGCTGAAAAGGACATGCCAAAAGTCTCACAAAAACAATAAGAAAGAGAGAAAAAGGCTCATCTTGCTTGACATTTGTAGGCTAGTAGGCTGCACGATGAGTCATAACTAGTCCAAATGTATCATATGTCCAGGTAATGGACTGGGCTCGTCCTTCTTGAGCAGGGCTCATGTTCGACATGTTGTTCTATGGACCGTACCTGCCGCATCAGCACAGCTCAGCGGAGGTCAGAGCCCTCCTGGAAGGGATCATAATATATCCTGAGTTATCCTGTATGCCTCTAACAGTTTGGACCACAGTATTTGTACATTTGTACTTTTGTTTTTCACATATTTGTTACTGTTTCATCCATCACCTTCTGCTCCTCTTACTTACCCTTTTAGCCTGAATGTATCTATGCAGTTGCTGCCCAGGTTTCAGTTTCAGTACAGCTGGCTGCCTAATAATGCTATCTTATTCTATAGATGACTATAATTCATGAGGGAGATCCTATTTCTGTGCCAATCTTAGAACATGATTTCAAAATACGATAACTATTTTTGCATACCTGCAGCAAGTGTGTAAGTTTGGTTGTCCTCATTTTGAGCGTTACAAATGATCAGTTCTTAGTGTTTTTTCAGTCCGTCAGCAGTGGGGACTTTCAGCTCATGACATCTTTGATGCAGACTCCAGCCTGAAATGTCACTGTGAAATACTGTTTCCTTTTTTTCGCAGGCAGGGAAGCGATATGATGTTGTCAATTTTTGAAGAGCTGAAAACTGCCAAATTTAGTCAAGGAAATACATTATGCAAAATGTCATTTCATCATTCAAGAAATGAAAATAGAACTATTTAAGATGTTTAAGCTTGGTTTAACAATAAAAATGTGCTTTGGATGACAATCTACAAATGATTTTTATGCAGCACTGTGAGTACTACTGTTCTTTCAAAGTTGGTGACCCAGACTCCCCATAAGTCTTTCAGCTATAAGATTTCTTATCTAAAATGTACTGGCATGGAAAGGCAATGCATTTTTAATGGGAAATGGATATGGTTGATGTGTCACTAATAGTATGTGTAATATAATGTGCAGTACTGCCAGTAACTTGTCCTCCTGCCTTACACTCGACTTCACTGCAGTGGAAGAGACTGTACTGTGCCTTCATCCTTCATCCAGTGCATGCTTCTTTAATTTCTCTGCACGTCTAGCTACACATTCCTATTCTTATTACTCACTCTTACCTCACTACTCACACTTAAAACCCAGAATCCCATCATGCTTTGCACAGAGGAATTGTTGCTTCTAATCAATTAGCTGCATCAACAGCTGCCCCACCGAGCTCACTGAGTTTGATGGGCACTGTGGCTAGTTCTAAACTGTGAACACTGATGCAAAATATGTTAAAAAAAAAAAAAAATTAAAGCTGCCGTGCAGTGCAGCACATGCAGACAGACAAAGATTTTTTGTTCATTTACTTATCTATTCGTCCGTATATTCCTGGCATGCCAACCGTTGCTTCTTCACTACCACATTTAGTGTATACAGCTAGCAATATTCAAGAAATTCCTTCAGTGTCAGGAAATTGAAATGTCACAAGGAAATGGCAAGAAGCTACAGTTTATTGGTTGTGGACACAGATGATGGAAGATGAAGTTTGTGGTGAAAACTTTTGGTCAAGTTGAGTTCAGGGAACCACAAAGGTTATGACGCGGTAAGTAAAAACTCTCAGTGGTGGATGAAATCATTTAATAAAGGTCATGGTAAAATTTTATATAAGTAAGGTAAGCAAGCAAAGCACTGAAAGTGAAATGGATATGGCGGGCTACAAGGTCAACTTGGCCTTTTGTTGCATTGTGCTATTTAAATGTCAAAGCACGGCCTGTTTTTAGTCATGTCTCCTCCTCTTATTGCTGTTGTGGTGGGGAAATGTATTTTGCTTACTGACTGTCTGACTTACTGCGCAGAGAACATTATTGGTAAGTACAGATTTGGTTGTAATTTCATTAAATTTCAAGGACAACATTAAGTTGTTTTGCTCTCTCTGTTGCCTCCCTGACAATGTGTGGGGAGCATTCAGCTCCTTATTCACACAGTCAGAAACAAAGCAACATCAGTATTTATATGTCCAATATTCACTCTCCTTTTAGGTCTGTTTTTTGCCAACTCTGATGGAAATATCTGTCTCATTAACTGTGTCCATCTGCCATTCGGTGCTGCAAGTAAGCATAAATGGATTTTAGAGCTTTGCACTGAAATCAGGCACTTTCTGCAATTGGAACTGACACTGAGAGAGGTGACAGTGAACCGAACTAAGAAGTCGCAGCCTGGCAAATCAAAGCAATGAGCTGAAAGATACTAAAATAGTCCGAGAGATGAGAGGAATAGCAGAGTCAAGAGTGAATCTCTGTGGATTCATCACCATGAGTGACCCATTGCATCCATCTTAATGAAAAAAACATTGTTTACAGCAGCTTTAAGACTTAAGTTTTATCTATAACCTCCTAGGACCTGGCGTCCACATATGTGGACATCACATTTTGGGTTGTTTAGACCACAATACTAAATTTTGCTCTACAAGGGCCTGATGTCCACATACAAGGACATTATATTGCTTTTTGCTTTATTATATATATATATATATATATATATATATATATATATATATATATATATATATATATATATATATATATATATATATATATATATATATATATATATAAATTCCCTTCTTGCTCCAGGCGAGAAAAAAATAAATAAATAAAAAAAATAACAAAACATTATATATATACTGGTAATTCTTTGTTTTTACACTCATCAGGTCCCAATCAGCCGAAAAAGCAAAGAGAAATTAAAAATGCATGCCATGCAAGAGTTCAGGTCTTAGGAGGTTAATGAAATGTAGAAAAAGACACACAACATGGTCATCATAGTCCTGTCCTTTCACTGTGAGAAAAAAAAAATCCATCCACACTGGATTCACACAATGAAACTGGTTGCAGATGCATTAAACTAAAAACAGACTGTAATTCTGTACAGGCAATAAAGAAACAGAACAAAAACAGAAATACAAGAACAAGCACCTATTCCTTTATGGGCTCTGGAGAAATCAATAATTTCACTTTCTACTGTGCAAGAGTTGTAAATATTCCACTTTTTTTCCCCTTTTATAACCTGACCTGTCCGATCCCAGTGGAAAAATCGTGTAAGTACATTTCTTTATTGATATTATTTTTGCTTTTATGCACATATCTTCACAGACATACTCACGGGATACGGGGGATTGAAACATCTACTGTCTTGTGTGTGTGTGTGTGTGTGTGTGTGTGTGTGTGTGTGTGTGTCAAAGAGGGAGAGTGGTGGTGGATTCAATATTCATTAAATGTTCTCAGTCTGCTGACCTTTTCCTTCCTGAGTCCATGCTTCATTTGATTCAATAAGAGACGTTAATTTTCAAAGCAAACCTTCACTTACAGACTTATTCCCTGGGGATACTGCTTTGTGTACAGAGACGAGAGGAAAGAAGAGGAATGATATAGATCCGCTGGGAGGAGACGGTGAAGGTGGAAGGGAGAGAGAAAAGAAAGCAGGTGACTATAACCTGTTCATTGCAGCAGGACCGTCTTGAACATTCAAGAGTGGGAAGAAGTACAATACCAATAATTTTGCGCTCTGACATGATCCTTAAATCTATGAGGGTGCATTCATTTTTCAACACTGCTGAAGAAGATATTTATAGTAGAGCTGAGAAATAGGAAAAGTTTCAAGAAGATGCATCCATATCAAGAATATGGAGGAGGATGATGACATAGCTGTTTGACTGAGACAATGGAAACGTAACATTAATGCATGAGTGCACAGTATGCAGTCATTACCATCCACCTGAGCTCACCTGAGATGGCAAAATGCAACAGCTGTCAGCAGTGTCAGCAGGAATAATTTAGATAGTTTGTTGACAGGTTTATGTCAAAGCAGATGCTTTTTCATATATTAATATAAGACTTCAGTTCACTCGTGCATTTGGGAATCTGGTAAAATGCATCAGGGTGAAAATTGTATGGCTGTAATTTGACATTCAAATGTTGACCTTTCTGAATTCACTGACAATTTTAACAGAAATTTTAAAGAGAAAATGAAGCTCTGTGTGCTCTGTGTGCATGTGTGTATGTGTGTTTGTACATGTACTTTGCTCATAGCGAAAGGCCGAGATACCTACTGACCACAGCCAAATGTCCTGACTGCCGTGGGTAGAAAACTGTAGTCAGAGCTGACACAACAACGGAAGCAGGACAAGACAAACACAGCCTGACTGTTTCTGCAAAAGAGCATCTTTGTCCACAAAAATCCATTTCTCAAAGGCCAGCTGAGGCCCGGGGCTGGCTCTATGGAGCCAACAGTGAAAATCTGGTTTCTCTTGTTACTGTGCAGACCCTGCTGCTTGTGTTGACCTGAAACCAGCACGGATGCAGGCAGGCAGCCGGGATTCATTTCTGTTGATCAGTGTGTTCCTGTCACAGATGGACTGTTGTTGGGATACAGACTCTGCAACAGCACTTCCCACAACATATAGTATTTACTGTTTCTTATATGCACGTGATTACATCATGAATAATTATATGCAATTCAATACAACAGCTGTGACAAACACAACATCCATGTGGTAAACATTAATCTTGTATAAGCCCACATTACCTGCACGGTGGCGCAGCAGGTAGTGCACGTGCCTCACAGCAAGAAGGTTGCCGGTTCGATCCCCGGGTCAGGTGGGGCCTTTCTATGTGAAGTTTGCATGTTCTTCCCGTGCATGCGTGGGTTCTCTCCGGGTACTCTGGCTTCCTCCCACAGACCAAAAACATGCTCATTAGGTTAATTGATGATTTTAAATTGTCCGTAGGTGTGAGTGTGAATGGTTGTTTGTCCTTACATGTGGCCCTGCAATCGGCTGGCGACTGGCTCAGGGTGTAGCTGGGATAGGCTCCAGCCCCCCGCAACCCCGAAAGGGATAGGCGGTATAGATAATGGATGGATGGAAGCCCACATTACGTCTTTGAAGTTGTTACAAAATTTGGGAACAACAAGTGTGGTTTGACACCAAAGGTCCCCGCATTCTGGGGGCAGCAAACACTCCAGTGTTTGTGGTGTATCTGTTTACAGTGCAGCAAAACAAACTCATATTGTTTTAATAAAGAAGGTGGTGAATAATTGGCCTTTTCCATCATGCCATTATTAACCACAAACTGATTTCAGGCTGCAAACTGCTCGTTTAGTCTTTTAGTTACCTTCTGGGAAGTTAAAAGAGTGCAACCTGTTGCCTGCAGCTCTGATCTGAAAACCGATGCAAATAATTCTGGTTTTGTAGATCTCTTTTTAATGAATGACTGCGACTAGCACTAACTTCTAACAAAAACATTGCAACCCCCGTGACTGCTTCACATGCCATCCCATGTTTCATCAGCTGAATTATTTAAATATAAAGCAGCAGCAGCAGCAGGAAATGTTTGGTGTCCATTAGCAGTAGCATTAGCAGCAATCATGCGGCTTTGACATGGTGATGGGAAAAAGAACAGTTAACACTGAGGCTGAGATCAGTGAGCTGTGTATCACCTGAATGTGTGTGAAGGCCATTTGAATGCAGCACAGACACAGGCAGAATAACAGACTTGACCCTCGAAATTAATTCCATGTTTAAAGAGAGGTAAGTTCAGTAAATACATAGCAACTGTTAAACATGCTGACTATAATTTTTTTTTTTTTTGGGGGGGGGGTAAGGGATGTGGCTAGATGAGTTTTGAGGCTGTGGTTTTTGTGTTGCTGGGAGGTTATGTTGGTTTGGAAGTTTACTGTAGTTCATTGATGGGATTCAGTTCCTACCTTTCATTCTGGTTCAGCCTCTCCTCTCTCCTCTTCCTCCAGACACTTTTGTACTCAGATCTTCTAATGCACCTCTTCTCATTCTTCACACCTTCCAGCAGGACTCACGACTCCACACTGGAGGTGGCTCAGGAGCCCTCTGGCAGAGCACTGCCAGGATCTGCACCGGGGAGTCAGGATCTGCAAAACATCCTAAATACAGAATTTCCATCTCAGTTTCATGAGACAAAGTCCCTTTATGTTGAAATTGGTATTATGCCTCCCTTTTGCTCCAACACCTCAGCAAAATATGCAAACACATCACAATATTAAGGATTACATTAGACAGGTATTATCATACCCTGTCCTCCCCCTGGATTTTCACTGTGGATGCTACATCCTTTTAAAGTTTCTCTGCTCTCGCTGCTGCAGGCATGCTTGCTCTCATTAAAGATGTAGCTATTGTAAATGTTCATCAGTAATTTCAGGGATAATCACATTTTTGCCAAACTGAACTCTTGAGGTTAGGTATGCCAAGGTGATAAAAAGGCTGATTTTTGCAACACGATTTTCAATGACAAATTAGCTTTCTGAGATTTTCCTGGAAGTTTTTAGCATGTTTGAATAATTCATAATTTCTCGTAGCCTGGAGGTAACAAGTTGCATAATTACCCTGCAATATCCTTTGCTTCAGAATTGTAGCTTGCTAAATGTTTAGTTTCACAAACTACTTAAAGGGGGCCTCTGTAAATTTACATGAATTAGACAAAAGGATCAAGCCAAGTATGAATATAACAATAACAAATGAAAAGCTGAACGAGCTTCTCTTAAGCCTGCTTCCCAGTGCATTAGGGTACTTGTGAGATGTTTTTCTAATGACATTATTAGCAAATAGGAGCCTTGTAGAATATCAAAATCCATTTAATGTGAAATGTAGGGACTGAAATCTGCCATACCTCTGGAATTTAAATGTGTGTTTTGTCAAATAAATGATGAGGCTTCCAGAGAAAAACACACATGCAGCAGCCCCCTCTGAATCACTGCTGTGATCTGATCCCAGCGTGGTGCCACCTGTACATATGTAGCTTTTCCATTTTTGTGACAGCCAAATCCTCAAGTCCTCAAGGTTTATCATGATAAACCACGGATCTCATGCGCAGAGGCATGCAGCCTGTTTATCCATGTAATGCATGTGATTGTATACAGCCCTGCCATACACTTGCCCTTGGAATTCAAAAAGAAGCTAATAGGAAATGAAAGCCCCTGGGTGCTGGTGAGCCGCACGGCAGATAAGGAGAGGACTGAAGCTGTGAAGTGTTTCTCTGGGGAATCTGTCACCAAGAACCAAAGACTGTGGGATGCCAAGTGAGCTTGGACTGGGGGAAAAATTAAAAGACTAAGCTTTATACTGCCACACAAAACATAATGCATAAGCCATACAGGACAAGATACTTGGAAGTTCTGAGTGGGGGTAGTATTTCTGGATGAGGAAGGGGAGGAGATTATACAGAGACCATTCCCTTTTCTCTCTCTACATTAATTATAAATTGCTGTTGAACTCATCCTGAATGAGATGAGTGTCCCTGGATAACACAAGGAGGAAGAGGACAATGACAAGTTCAACGAGAAGTAAAGAACAGGAGAGAGAGAGAGAGAGAGAGAGAGAGAGAGAGAGAGAGAGAGTGAGAGACGGAGTGAGAGAGAGAGAGAGAGAGAGAAAGAGAGAATTGAATCCCTTTTCATGCAGCAGACGAGCTCTAGCCTGAAAACAGATCTTGAAAAACTTCACGCCATTCAATTTCGAAGTCAAGCTCCAAGAATTTGTCTACCTCATTCATCTTCTCTGCTGTCCTAATGTGCACGCTGCTGTTTGAAAAAAGAAAACACCCCGGCTCTTTCAAAAGCTCACTCTATTCAATTTCCCACTTCATTTCTTGCCGATGTCTTCTCATTGAACATTATATTCTACTTCTACTGACTGTGGTCGAAGAAATTATCATTTAAATGCTAAGGTGTGGAGAGAATTACAGTTTTATTGAATGTGTGTGAGTTCTCACAAAAGTTTGTGGGAGATGTCAAAGAGCAACTGGCTACAGCTGGAGTGAGGAGAAACTGTTATCTTTAATTCATAAGGAGCAGGGACATCTCTGAACATAATGTTTCAGAGAGACAGAGACTGAGAGCGACGAACAACAAGGGCAATGGGAAATAAAGGATGAGAAAATGAAAACAGCCCAGCGGAGGGTGACCTTGCTCAAAGAGAGGACAGGTTGACCTTTAACGTGTCGGGTTTCCTCCAGGGTGCACTTGTATGTGTGCAGTATCCACACCCTTTTTCCCTTTTACATTGGAATATACGGTTTCAACTGGGCACATTTACGTACAAGGCTCAGTTTACTTGTCATGGGTAGCACAACTCCCATCAGGAACACCACAAACTTAAAATAAAAAGCCTGTGTTACAAACTAGTGGCATGGAGTTAAAAAACAAACAAACAAAAAGCTGAAAAAAGCAAAGGAATAAATGTCAGGATATGTCGGCCTCTGTGCCATCTTTCTTAAACATGTCTTTGGCGAGCCTCTCAAACTTGAGGTGCAATACAAAATCACACACGTAAGTAACATGCCAATACACGAGAAACCTCAATGTCCTTTTTTGTTTTTAAGAGCACAATCATAAAATACTGTGCATGTATTTGTAATAGTGGTGACTAGATTTGCAGTCACTTTGTTTTGTGGCAAAGAGAAACAAAAGTTCAGCCTGACATATGTGTCTGCATTTACATATTTGCTGCCGTGCAATAAGGGACAACAAGGCCATTTTCCTCCCACAGCGTGCGTCTGTAATCGTTTGCGTTCCTTCTTGTTAAATCTCGGTGAGCATGCATGCTGAGTATAACCAACATGGCACTGTGACTATGTCACTGATGTTCTGTAATGTAGCCATGTGTTAGCCCTGAAGCTACGAGGAGCCCTCTGCGAATAACATTAAAGCAGACAGTTGGGTTCTGCAGCAGTCCGCTAGCAAACTGATATGTTCGACAATAAAAGCAGACAACACCCAATTTGTTCTCTTTCTCCCCTATAATGTCTCATTATTGTACTCTTTTTCTTGCTCCGTTTTTTTGTAACTTTGCGCCTGAAACCCTTAATAAACATGTCATTGAAGATGTATGTATATACTTTATACTACACACATTGCTATCTGCTACATGAGAGAAGACTCCCACTATGCTGCAAAGCATTAGTGTTCAGGCACAAACACTAATTTCTATTTACACTATGTTCATGACAGCAGACATTCATCTTTCAGTGCTGCTGATTATTTCTAAGTTTGGTTAGGGTTAGGGTTTAGGCTCTCATTTCCTAAGATGATACCACAACCCAGTGAATAAAGCTGTAACATGATTTAAACGCAAAAATGGGACCCAAACACTTTGTTTCTATTGTGTTTTACTTCTTTAAAACTTCTGAATGACCAGGAAATGACACAGTTATTGTCAATGCTGCCAGCACTTTCATCCACCAGAGAGATTTGAATATCTTTGAAAACTTTCAGCCTTATTCAGACCCTGCATTCATTGAAATGGTCTGACATTGCTGTTAAACTCAAATAGTGTCTAATACTAGAGAGGTGGCAAAACAGGATGAAACAAGCTGTCTGATCTTTGAAAAATATTTCTGCAAGTTTTGTTTTACTTAACTGGACTGAAGTGAAATTAAGACATGAATTTGACATGATTTACAAAATGTAGTTACTCTATATCATCACATTTTCTTTTAAGAGACTAAATTCTAACAAAACAGAAACTGTTATCTTTGTTCCTGACCATCTGCGTACTCTGATTCAGTCATTTTGTGCTTTTGTAAATGGTAAATGGACTGTATTTATACAGAGCTTTTCGAGTCTGACGAGCGCTCAAAGTGCTTTTACAACATAGTGGGTAAGGCACCTGCTCATTATGAGCATTAGCCATTCACACACACTCACAATGGCACAGCATTGGGGGCAATTTGGGGTTCACTGTCTTGCTCAGGAATACTTCGACACGTACACTGCTGAGGCCAGGGATTGAACCACGACCTTCTGATAAGTGGATGACCGCTCCACCTCCTGAGCCACAGCGGCAAACATGTAGTAGTACACCATATGTGCTTTTTGTAGTAATCAGCAAGATCTTTCGTGCTAGCAGCATTGGCTGCCGGATGGCGTTGTCAGTCTTTCTCTCTGTTGGTCAGTCAGCCATTTCAGTCCAGGCAGAAATATCTCAGCAACTACTGGATGGATTGCCATGACATGACTTTTCCCTCTAGCGCCATTTTTTCCTGTTAGTGAACTGTCTTGACTTGAAATCTGGTACAGACATTAATGTCAGCCTCGGGATTAATTGCTCACTCTGTTGATGCCTTAACCTTTCATCCAACACTTTGGTTGATTACTACGTATCTGCAAAACTAATTGTATTCCTATTGGCTTCATCAACACTTTAGTACTAATGTTAGCATGCTAATATGGCAAACTACAATGGTGAACATTATACCTGCTAAATATCAGCATGCTAACATTGTTAGCATGATACCTTGCTGATGTGAGCATTTAGCTCGAAGTATCATTGTGCTTACAGGAAACTACCACTTTCCTATTCTTAGACACTTAGCTTGTCAGGCTTGGCTCTAATTCACCATGAGTTTATGATGGCTCATGTGTTCCAATTAAAAATTGACAGCAGTGATGGGCCACTAGAGAAAAGATCATGAGGCCATTAAAATAAAGATGTTTCAAGCAACCTTTACAAACAGGTTTTGGCTGCCCTTATGTGACTGTGACTTGTGAACCAAAAAAGGCTGAGACTTAACACTTACACCAAGGCTGCTAAGTTTTCCTGAGATCTTCATGACAAAAAACTGTTTATACTAACTTCTTTGATATCCATAATTAACAAATGTTGTCAATATTGTTAAAAAAATATGATGCTGTCCACTGCATTTTAACATGGTATGCATGTATGTTTTTAGGCACATTTAGCTGTCTTCAAAATAAAAGCAAAAACTATGAATAAAAGCTTCCTATGAGAACATATAGAGGCTTATACATTAATTATGACATGGACACTGCCTTTGTTGTTGTGTTGGAGGTGATTAAATGGTTGCTTTGGGTGAGCAGTTGCTTGGGGTGTTTTTCTTGTTTTCTATAAGCAGTAACATGACCTGATTGTGGATGGAGAAAAACAGCCATAAACTGGGAAGATACAGTGAAGACATTGTGTGTTTGTATATGAGTGTGCATGAGAGAGAGAGAGAGAAATGAATGTGAGTGAGTGTGTGTGTGCGACCCAAGCTGCACACATTGATCTTCTTCGATCTGCATGCCATTAAGAAGGTTTTATTTTCAGTTTTGGTGGCCGTATTTCAGTATGTAAATCTGTTCATGCGAAGAGACAAAGAGCTCACATACACACAAAATGCTTCTTCAGCAGTTTCACAGTACTCAGACTATTGAATACACCCGCCACATTAGTCAAACATTGACACACATACTAGTAAGATCATTAAATCAATGTTTATTTCATGTTTCACTACATTGATTTCATGGCCATTGTGGTGCTATATACTGCATGGAGGACACTAAAGAATCACATAGTTTCTGTATTGTAAGATATAATCATTTTATTGTTTCGTTACTGTGCCCACTTTTGCTTTCTCTGAGGACAAAACCTGGTTAAAAACTTTCAATACTAGTTCAAAACGTACATGCTCTGAACGGACCCATTGCTTGGCCTCTGGTATTGCTGCTTGCAAAAATGGCGTTCAAACGTAACGGCCAATGTGAGATAGTTAACCGGCTGCTGTCACTGCCAACAGCTAGCTATTTATTTGGGCAGAGGCTATTTCTGGGAAAAGAAGTATTCATTCTGTGTGAAGTCAGTCAGATGAACATTTGTTAAAAACAGGACAGGCATACAGACAGACTAACAGAGAGTCCCTCTATCTCAGTTGGATATTAGTTGGACTGAAATACAGTGCAGTCAGGCTAGTTTCAGTGGTCACGCAGTATGTCAGACTGCAACGATGTCCTTCAAGATGAATTCCAGTTGCATTCACAGAGAAACAGAAAGTCTATTCCTGTCAAGCATTCTCTGTTTTGGTTTTAACAAGAGGCTGTTTTTTCTATCTATAGTGCAAGGATACAGAAACTCATAATGTACCACTGAAACATCAGACATCCTTGCTTACAATATAATTAATATGTGAAAAGGAAGAATACTTTGGTTGCACAAGTCATCTCGTGATCTTGTGAAAATGAAGTGATGCTGTATAAAGACGAAATATTCTTTTCTTTTTTTAAAAAAAAAAAGAAAGAAAATTGCTGTATTTACTTGATGTGTCTTCAAAGAGTTTTTGGTCCTTAAGACACAGTAACATAGACAACAGTTGGCTCAGTTAGGCTCAGCTGATGGTGGACATGTTTGAATCCATGTGTGTTTTGATAAGGGACAGACATTTAATCATGAAACCATTCCTCCACCAGAAAGACACACATTTAAGTGTATTTTTATGAGGCATTACTGCAAAGGGTTTATGGATTATGGCTTTTTAGTAGAAGCAAACACAAAAACAAGACAACTAACAGGTGGACATATAAACTTTGAACACTGATGGATCTTATTATATTGTTTCATAATGTAACCATTGAGGGGAATATCTGGATCTTAGTTATTACACGTGAAATATACAGGAGAAGGCTACACCACCTTTAGTTTCCCTGACTTTGACCAGCTGCAAATAGTCTGGTATTTACTGTTAACTCATGTGGTAAAATCACATGATGAAACTTTGATTCACCTGCAGCACACAGCAATTTCTTTTTCTGTTTGAAGGACTGGTGGAGGAGGCCTTTAGTGCATCTTTATTCAGATCCAAAGCAGCAAAGAATCAGTATTGTTTTTCATCTTTTAATAAAAAAAGTTTGCGACTGATGGAGAGATGGATCTTTTCCTGACTGATGGTGTTAGAAGCAGACGGAGTGACAGAGATGAGGAGAAGGAAAAGTGAAGGGCAGAATGAAAGAAAGAGGACACGGGCACTTGCCAGCACTAATGTAAGACAGGGTGTGAGGTATGAGGTTATTTCATATTTAGATGAAATGAATTTTTCACTAAAGCTCTGGCACCCTTAAATCTGCCATGTGGTGTTTGGAAGCTCATAAATATGAGATGGCCTAAAGAGGACAGGATAAAGGTCGAAGTACAAAACTGTATCATAGATTGAGGAAGTAAGCAAAGTGACTGATATTGTGAATAACTTTCCATCTCCAGAACCCAACTTTTGAGACTTTTGGATCACATACATCGACAGATATACACATACAGTATGTTTTTCATTGGTTTATTGTAACCTTCACCTTAACAAGTGAGAGTTTACTGTAAATACATGCCCATTACACAGATTCCTGTTTAACTATGACATCTAATAATGACTGCGTTTCAGATTCTTTCTCAGGGATCAAACTAAAGCAGATTAAAGCCTCCTGATCTTGAGCTCAGACAACAGGAGACCTCATTAACATCTTATCAAGGCTTAATAATAAATCAGAATCAAATGGCAGTTCACATTGCAAACACCCATGTCAAATTAGTTCACCAAACGTGATCCCGCGAGTGATCCGTTTAGTGAAATCCCTGGGCTGTGCTTTGATTAAGTGTTTTAATGGTCACAGGAGGAAATAATTGGAAATAATTAATAATTATGGTAATTAAGGAAGGGACTCTTCATAATACATGGTTCAGCTTTTTTTTTTTACTGAGGCTATTCAGAGCTTTTGCCTCTGGCAAGCTAAAAGATTTTTCAATCAAATAACCAAAAGTGCAGGTTTGGTGTCAGAGTCTGGGCAACACAATAAGGAGATCAGAGGTTTATAATGAAAAAATAATTATACATATATACATACATACATATTGTTATCTGTCTGGTTATCTGGTTGCTTTTTATAATAACCTGAATAATGTCGCAGATCTTCCTTTTGTGCTGCATGTGGCTGCAACAATCTCAACAAATCAGGATTAGGACAGCTTGTATTTATCCTGAGAGGCAAAAGCCCAGAAAAGCACCTGTTGCCGTTCTAAAGAAGGACATCTGAGCAGGAAGAGGACTGTTTGGAGAGACTTTAAAGAGAGAATGAACCCGAATGGGAGGCAGTTTTTCCAGTTCAATTCCTCCTATGGAAGTAACTTTAATGCAAAAAAGAGTTTGTTAAAAGAGTAGCTTAGTCCAGCAATTAAGCATTTCACTCCTGCAGTATAACATAGTTGGGCTCATGATGGGCAGTTTTTAAAAAACGTATTACAATCAGTGCAGCCGAGCCAGAGATTTTGTCTTTTTCATTCCACGCACTCTTCATCTTTCCTCCACAATGTCATTTGACTGCCAACATTTGGGTGTGCTTGTAGTGGCTAATATAGCCTCAAGCCTCTAGATTGAAGCAGAGATGAGGAGCGGGCTATAGAGGTCTGTTAAGGTCTTCTCTTCATCAATTTTCACACCAATCAATGCAGAAAAGCTGGATGCTGCTCCCCCCATTTCCATGATTTTTTGGCACAGAGTGCGTGTGGCTTGATCGCGCCGTCCTCTTTGATGAAACCTTAAAAATTCACTTGGCTTGAGTGAGATGAAGGAGATGACTGCGGGTGGGCGGAGACAGCCTGTGTGTTGAAGGCCAGGGTTTAGAGGACTCGGATCATTATGATTCTCTTTTATTATTCATGCAATGTTAATCACGGCAGTTATTACATTAGAATTTTTTTGTGACTCAGCATTTCATATCTGACTGAGTGTCTTGCCATTTATTAGTATGCATTCTCCTTGTTTCCCACCAAAGATTAATGCTGCTCACATATTGTAGGATTTGAGGCATGTGAAGAAACAAGCACATATATTGGCTTCTGATTTACATGTTTATTACCTCTAGCTTCATGCATCCCTGCGCATAATGTAAGTATTGAGCTGGGATTTGAAGATAAGTCAGGACAGATTTTTGTCTGGATCTTAACGTCTGAATCTGGCCCTATGGTTTGTGTGCATGTGTGTTTATCTGCTGCGTGGTGCCATGTACTCCCACTGGCCATCTGTACCTGCTGTTCTCTCTCTCTCTGGTCCATACAGGTAGAACGTGGCATCAACCTCTACGCTTGCCAACCCAACATGGTTACCTGGCCTGAGTTGTGCTTGTCCACAGGAGCACACATGCTCACAATCATGTTTTTTGGGTGAGCATTTAAGTTGGATTTAATCAACAAATGCTGTTTTCTGAGTGTGCTTTAAATGGCCTGACAGTATTCTCACAAAGACAGCTTACATTTCCACCTTTCTCACAGTGGTGTTTGCAGTTGCTATTTGCTTGAGGCAGGTGTCATGTCAGGTAGGCTGTACAGAAGATGACAGCTGGTCTCCGTCAGTGAGAGGTATGATGAATGTGTCGCTCCCCCTGACAGGACCAATGCACCACTCACTGGGCTGTCACTGGTCTTTTGGTCTGATTTTCATCAGAAATGTGGTACAAATCTGAGTTGAGACACAGGTCATGAAGTAGCAGAATCAGTCTTTTTTGTATCTGCATCTGGATTAAACCTCCAATAATAAAAATTCAAAACTGACAAATAATCACATTTGCGTTGAAACAGCTGAAATAGTCTGCAAACCGTTTCCTATTCACACATCTAGACACAACATGGAGCAGCATTAGCATTCATTTCAAGTTATGTCCCTGCCACCCCATGAATTTGAGACCAGCCTCTATTGATCCAGAGGACAAATCTGATTGTTGCAGCAGCACAGGGACAGAAAAAGTACACACAGAAAGTAAAAAAAAAAAACAAAAAAAAAAAATACAAATATTTGCTCTCCTTTTAAAGGTCCTGTGTGTAGTTGATCTACTCAGAAATAAAACATAATATTCACAGTTATGTTTTCAATGGTGTATAATCGCCTGACAATAAGAATTGTTGTGTTTTGTTGACCTTAGCACAAGCTCTTTGTAACTACAGAGGGAGTGGGTCCTCTTCCATGGAGGCTGCCATGTTGTAACACCAGATTTCTACAGTAGCCAAACCAAACAGTGGCTCCAGACAGAGCCTTTTGCATTTTTTGTGAGTTTCATGGCCATTGTAGATTCTACACCCTTGGAAGGGGAGGTTTAGGGGAGGGGTCTTTAGCTGGTCGCGACCTCACCATTACCTTGCAAGTAGGCTGATTTGCAAGATCACAAGATCACGTGAGATGACACCATGTGAAAAATCATCTTACTGGCCTCAGTGGCCTGTGACAAACTACTGGCAGCGACAGGTGTGATTTAGGTGTGACAACAGCGAGACTAGCGTGAATGTTGAGTCAAAAACAGCAATAGCGGCTCCTAAAGAGGTCAGCGAAGTTGCTACAGCGTCAAAACTAAAGGGTAGTTGTTCACTGACAGAAGAGCAAAGAACGAGACTGAAGGCTTTTCTCAGTAGAAAGGATGTTTTTGCTCTTCTCCCAACTGGCTTTGGCAAGAGTTTGGCTCACCTACTGCATCATGTGGTTCGTTGATCTGACTGGGTGAGGTAACTCTATTTTATTTATTTATTCTCTCCACCAACTCCTGGGGGATATATCTGGCTTTTTAGCTGCAACATGATCCACTGTGTTCACTAGATAGGTGATCATTTTGTAAGTCTGCCATTTGGCATTTGTCAGTTGTGTACAGTTGCCTGCTGCTGCTGAAAGTGGTGCAATAAAAGCAGTGAGAGTGAACCAAACCCATAAAGGTGGGGGCTAGAAAAGCAAAACTATGAGCATAAACAGGGTAAAGCTCCACAGAAAAAGGAACTGCAATTCTTTCACACACAAGAATCCATGTGATCCATTACTAGTATGAAAATATTGATTAGTCACTTTAATTGAAGTCACTGACCACTCTTCCAGCTGCTGCACTCAGTCGTCATGTGGATGTTCTCCAGACTAGAATGGAAAATTGATTCAGGTTTGTTTTGTGAGCATAAAATCATACTGATAAATGTAACAACCATGACATGACGCAAAATACTAGCTCCACAATATATCTCGAACTTGTGTGTCTGTCTCTTATTTCTCAGCTGACTTGTCTTCTTCCACTCTCTCTACTGAACTTTATTTGTGCTGAGCAAACAGAAAGCATATGCTGATCCCCTACACTTATGTGGTTTGTGTAATTGGCCGCATGTCAGTGACGGATGAATGCATCTCTGACACTGAGATCAAGGAGTGTGAAAGCTGAAATAACTGCAAAATTGGATGAAATTTTGAAATGGAGCGATGAGGACGGATAAATGGATTCAGAATGAAAGATGGGAATGAACGGCAAGAAAAACAAAGAAGCAAGCAGGGTAGGCGAGACGATTGCTGCAGCTCTCCTCTTTTAACGAAATTTCTCTGCCATTACCTGCTTTCTAACTCAATTCCCTTGGGTGTAGATGATGAAAAATTAATTTAACACTTTTCATTCTCAGCTCATTTACAGCAATCAACTCTACCTTGTTTCATCCAATCTCAGCTGAATTCAACAATAATCCATTATGCATGCGCCTTTATGTGAGTGTGTCTGTGTGTTTGCATGTGTGTGTGTGTGTGTGTGTGTGTGTGTGCGTGTGTGTGTGTGTGTGTGTGTGTGTGTGTGTGTGTGTGTGTGTGCATTCCCTGTGAGGCACCTTGTATTCAAGTCGCACTCCTTTATTGCCTTTTGTCCTTTGTCATTTCATGTAACGCCTGTAAAATCCTTTGTGGGTATCTGTGCATGCATTTGTGATTGCAGCATATCAAATAGCTCCACTGTGTATTGTACTTCGCACGTTCTCATCCTCGCTATTCCCTGACCAAATTATGTAATCCTATGCTTCAGAGATTTGCAATGAAAGTGTCTTAGTGGAATCAGATCGCAGGGCTGAATACCGGACTTCAAATAATGACACTACTGGAAAAAAATCCCCCAACAAACTCTAGCTTAGAATTCACAGCACTCACAGCTTTTTAGACAGTTAAATGGTCAAATAGCACCAGAAAATGGATTTTTAGCCCCCCGCCTGCATCTCATATTTTTACATAAATCATTTTATATCAGAGGAAGGGCTTGGTCAGACAAATGCAAGTCCCTGTGTGGCTTCTTCATAGAAAACACCTATATCTTCATTTCCCCCATGACCCCGTATCATCAGCAGCCATGCACTCCATGAGCTTCCTATAGTGAGAAAAAAAGAGAAATGCTTTGCAGGCTGTGCTTTTGAAAAAGTTCACACTGTAAAATATTCATATTCCGGCACTTTCTGGAGTGCCACTCTGGCTTTGAATGTGCCTGCAAAAGGAAGAGGAAGGAGGATGAGGAAGCGGAGAGGGGAATGGAGGAGGAAGGGCTTAGATTGAGTGAAAAGGTCACTGTGTGTGACTGTGCTCAGAAATAGAGGGTCACTGATGGAAGAGTGAGTGTCTGCCATTCACTGAGGCTCACTGAAAAACTCTGACGCACGTACTGTAAAAAAGGGTTTGTGTTCATGTACAGTGCATTAGTGAATTTATCTCTCTGCTGGTCATGTGCTGAAGTCACAAAATGTGTTGATCACATGTTCTGTATTGAGAAGCATTTTCTATAATGAAAGAAATAGTTCAACATTTTTGGAAATACTCTTAGTACTATGCCGTCGAGAGTTACGTAAGAAGACTGATACCATTATCACATTGTATGCTAAATATGAAGCCAGAAGGCAGTTAGCTTAGCATAGCACAATGACTGGAAACAGGGGAAAACAATGGATCTAACCTGCTGTCTTTGTGCTAAGCTAACCCTCTGCTGGTTGTGGCTTCATATTTAATGAACATTGAGTTGTTTTATATTCTAATTTAACTCTCTGCAAGAAAGCAAGAAAGCAAGTAGCTTCTCAAGTAGATTTCTCAAGATGTTAAACTATTCCAGCACCCTCTATGCATAGACCATTGATTTAGTTAAGGTAAAAACTGGAATACATGAAAGACTTGAAAAAATGAAAGTAGCCTCAGGAGGAGGAATCTATACTTGTGATACTCATGACCCCTACTTAATATTGTATATTTAGTCTATGAATAATGCCCAAAATACATTTGAGGTGGAAGTTGCCATAGGGAAGAACTGTGTGGCTGTGGATCACTGCTGTGAGCCTTTACAGAGTCTGCTGACTGCAACACAACTAGATCCCAGCCACTTTTTAAAGCACTGCTGCCAATCAAGACACATTTAGGAGGTGAAGAGGAGACAACTGGGGTTCCAGAAATGCGAGAGACACTTGTTATTCAATAATGAGACCATATAGATCTGCACAGTCAGTGTGCCTTGTCTATCAAATAGTGGGAAAGATTGCAGGCTCTACTACAGGAATGAGCTTTGAACACTGAGGAAACTTTTTCATGGCACCAAAATAAGGACACCAGATCCTTACAAAATTGTGAATGTCTTTAACTCATTAAAATAAATGCCTGTGAAAGTTTACAGTCTGCATGAAAGCAGCAAAGTGTAACACAGATCTAAGGCACACGTAGCATTTAGGATCATTCAAAGATTTATTATAATTCAGACAATTTTACTCTTCCATGCATTGCCCAATTCAGATGTGAGAACTGACTGACTGAACATGACTGATTTTAGGGAAACATTTGAAATTCATCAAGTTTGTGGCCTGATGAATTTAAGACCATACCACCATGTCGAAGCGACAGCTCAACAATAGTGGGAACAGACTGGGTGGTATGATCTTTCAGTGTTCACTACTGAAGTTATCCCTCCCAATTGTTTGTGAAATCTGCTCCTTGGAAACAAATACCAAGTACTGTGGCTCTTGCAGGTTTCTTTTTCACTCATGCTGCAATTTCTCTGGTGAACGCCTCAGTGCCAGCAGTGTTTTTGGAGTTTGAACTGACTGCCAAAAAAGCAATCAGAATAAGGTTCCTCGAATAGAACTGCAAGTTGAAGTTCCTGAGTTCTCGAGGAAGTTGCTAGGTTAAGCTAGGTTATTTTTGGCCTCTCTGGATAAGCACCATTTAAATGCATGACATGTAAATGCAAGAGGGAGAGGATTATTAAAAAGAGCTTGTTGAAGTTCAGTTGGTGAGATTTTGAACATGTGTTGAAGAGGATTTGAATCATTTCTTCACTTTTTAAATGGCAGATTAAATTCTTTTGAATACTCACACAAGAGAACTCAAATATAATATAACATAACACACATACCGTGCCTCCCCAGTGGCAGATCACATCACCAGTGCTGTCAATTTAAAGCAAGGCCGAGTAACAATGATTCTGATGATGTCAGGTGATTAATGATGCCATATGATGGCAAGTGGTGTCATTTCCCCAAAACATCATGCTTACATGAAAACCACACAAATATACCAATGTCTCTCTCTCACACAGACACACACGCACTCACACACACCCTTCCATTCACACACAGAGTATGCATTTTTCTTCTTGAACCTCAGGACACACCATTTGTCATGTATGCCACAAGTATTATCATGAGGCGAGCAATTTTGTATGTTTCTGTGCATGGACATCCCGACAAGCCAACGTGTGTTTGTGTATGTGTGTGTGTGGGTGTGTGTGCACTCATATGGTAAATCTTGTGTGTGGTGTTTGCCTTGGTAATACATTATTCCAGTGTAATCTCTGGCCTTGGAGCATGCAGTGGAGTGCTGCGTGTAAGATCAAAATAAGATGACAGAGGTTAGAGGGGGAGATACTTGTCTTGGATGGATTCTCACCTCAGTGGGAATTAACATTTACAGTGCAGCTCATCCAACACACATTTAATTAGCACTCAAGCAAGTGTCAACTTCTGACATCCTCATGATGATCCATGATTTGAGTGTGTGTGTCTGTGTGATAACAGGAATTCAGAATGTCAAGTGAAGGCAGTTTACTTTAATATGCAATCACCCTGAAAGAAAAAAATAACAAAGAATGATGAGGAGCATAAGGACTTTCCATCATCGTCGGTGCCACCAGCTGCCTGGAATGCAGACGCCATTGACTCAAATTGACTTCAAAATTTAGTTCTGCAATTGAAAAAAATCTTTTGCTTTTGTCGTAAACCTGTGAACAGCAAGTCGTTTAATTTTGTCGACAAACTG
Source organism: Chaetodon trifascialis (assembly GCF_039877785.1). NCBI lineage: Eukaryota > Metazoa > Chordata > Actinopteri > Chaetodontiformes > Chaetodontidae > Chaetodon > Chaetodon trifascialis. Next base: position 23,017,659 of record NC_092057.1, read on the forward strand.
GCACCATGTACTCCCTTCATTATCATAATTATTAATTATTTCCAATGATTTCCTCCTGTTACTGGTAAATGGTTTAATCAAAGTGTGGCCCTGCAAATTGAGTTCATGGATTACTCAAGACTGGCATTTGATGAACTAATTTGACATGGTTGTTTTGCAATGTGAGCTGCCATTTGATTCTGTTGGATTATTTTGCCATGATAAGATGTTAATGAGGTCTCCTGTTGTCTCATCTCAAATTAGGCTGCTTTAATGTGCTTTAGTTTGATCTCCAACGCTTAAGGGATTTGTCCCAGGCACCCCATTTACACCTGCTATGGGATCTGTACTGTGACACGTAATCCGAATAATAATAAAAAATGATCTTGCCTTTCTGTTCACAGCTGGTTTTCTTATTGCATTCTTTTTATCCGCATTGAGATTGGGTCTCTGTCCTCCAGAGGAGAACCAACATGTGAGTAATTTGAGGTGGCAGCAAATAAGCCCCAGACTTCCTTATAAAAATCATAGACCATAAATCATATTTTTGTGAGTTGTTTAGCTAGAGGCAACTTTATAAATTCTGTGAAACACTATCTTAATTATTTATCCCCTCTTGTGAAATTGGTTTATGTAAAACATGAAGTTATTTTTTCTTTGTATAAGATGTGTTCTGTCAGTTTGTCGTGGTGTGTTGCAGTACCGACATGTCGTCTATTCTGTGACATGACAAATTATACGCCTTGTTAACAGCAGATCAGCTGCACAGACGAGCGCACACACTGTCTCACACATAGATACTTTTTACTGAATATCAGTCATTTCCCAAACATATTTCTTTCATGTTCACTCTCTAAATTTGAACAACAACCTATATTTCATGGGAATAGGGACCAGTGTAGTCACCACAATGCCATCTCCTCTCCCCTCTCCTCCACCACCAGGGTGTGGGTCGCTGTTTTTGTCAGCAGCTGCTACCTCAGAGCTGGATGGAAGCTGTGCATCTGTTAGCAGCTCTGCTCCCAACCCTCATCTCAGAGAGTTAAGCAGTGTAATTCCAAATGAGCTCGGGGTGGATAAACCCAAAGAGGTGCTCATGGCTCCAGACTAACTTTTTTCACCATCATCCCAAAACTGACAACAGTGTAACCAATAAGTTAATATAAACCATCCCAAATGTTGTTTCTATAGATTGTTATTTTATCTTCCTTGGCCAAATATAGGACTCGGTTTTCAATCAGCTGCTAACAGATGACTTGCTCTCCTGCCAATTTCGACGTTTTTTATTTATTTATTTTTTTAACAATGCATCATCAGGGAAAACACAGGCCCTGTTGATAGTGACTTACTGTGTCCTTTGTGATTTTAACGCATCTGAAATGCAGGACACCACTGCAAACCAAAACATCATAGCATCAACCACAATAGTATGTGATAGTAACTGTAGTAACAGCATGAGAGGACATGTGTAGTCAACTCTTGGTTCAGTTTGTCATTTGCTAATTGATGATTATATACACATACTTGCATACAAACATCCATTTTGTCCTGGAGGCACCCAGAGGAAGATCTCTGTTCATGCTCAACACATTGTCTATTGGGACGATGTGATGCTGTTAGTCTCGAACCCTGCAGGTACTCCAGGATAGCTTTCCAGTTTGGGTCCTCTCAGGGAAGAAATGCACTTTTGCCAGTGCATGGTACCACAATCACATCAGTCCTGTCATATTTGTGTTGCTTCACAGCAAGAGGTTGCCGGTTCGATCCCCGGGCGGGGCCTTTCTGTGTGAAATTGCATGTTCTTCCCGTGCATGCGTGGGCACTCCGGCTTCCTCCCACAGACCAAAAACATGCTCATTAGGTTGACTGGTGACTCTAAATTGCCCCTAGGTATGAGTGTGAGCATGAATGGTTGTCTGTCTTTGCATGTTGTCCTGCAATCGACTGGCGACCGGTTCAGGGTGTACCCCGCCTCTCACCCATTGAAGCTGGGATAGGCTCCAGCCCCCCCACAACCCCGAAAGGGATGGGCAGTATAGAAAATGGATGGATGGATGGATGTTTGCCAATACTGAGTAATAAATACGTGAGAGAAGAATAAAATGTCCCCGGGGCTGCATGTTGTTGTTGTGTGTGTTACTTGATGTGTAACGCTGTCCACAGTGCTAATACAAGTTATAATTTTTGTGAGTTTGTTTTGCACTAATAGCTGTGTGTGTATGAATTGTAAGGTTTAATAGAGGGTGACACTGCATGACTTTAGCATAATTTGCCATTGTAAATTTTAAGTGCCATCATTAATCTATACAGTAAATAAGCATATCATTTTATAGCAAATAAAGATGCAAAATATTCAATATGAATCTGTTGTTCCATTTAAAAGTCTGAAATGATTTTGATTGTTATCGCCCACACCCGCCCAAAAAGGCATTTGGTTCTGTAGTTCAATAGGCTATAAGTAGCCTACAGAAGAGACAAGAGAATTAAAGACACAAAAACAAAGGCTGAAGGCAGGAAAGATGAACTGTGGAGGAGCAGATTAAAGGAAAAAGAGTGGATAAAGGGATAAGCCATGAAGACTTCATGAGACCGTGAGGAGCATCTCTCTTTGCCCTGGATTTGCTCTTTCTCCCCTGGAGGTTTGTATTAGCATCATGAGGGTTGGAATGCTGGAGCACATCGTCTGTGACAGAAAAGGCCATTGGTTCAATTCCCTGGAGGAGTTCAACCTTAATGCTGTGTTAATAAATGCTAAAGGGTAGCTGAGAGCATTGTAGCAGCTGTGCTTGCAGGGAGGTTCTGTTTTTTGAGTGAAAATATGGTTTCTGACATAACACGGTCTGTGTTATGTTCTCATACAGTATAGTACTACTAAAATATTGGGGCGTTTCAGCAAAATTATATCAAGTACATCAAGAGTCTGGAGCCATGCCAGCAACTCTGAGGCTGTGCTTTGAGCTCAGTGCTAAAATTAGCATGCTAACAAATGACAATGTCAATGTCCAGATGTTAAGAAGAAGAAGAAGAAGATTTACTTTACTGATCACAGCACACATGTTACAGGAGGGAGACTGCACACACGCCATGCTTAGTGAAATTATTTCTCCGCATTTGCCCATCCTGGAACGTCCGTCCTCCGCGACAGACCAGGAGCGGTGGGCTGCCAGCCAACAGCAGCGCCTGGGGACCCAAGTTCTCTTTCATCACCATTGGTCAGGTGGTGATCTTGCATGTTTTTAGTGGGGGCTTTTTATAGAGGATACCCCAGGTGAACATGGGGAGAACATGCAAACTCCACATAGAAAGGCCCCTTTCCTTGAGCAGCAGGCACTGAAGACATGCTGGAATTGAACCCGGGACCTTCTAGCTGTGAGGCGACAGTGTTACCACCAGTGCCACCATTTGCTACGCACATTTGCGCTCTGACTTAGCAAGTCAGAGGACAGAGGACCATCAAAATGATCATAGTTCATTCTGATCGGAGCGCAAATGTGCGCAGCAAATTTCAGGGGCTCACCAAAATCATTAGGATTCATGTTGGGGGAACCTGGATCGAAGTCAAATTGACTGACAGACATTGCCATCCCTAGAGCCATGCAACAAACATGGCTAAAAATGTGTCACCTGCGAAATACCTGAGTTGCAGGTAAACATGGAGGTAGCTGGAATTTGTGCAATTTAGGTTGATGGATGCAAACCCATTGCCAAAACAAAGTACAATTATTATAGGTAATGCGATGCTGCAGAGAAACTGAAAGCATTGTGCATCTGCTGGGTGCATCCACGAGAAAACAACAAGGGCATAAAAAAAAAACATGCAGAAAAAATAGGAAAATGGAAAACACGGTTGTGTGATTGACAACACAAACAGAGATAGAAAACATTCAGATGGAAAGGTTTTTTTTTTTCACAGTTTGTTGGAACATAAACAGAAGAGAAGCAAATGGATCATGGCAATTTGACAAGATCCTTTTCCCATTTTGTTGTGTTGCAGCAAGAGAAGCACAGGCGTAATTAAGAACATTAATGATGCTGGAATTCACTTGGGTGTTAAAACTCAATCCAGCAGGCTGGTATTACACATTTTGGCTCTCTGATACAGATAACTTGGACACAAGTTGAACAGCCATCGTTAATGTAATTAGTAACACCTGCGCTTGTGTCAAAATGTCTGCTGTGGAAAAGGCCTGCTGACACGGTGCTGGAAACTGGATGTATTATGTGTCAGGTACTATTTGTGACATTTTTCAGTAAAAGTGATAAACTCACGGTAGAGTACTCATCTGGAGTTCCTTCCAGATGTTCCCTGTGTGCTTTCCCTGAGCCAAAATAATAATACACATACTGTATATTTGAGGGAGTTCCTCTTTCTTATTGCTGTGTCATGTGAAAATGTGACATCAATATGTCAAGCTGACTAAGAATGGTCAGCACATTGCTGGACAACCTGTAGACAGACGTGCAGTGATTAAGCTGTTGTATTTATACAGAATGTTGGCCACAGACAAGACACATTAATCACAAAAAAGAAAAAAAGTGCTGTGTGGTTCCAGAAGCTTGATGGTACGAGTTTGTTTTCCTGAGTTTGAGATCACTGGCAGGAAACATAAGATGCTTGAAATGATGATGCTTGAGGATAAGAGTTAGCTTTAACTGAATACAGGACCCAATGCCACACTTAAAGCAGAGGACAGGGGCAGAGAGGTTCAATGTCTTTTAAACTTTTTGCTTTGATCTTGAAGAGGAGGAGGCTAGACGGGTGTTGATCCAGTTTCCTTCCAGGACGTGGACTGACAGGGCAGGGACGACGACAGGTGAGGGCAAGGCACCTGAGCACATACAAAAAAGTAGAGTCAGGAAGGCAGACAAGCAAGCAAGGGAGACTGAGCAAAAGGTACTTAGCAATTCTGCTGGGTCTTTGTCATCACTGCGGAGATGAACGGTTGATTCGACGAATACTGAGTGGACAGCCAGGGCTTATATACTGCGATGGCAGGTGAGCAGGGAGACACACGAACACTAGTTGGACATGGAAGAGACAGACAAGAGACAGAGAGGGGAAACACAAGACACAAAGGGAAAAAAGGGGGAAACTGCGGGCCCTAACAAAGAGATCGCTTGCTCTCAACGATGTGTACAAGGATGCACATGCAAGTGCACATGGACATGTGCAATCTGAACCACATTCCTGCCAAGGACACACACACACACACACACACACACACACACACACACACACACACACACACACACACACACACACACACACACACACACCATTCCACAGATCTATGCAGCAATGTACCAGAGAAAAGCAGTGAAGAAGACAGCAAGCATGTAAACATGCATCTCCACAGAGTGTGAGTCACAAATTACACTAACACACATTATAATCCTTACAAATGTTTATTCATTTCAAGGCTGCTGCATTATATTAGATTTGTTTTTGAAGCTACAGCTATTTTCTGAGAGTACAGGTTTACTGTGTTGATTAACACAGAACACTGAGTCGTTTTTTTTTTTTTTAATTTAGATATAAAAACTACATTTAATCCCTCTCAGATGGTGTAAAGTATCGGGCTGTTTCCCATATTGTTTCACTAAAAGCAGTGAAGAATTTCATATTTGGAAGGACCTTCTTAAAGAGTTGAACCATTAAATTCATTTGCAAGACTGAACGAGCTGCCTTTCAAGGCCATTTACTTTCCAATACAACGACCTTTCATCGGCCACCTTTGAAAACACTTAATGTGAATCAATCTGTGAGTGGAGGAGTGAGAGATGGAGGGATGGAGGCAGTGTGGGAGAGAGAAAGAGATGCAGGTTGTTCTGGGAGGGAGGCCACAGGAGACGGAGTCAGAGCAGTTGATTGGCAAACAGACACTGTGCAGCTTATTGAGTAAATGATTGACAGCCCCAGTTATTTAAATGCCCTGCTCATCCTTTTCTCATCGTACAATATCTGCTTATCTTGGTCAAAAACCAACCAAAAAAAACATCTGAAATGCCCACACATCACCACTTATGGATGACAGTTAAAATGCTCCAGATTAAAAATAACAAATTGAGTAATCATGTGCTCCCAAATAAAGTGCTTTCTATCTTACCAGTCACAGCAGGACAGAATGTCCACTTACAGCCTGCTTTCCATTATATCTGAACATAATTAAGTACAGTAATGCTACTTTGCATGCTAATGCCCAGCAGTGAGCAGCGCCTGTGCTTACATTTATAGGCAAATGTACTCTGATCCCTGTCATGCTTTAATCAAATGTACAATCAAAATAATTGGGACACTGTGTAAAATTTTAAGAAAACAGAATCCATCATTTGCAAATGAAATGTGTTCACTAAAAGTGTTCCTCAGTCCATGTAGTAATATCCTTTCATGTGTTCACAAAGTGGCGAACCTCACTCCATCCTTGCTTGTAAATGACAGACAGACATAGATAGATAGATAGATAGATAGATAGATAGATAGATAGATAGATAGATAGATAGATAGATAGATAGATAGATAGATAGATAGATAGATAGATAGATAGATAGATAGATAGATAGATACTGTAGATAATGCTGTTGACATATAGCTATGCATACATGAGCAAATACACTCAAAATAAACCAGACAAGTGATCTGATGCGTAAACGCACACACACACACACACACACACACACACACACACACACACACACACACACACACACACACACACACAGCCATCCAATCTTGTCCCTGTGGTCGTTGTTTCCTCTTCTCTCTGCACCTCTCTTGCTTATTTAGTCATTACAGTTCCTCTGTGGGTAACTTCTGCTCATCTGCATTGCTGTTTCTTATTATTTACACTGACTCTCGTTATTGCTTTTTTTTGTCAAGCTGACAAGTGGAACGCTGCCACATCTGCCTCCCTGTTGTTGATTTGGTAGTTTGCGGTGCTGTTTTCTCATTCTGTTAAGCAGTTGAAATGGGGAGAGCTTTCAGAGTAATGACCCACTGAACTGAGACTCAAACAAAGTGTTTTGTTTGTTTCTCTTGTTTGGACTGTTGAGTACTGACATCCCCTCAGACATCAGTAATGATGACAACAAAGTTCTCCAAATATGTTTTCCTGTGTTTGCATTAAAAAACCAGGAGGATTGCAATGGATAAGATAATAAGATGACTGGATGCAGCATATTAACTCAATATGTGAAACAGATCAGTCCTTATACACAACATATCTGCTGTAAGGAAAAAGGAGGATAGAACTGCTGCAGGTGTGGTGTCGTGTAGATTTTGGTGTAAAATCAGTCCAAAAAATATTTCTTATATATGAGCCTAAATTCATCAGCAGCTAATTTGGCTTTTTAATGACATTGTGAAGATTAAAACTTTATACTGCTGTTACACGTGCATTGTTTTGGACTTGACCAGCCATGCACAACGACAGTGCATCCTGTGGGCTCTGTGCCTCAGAATAACTGCAAGTTTCCTTCAGTGTGTTCCAAGACATGAGTCACACATACACACAGATGCCTGCAAGATCTAAATTTGGAAAATTGCCAGTGTGTCACTACACAGCATGACCGAATGTGATCTGATAGACTTTGGAGGCACTGGAGAAATATGTATGGGGTATTGAGTGCTGTAGCATTAAATGCTAAAGTTGCAGCATCATCACTCTCTGCTTTCATTATTGATTATTCATGATTGATCTTCGTTGCCTAAAGCAAACAATAAAACAAAGTTCAATTAATGTGTGAAGTACCTCCTGAGAAATGAAAATACAGTGTGGTGTTTGGTGGTTAGTGGCTACATTTTAAACCTTTCCATCAAACTGTCTTCAACCCATCATTTAGGAATCATGTCCGTCATCAAAATCTACAACTTTGTTTATGTATCAAAATGAGACAGTTTTAAGAGTCTGCAGAAGAGCAAATATACAAGCAGCTGAAATACTGTATACTGACATTTTCTGGGAATCAACGCTTTGGTGTTGATGTACTCCATTGATCATCCCAGGTGGTAAATTTGATCAACTATATAAGGAGGGTAAACAAAGGGATTGGATGAAATTCAAAATGACTGAAAAACTGTAATGGAGTAAACAACAAAACAAAACCTTTATTTGCTGTCATATAGGTCGGGAGCGATTGCCTGAAGCATGAAGTTGCATGTAAGAATCACCATCTGGCTGATCAGCGCAGTTCTCTTTGGCTGAGTTGTGGTGGAAATGTGAAATCTATCCTCTAAATTTGGTGGCTCCAGATGGCCTTAAAACAGGAGGAGAAAAGCTCATAAAAAGCCTGACGAAAAACAACAGCATGGGGGGATTTGGAACTCTGACGAACAGCTGTAATGGGTCATCCTCAGACGAAACTGTGGGTTTGCCTGCTTAACAGCAGGTGGACATTCATAGTTTGAATCTGTGTTCGTGTCTCCAAGCAGAGTGGGTGAATGCTATAATGGTATGGGGCTGTGATCATGGAGGTGTGAGGCGAAAACTCACATTGCACCACCCTCACAGTAAACACAGAATAACTCTTAATTAGCAGCTCCATATTTATTCAAATATAATCCAACTTTGAGAACAAGTTAACTCCATACTGTATGATCTTTGCTCAACATCAGCTCCTAATCTTGTAAAGCAGCCAACTCTGACTGTAATCTGCCCCCCCACCCCTTCTCTCCCCAACCTTTTATGCAGACCCTCATCCACAGTCACTTGCTCTATTTGGGTATTTTAAAGCCTTATTATGGTTATGCAGCATGGTGCATAAAAGTGCACAGTTTTTATGCCTCTCTGTAGTATCTCGTTACATAAACCATACACAAGAGATATTAATGCACAGTAACACTACAGGGAGCATGCTTTGTTGACATTTATAGCTGCTGAGTTTGCATTTTACAGTATTGAAGACGATCATTAGAGTGCTCTCACAGTGTGAGAACCTCCAACAGTCATTTTGCCATTTTTATAACATTTAGATGAGAAGCACAAATGTTTGCAATGGCAAACCTCCTCTGCCAAGCTGTCCTGGGTGTGTGTGCTCTTTTTGGATGTGTGCTTGCATTGCATTTTCAAATCAGGAAGGAAGACTGACTGAAAACACGTTCCAGACCACAGTCAATCAATCACTGTGTTAGCACACTGAATGCACAGTGACACACAACCTGTCCGTCTACACATAGACACTTTAATGATCAACTTGGTATATATTTTGTGTTAGTGGGGAGCCTGTGAAAGCATTAGGGTGTACTGAAAAGTGTACCTGAAGTAAGCAAAATTCAGCCACCAACTGCTGCCCCTCTGATCTCTTAAGGCCTCTTGCACACAGCCAGTTTAGCTAAACCCCCCAGGTGGTTATGAATAATTACTGGGGCAGTTGAGGGAGGCCACAGGGTAAATGCTGGGTCAAAAAGGCCTTTGCATGATTGGCAGGTGGAGCCATTATGTGAGCCAAACACAACTACCAAACCTTTTCAAACAGCTCTTTCCCTGTAAACACAGAGTAATAACAGAACATCTCATCATGTGGATTGGGAAATGTTTTGCTAAGAACTTGTACCACAAACTAATATTGAATTCAAGCATTATCATAAACCCAGGATATTAACTACGAGCGGAGGTTTTTGGTTTTATCTTGGGTGACATCATTGTATTTATCTAATATTGTTTCTCCCCCTCTCTCCTGCTCCATCTACAGCCATCAATCTTCACCAGACACATGTGCCATTTTAACTTCCACGCCTTGACTCAGTGTCATGATTCATTTCAAAACTGGATCTTTTCATCACAACAAATTTGCCTGTAGTCAGATAAGAGTAAGTATTCATATATCGCTACATGGTGACATTTAGGTTCATTGTGGTTTGGATTACAAAAAACCCCCACACCCTTCTCAATGTTTGGAAATGGTCAAGGCCATTGTCAAAAGGAGAACAGGTCATAAACAACAGTCACCTGTGAATAAAATACATCTCCCAAAGTGCATTTCAACAAAAGAAATCCAATCACTGAGCAAAACATTGTGTGACGTACTGCTAAAGGCAGGTGGATGTTAAAGTTGACTAAATAAAAATGTAAATTCTGGGTCAAGTTGTGATGAATTTGACAACTATAGCTCTGTGATGTGTTCACAAATTCACAAAAAACAAAACAAAACAAAAAAAAACCCCAAAACATTTTGAATTTGCTACAGCTCTGATTGGCAAAATGTTCTCATACCTCAACAACTGAACAGGGCAACTGGCAATGACTCCAAAAATGACATGAAGTATATGAGCATACAGTACCAGACCTTTCAATGAGCCAGACACCCGTCATACGGGATCTTCTTCATCATATGGTAAACAATCTGAAAAGGTCACAGTTTGCTTAGCTTAAGCACCAACACACTTAGGAAAAGACCATGGCCTGGGTTAAAATAAGTGTACTATCTTTAGACATGACGGGACTCATGTTTCCTGGGTGAAAGTCCTGTATTTGTTTGACCCATCCATTCACCCAACCTCCTCCAGGTGTGGACTTAGTTGCTCTTAATACTACAACACCTCACTTCCTCCTTTGCTCCTGTCATAAGTACCAACCACCAGAGGTCGCCACCAAACAATTACCTAAATATGGCTCATCGTAAGCTACTTGCACACGTATACGGATGTTTTTTGGTGAGGAGAGGCTGTCGATTTGCACTTCCATCTGGCTTCTTCTCCATGGCGATGGTGGCCAAGGCTCATGGTTATTGTGTTATTTTGAGACAGTCACAATAAATAAGCTGTCAGATCACTCTGGTGCCTTGGTGCCTTGTCATCTAACAAAAACAGGCATGAGGTGCCTCTTGCTTGGCTTGTCCCTTCACTGAACACTAAAGAAACCAGCATCTCCAGTAGAGGTGCCCAGTGTTCACTATATAGGCCAATAATACACAGGGCATGCATGATCCTGAGAATACCTTATGGTAGCTTAGCTTTATACTTTGTAACACAACAAAGAAAAAAATGTTTGCAGTCAATTCAAGGTTTTCAGTGATTTGTGTGGGTAGGACTGAAGATGGTAAATCTTTGAGCAGCAGCTGCTGTGCTGTTTCCTTTCTCTGGAATTTCAAACAAGCTCCTTTCATCCTTTCGATGACATTTAAGGGCAGGTGGTTATCTGAACACCTCGTTATAAGCTGTTCTGCAGGCCCTCCTGGGGGTGGGGGGGGCTGATGTTTTGTGATTGATTGCTGAGTCAGGGTCCAGTCATACAGTGAAGTGTTTATCACAGACTCAGTAGTGGAGCTGAAATCACTGACAGTCCTGACATCTGGTGGGTGTCTTTGTCTTCCAGGTGTGGAGCTCAGGTGTGGCTGCTGCATGAATGCATGAAAGTGGTGCACCAGTCCAACGAAGATTACTCAAACTGTGCTTACAGCTTGTTGTCAGTGTTGGCGTGATGGACTGAGAGATGTTTAACCTGACCTTACTAAGTATGCCATATGGACATATTTGTGAATGTTCACTGCGAGCAGTCTTTGGAGCTGTGGACTCACGCAGCTTTAACATCGGAGACTGCTGTTAGTTTCCTGTTTCCTACAGACCATCAACATTGGTTTCTTTACACTGTGACCGCTCTCTTCCCTGACCTGGCTCCCTAACCTTAACAAAATAATCATTTAAACCCAGGCTTTTTCCATTTTAATACAATATTTTCTTAACACTGACCAACCTGTTTTTGTGCCTTGACCTAACATCTCTTACTGACATGGTGTCACTTTGACATGCATGACTCTCATCAACAGTTGACTGTTTTTTCAAGCCCTGTCTAACTTTGATGACATCAGGTATTGCACACTACATGCATGGGCTTTTGGGATCCCATATTTGTTAATTTCCTCTGCCAGGCGTATGTTTGTATCCATCTGCAGCCAATCTCACATACTACTGCACCCATGGGTGTAATAGTGTTTGTGCACATTTCTGACTGTATGCTCAAGGACCTCTCGTGGTTGCAGTGATTCACAATTTTGACTGTTGAGTGTTGACTCCCCATTCCTCTCATCCAGCCGGTAGGGACCACAAATAATCAACAACTGCTTCACGGTGGACTCTCACTCCTGCTAGAGACTATGTGCGTGGCACGTTAGCGTTGGCAGATTATTTCGTTGACATTTTCACTTTGAAACTGACATTTTACATTGCTGGTGTTTTCTGGTTGTTTTTGTCCAGATTTGCACACCAAGGTAAAACAACTGTGTTTTGTATTGATTCAATCAAACACTACAGCAGTGGCCATTTAAACATATTCAGTGATGTGAGCCAGTTGCTGAAATGCCTTTGCGGGTTGACTTATCACTTATGGTGGTGATGCACTGGGTACCAACAGAATTACGTCAATACTGCGTTAGATCTATCGGTGGTGAATTTTGTTACTTTGAGATCAGGTTGTGTTGTGAATTTAAATGAATATTGATCAGATCCCTTAGGAGCCTATCACCTGTCTGTCTTATCAGCAGTATTTTAAGTACATCTCTTCCTAGGACTCCTTCTTTGTTGCATTCCTTGAGTCAGTTTGTGACACTGTAAGTGCTGTTTTTCTTGAATGAACTGGGGTGAGGGATGCTTGTTTTGAGTCATGTGGTCCCGTAGGCTCACCGAACCTTCTAGGAATGTATAAATTGCTCTTCTTATTTGACAGATCATGGCGTCAGACAGTTTGCCTCTCTCTTCCAAGCAACAAGTAAACAAAGTTGATGTTTAAGTGAATTTGATTTACAGTTTGAGGACTTTTTGTATGAAGCCATGGCCATACTATCGTTTGGCCAGCTGGTGTAAAAAATTTATAACTTCCTATGCTCACCCCCATGAGGTTACCCTCTGAGCTAACTCTAACTCTGCTGATGGAAGTAACAGTGACAGTGTAACCCGGCTATCTGCTAACAGCAGAATAGGAGGAACATTGGAATTCAGGTGAATGACCTATATACGCTCAGCAACATAGAGAAAAGTAAAGTAATAAAGAAAGTTGAGGATGTTGCTGTGCAGGACCTGCACCAGTACATCCCACACAATGTACAGTAGGTTTGTCTGGAGGAAATGATTCTTTTTAACTACCTTTGACCTTCAAAATGATGATGACTAGGTGATATTGAGCTCTACATTTGCTCTTAAAACTTGTATTTTGACATAGTTCACAAAAATCTGATCACATTTTTCCAGAGCCCGAGGTGATATTTTCAAATAGTTTGGTTTGACAACAAGTATTCAATTTAAAATGATATGAAACAAAGAAAGAGGCAAATCCTCAGACCTGACAGTTTGAAACGAGCAAACACTCATGCTTGATAAATGACTCAAACAGTACATTCATTTTGGATAAACTAATTGATTATTTCAACTGTTTTAGCAGTAACAGTAGTAATATTAGTATTTAACAGTTACTCCCTCACATGCGATGCTCACACTCCCACAGACCCACAGCTCCTGTTATTTCATCCTGTCTTTATTTCTCACCAGCCCTCTGCCTTCATCTGTCCTCTCTGACCAGCATGAACTCTTTGAGCCGTGCTTACTGTGGTGAAATTCTGCTGTGTTAGCGAGGACCACAGGTTCATCGAAATGCTTCTTTTGAATCCCCTCCAAGCTCATTTACGCTGAGTACACTGGCAGCAGGCGTGCATGCACACGCACAAACAAACACACCATGAGAAACCCTGCTGACAGGTGATCCCTCATGATGGAGGAGAGGCGTTTTTTCTTGAATGGACATATCCATCACAGACTGGAAAGTGAGGAACCTGTCAGTGTGACGGAGGGCTGAGAGAAGATGCAAGTTTAGGAAGATGGTGTACTGTAGCGGTAATCAAGGGAGCTTAGCTAGGGTGGTGAGGTTCAGAACCCAAAATTATCGCTCACAACATTAAACAGTACCCTTTTCAGAGCCTGTGATTTGGTGATTTAGTGTAATTACTCATACTGCATAGCTTTAGTTTTGCGTCTGCTTCCACAGTGTCAGCACAATCTTAAATTACCTAAAAGTCTTTTCTGTTAAGTTATTGGTCCATTACTTATCTGGGTTCACAAAGGCACCGCTTCAACTGCAGTACTATCAGCAGAGTGAACTAATTAAGAGTGAAATCAAAGCGTTTTCACTGAATGTGTGTGTTTGTGTGTCTGTGTGTGGTCAGTGAGACATGACAAATTGCTACTGCCCCCAGAGAGGCGATTTCCAGCTGCTGTAGCATTTAGACAGATAGATTCTGCACATTTCCTTTGGGGACGGACCGCGCCGATATACTGTACATTCTAATTAAATGCTTTGTCTTTGCAGATGCATACTGGGGAGAACATATTCTCTAGGCATTAACTGTTAAAAGGAGTGCGTGATTGAATGACCTCGATCGATACTGCAGCCATCAATCATGCTGGCAGACATGGGAAGCATCTCTCCCTGAAACCAAGATTCAGTGAGCTCTATTACATACTGAAGGGGTATTACACAGCCAATTACACATACAGTACACACGACCTGCAGTACATGCTGCTGGGGTGATGTCGAGAGGAGGTATTTAATTAAAGTCCTCATGCCAGCAAAGTGAGCAAGACACACACCTCTCGCAGCTCATCGCATGACTTAAACATGAGTGTGTGTCACGCTGAATTGTTAAATGATCTGTATCCACTGAAGAAAAAGTGATTCACACACACCATTGCATTCACCAGATAAAATGTCAATGTCATTCTCAGCTGCCAGCACCACTGTTACTCCAAGCAGTCGCCCTCTTGTACCCCGTCACTGCTTGGAAGTTGAAATATAAATATAATTAATATTCTTCACAGCTTCTAGGAGTGATATAATTCTGAGTCAAGCATGGAGACAAACTGTAGCTCTGCTGGCGATGAACGAACACACGCACTCACACACAGAGAACAATCATGAGTCTGTGATTTAAATGCAATTAAATCATAATACCCCCCCTCTTCTAGCCTTGTGCAGTCTGTCCTGTTAAAGTGGCGCCATACCAGGGATGGGCTAGAGCTATCAGCCTCTGTAGCAAAGTGCCTGAGTGGGTGGGAGTTTCTGGACTTAAAGTAAGACTGTCCAGGACACTTCTACTGAGAGGACAACTAATATTCCTGTGTGACACGTACGAGTCAGAAGATCAGAATACAGCGTACCAACCAAAATATGCATCTCCATGCTGTGCTAATTTCACCTGATTTGGATTTAGACTTTGTCTTTTGACAAAAATGTAGATTAGTTTTAATCAAATCCCAGTCATTTCATTTTTGTAAGCAAGGTTAGCGGAAAGGTCTCTGTTTACTTGTTCACTCTGCTCTGCAGTAATACAACAGTACATCCATTATCAAACCCTGGCACAAACTCTGTTTGAACAGAAGCACTCTCTTGCTCTCCTGCTCACCTAGCGTCAGCATTAGCATTACTGCAGCTACCTGCTCTCTCCCTTGCAGAGCAGCAAATCATTCAGAGGCTGGTTTCACACGCGTGTTCTTGAAAATGTTTTTCATTCTCTGAATTTTAAAGGAGATGCTGTAGATAGTCTAGTTTAATCTAGAGGAAGATTTAGATTGTAGACTGTCATTAGCGTTAATCCTGGAACTGACTCATTCATTTAACATGAACATGTATCTCCCATACTCATGATAACCACCCATACATGCTCTATTCTGATGTTCTTATCCTCACTTTGTAGTTGTAATCTCTGCAGTCGAAAAGCATCAAAGCTCTTAAACTCTCTCGGTTCTTTTTGTGTCGATGTCACCACACCACCCAATGGGCCTCAGACTGTCAAACTGTTTAACTTCCAACGACCTTGAGCTTGTCAGAAATGGTGTTTGTTGAAGGCAGTTAAAAAAAGAAGTATTAAGAACAATGATACGACATAATTAGAAAAACAAATCCTCCCTGTGTCTAGACAATGGGGTAAACTGCATAAAATACTGCTGCAAGGTCATTCTGTGGGGCTCAATTTTCATTATTAATTAGGTTTTCTGTCTTCTGGAAAAGAACTGGGGCCCTTATTTAAAGAACAGACTCCTATCAATTTAGATCTAAAGCAAGCTATGACTTAAGCAGAAAACCACGTTTAAGTGGTTGTTTATAAACCCTCTAAGCAAAGTCTACACTTGGCAGCAGTGACTTTTGGAGCATGTCCCAGTGTTTGCGCTGGTTCATTTGGGAGAGCTCAGGTATGCCAGCACCCCTCCAGTTGCCTTAATGCTGCGGCTATGTATGGCTGCTCCTCTTCTTTTTTCTTTAACATCGGCCACAGTTGTGTCTTTCTGCCCCACCTCGTTCACTGCAGCAGTGACACACTGCCAAGCTGCGTGTTTGGCTTTGTTTGTTTGTCTTCACACTGTTTGGTCCACCTAATAATACGTGTTGCCTGGCTTCTCCTCTATCATCACTGTCTTCCAGAAAGTTTGCTTGAAGTTGCAGTATGGCTTTACTTGAGCCACAACAGGGAGAAAATCAACTGAAAGGAAAAGCCCCTCAAATATGCATTCATTTGTGGATGACAGATGCTGGTCAGAATCCAATATTTCTTTTTAGTCATATATTATTGTCGTAATTCTAGTATATATGTATTCTTACTGTTCATTTCAATCTGCAGACATATGACGTGTCTAGCTGAATTATTTTAGGAAGAAACAGAGAGACAGACTGTAATTGTTTGTTTGGAAGCTAGGTAGAAGTTTCTCTTGTCTGCTTGTGGGAAAGAAAATGTCAAACCCCATTAGGATTCATTAGGATCAAAGTCTGGGATCACAATTCAACTCGGATGTACTGAAGCTATAAAAATGCTCTGCGTGAGTTTGGCTCATGCCAAACAAAATCTAAAACAAATTTAACAAGAAAACATAACCTTTTGACCTAACAGCACTCCTTCGTCCTACTTTACAGACTGAAGGAGAACAACAGGATGTCTGCAGGAAGACAAGACGTGAAACTTAATCTTACTTGCATTTAAAAGCTTTTCTTATTGAAAAAAATAACAATTATGCAACAATAAGTAGAATTACTGACTGGCTCATCACAGTGACATCTCATGAACCTGTTAAATGACACATATAGAAAGAAGTGATGTAGTTTGCAGTACTGCAGCGTGCAAATCAATCAAAACTCGTCATCCACTTTTTCATTTACTCTCCCCATTAGCCTGGTTAATGACAGAAATCATTGTCAGTGTGTCTATAATTTATCAAGATAACATATTAAATGAGGTTAACTTTTAGAAATCTGAAATTGTGATAGACTCTCTTCTTCAAATTCTGCCTGCTTACAACTATCACCAACTGAATGTGACAGAGATAAATGTTTGTACCTGCACACAGCCATTTCTGGACCTTTTAAAACTTTTGATTGATTCTTCAGTGATTCTTATTTTTAACTCATTACTCATGTCTGAATGATGTCTGAATGCTGGAGGCACCTTCTTGCCCCGACACAGACGCATTGTCTCTGTCTGACCGTCTCTCTCACACATGCACACATGCACACGTACGTCTGTCACAGGGGGATGACGCCACAGCCTTTGTCTCGCAGAAGAGACGACACGTTTTAGGCTGGTCAGAGGTCAGCGTGGAGAAAGAGGACTAAGAAAGATTTAAGCTCACTTTCTGAATGATAAACAGCCTCCATGGCTTGGCCGGGTGGAAAGTCAAAAGAATATAACGTAGAAACTATCTGACTTTTCAACCCAGGTTTATGACCAGTAGGATGGTCTGCAGACTCAGAAACAGATTTATGAAGCTCTTTGCACTTTGTTTCATGTGTTCAGAGCCATGCAAGTTAATTGGTTGAGTTTGAGGCATTTTTCAGCATCTCTATATTTCAATCTTGTTTTTATGCTTTGTGAAAGACAAATCCTCACACCTGTATCAAGACACAGAAGACAGTGACTCTTGTCAGAGAGGTATTGATTCAATATTGTGTCAGTTTGGGGGCAATTTAAGCTGTTTTGTAACTGTATTGCATTATTGCAGTACTGCATTACACAGCGAGGTGATTTTTACAATTTAGATTACCCTTCTTGATGTAAATGGGTTGAGCAGAATAATAGAAAGTTCATCAGTAGGTGGGGAAAACATCTTCTGACGGCTGGTCATGGTACATCCACAGACACACAACTCACAGTAAAACTTGTCAATTTCTGCTTCAGCTTGGCAGCTGGTGACTCCATGTGTATCTGAGGAGACACATGGCAGCCTAAACAGAAGCTTTGGCAATGACACAGACAGCAGCATGTGTGGGGAATCAGCCATGAAAGATTTCTAGAAAGATTCACTTACTAACAGAGGAGCTTTCTCTTACACAAAGAATAATGTGCGAAAATAAATACTTGCACTTTTCAGACAAGATAGCATCTGAGCACTCGCTTGATAAAATGATAGTTTTACCCTCGTAGACCAATTCATTATCTCACATAGGGACACACACCTGCACTTACACACCGACATAGACAGTACCTGTTTGCAGCAGTCATGTCAGGTAATCAATAGTCAGTAATTGAAGGAGTGTATTCTGGATTGATGCGATATGGTAGAAAGGACAGTGGAAAGCACTAATGAGTCAGAGAAAAACATTGATCTACAGCTTGAACCTTATTTACATGGCATTGTATAGCTGCACATATACCTGCACATCCTCGATACACTAAGGCTCTATTGTCCCAAACAACTGTGGCATATGATACGATAAAGTAACATAAAAGCTGTTTGTACGTATAAACATCTCTAATTCATATGTTATTTATTTGCTTTGCACCATTCAGATTTGATGATTGGTTCACATGTCAGCAAACGTAACCGAGCCTGTTCATAAGAGCTATTTCGTCGATATGGATTCTGACAGCAACGGCACTCAAGAGGCAGTACTAATAAACACAGAAAAGAAATCCCAGAGATAGAAACCCACAGGGATCGCCATAACCGGCATTTCAGGGAT
Source organism: Chaetodon trifascialis (assembly GCF_039877785.1). Taxonomy (NCBI): domain Eukaryota; kingdom Metazoa; phylum Chordata; class Actinopteri; order Chaetodontiformes; family Chaetodontidae; genus Chaetodon; species Chaetodon trifascialis. The sequence continues at coordinate 23,036,564 of NC_092057.1, forward strand.
TCCCATTTCCATGGTTACCAGAAGGGTTAACAGAGTAACCAGTTTTGGCAGTAGAGCTGGTTGAATAATATTGTTACTCATCAGACTGTCTGAGCCAAACTGTCAGTTATGGGGTCTAGAGGTAATAACTGTCTTACATAGTCCAATACATTACACAACCATTTCCTCCTGAGGTGCACGATACAATATTCTGTACTAATAATACAAACAACCATAAATAATCCTCTGGTCCCATCAGAGTCGTTCTATAGTTGCCTGTTATGTTAACAAGATGCAACATAGCATCAAAGAATACCCTTTATATCAGGGCTTGGCAATTAGCTTTAGCTGTGGGATGTTTTTTTCAACACTTTTAACTGGGAGGCCTCGCACTCTTTTCCATGTTCAGCGGAGACACAGGCGTATGACTTTAATTCTGGTCCTTGTCTGATTATTTTTGATTAGTCATGCGGAAATAAAACCTTACTGGCCTGACAATGAGATGCTGTGTTTCAAACTGTTTTTTTCCTGCCACAAATGAAATAAAGTTGTAATGAGTGGAGAGGAATAGAGAGCGTCTCCTTATGTCTTCGATACAGCTTAGGGACACGGTCATCTGTCAAGAAGCTAAACACTAAAAATCTTGCCAATCATAAAAAAATCTCTCCAACTGCTACCAAGACCTTGACACTTGACAGTGTCTGAGTATGTGAGTGAAAAACAGAACGAAGGAGAGCCCATTACTGAATGCACCCATTAACCTACTTAAACACACAAAGGTCAAATTTATGTTTTATTTATCATAAACTGTATGTACTAGTGGGGTTTTAAGTATGAGGACTAATGAGTTTGGAAAATATATCCCAGGGAGACCTACTCTAACCTCTGGGAACCGTAACCTTTAGCCTATGAGACATTTATCTGAAACCTTTGTAAAATACCAAACAGCTGGAGCACTTGCTAATGCTGTTCAGCCTGGAATGGTAAAATGGGACAATGCACCTGTGCCACTAGACTATAGTTCTTTGTGGTGTCATCACTGTGAACCAATCACACACTATCAAGGGCACTATGAAGTGTGTAATCCAGGAAAGCTGGGTATTGCTGGGTGACGGGAGAGTTGCCGTGGAGCTATCCATGGTACTGAAAATCATCCTGTGGCTTTTGACTATTTCATGCTCCATTCAGAGATGAATGCAACAGACTGGGCGCCACACAACACATGAAACTTGAAACCAATCAGTTTAGAAACTGTTGAACAGACGACTTGCTGAAGGACTCTGTCTAAATACAGTGTCATTTTGTGTGTGTATTGGATTTTCCCGGGAGATGGGAAGCACATCCATAAAATAGTTTGATTACCTCATTATATCACTGCATGCAAGTAGGAATTAACATTAAGTGGCTATTAAGGAGACTATGTAGGGAGCATTTTGTTTCAGCCATGTCCAACTGAATATATATATGTAGGTGTGCACAAACAGTGTTTGTGTGTTCTGTATGTGAGTATGCCTGCAGGGCTTTGGCTATAAAGAGGCTGAGAGAGACAGAGAGCCGACTGCCGACTCTACCTGCTCTGTTGAAACAGTAACCACAGGCTCTCGCTCCTTATCTCTCAATTGCTTTCCTCATGGAAACAAATCTATTATATTACATTTTCTCTCTCTCTCTCTCTCTCTCTTAGACCCACACTAATACACACACACACACACACACACACACACACGAACACACTCTATAACAAGGTAAGTCTCCAGGAAATGAATGTAAGTCCATGTAATGTCCCCAAAAGTGATGGAAGTACAACTCTGTGTGTCTGTCCATCCGTCCGTCTGTCTGTCCGTCCGTCCATCTGTCCCTGGCATTTTCCTTTTAGACAGTACGTTATGATATTACTAGTGCTCTTGTGTTGACATATTGTATAAAGTTTATATCTCTATGGCTTTGTCCAAATGATGGACTTTAAGATGAAGTACTACTGTGTTTATACGGTTTCCTTAAGGTTTAAAAAGAAGAAGGTTTTGCAGTCAACTACAAGTTGGTTGCCGCGTTCCCCCACCTCCTCCCAGAGTTATTCCCATTTTCCCAAAACTGAATTTTCTGCCTCCAGTAACCTGCAAAGATGGTGATGAGATGCAAATTTTGACTTCAAAATATCTCTTGGGTTGTGTCACCGACAGTTTTTCACAGTCCATACTCTGCAGATTTCTTCACAGATTTCTTTGTGTGAAGCAACCTCAAATCTCTTGTGTAACCACGGACAAAAGGCTTTTTAGTGTGCATATCATCTGTTTGTTAAAATACACGAGCTGTCATTTTGTCTAGTGCTGTCAGCAGTATGATAAAAGACAAGTATGACAAGTGTTGCTTTTTATCCCTTGTTCTTATCTCAATATATTCATGTTTAAAGCTGTGCTCTGAGGCACAAAGGTCTGGATTAACAGTGTATTCAAAAATCAGTCCCTCCCATACATATAATCTGTGAATACATACTAAAGGCAGAACAAGGAATAAGAAGAGAGACAGGCAGGTGAACAACTATGAAGACACACACACAAACGCACCCACGGGGGAGGGTTTTCTCTCAGACTGTGTGGTCTGACAGCCACTGCCAGTCAGTCTCTCTCAGCTCTTTATTGGGTTACAGCTATCACACAGGACCAGGTGGCCAACGAGCTGCAGGCAGTCCACTTCTGGGAAGGACATGCACACATGAGCACACACACACACACGCACACACACACACACACACACACACACACACACACACACACACACACACACACACACACACACACACACACACACACACACACACACACACACACACACACACACACACGCACGCACACACACACACACACACACACACAGATGCGTGCACACATCCACACAAAGGGACAGAAACTGTTTGCATACATTCATGCACACATTAACTAACTCTGTTGCACTTTGAAAAGCAGGCATTTTGTGGTGATCATGCTCCTTCTGTCACCTTCTGTGCACATCAGAATGTATCGGAGGGAGAGAGAGAGAGAGAGAGAGAGAGAGAGAGAGAGAGAGAGAGAGAGAGAGAGAGAGAGAGAGAGAGAGAGAGAGATGAACATGAGGAAAGACCTGCATCAACTTAGCTGAATGACGACGGCCCTGTCAAATGAGTCTCCCTTCTCCCAAACAGCTTCTCTTGATTAAACTAATGTCACCAAGGCAATCTTTCTTCCCTTGTAATCAGAAACTCTCTCTCTCTCTCTGTGCTTCTCACTCTCTGGTGTTATTTTGACTATTTTTCTCCATCTGTGTTCCAATTTTTATGTCCTGCTCCCTGATGGCTTTCTTCACCTCTTTCTTGTCCTTCGTCTCTCCTCTTCTGCAGCCCCCTGTATGCTCCTCTGTATTTAACAAACAGTCTTAATTCAGTTAGTTTCTTTCATTACTCTAGGGCACAGCTGTTCTATCTCTGCGCTAACCAGGATCTCTTTCTTTTTCCACTTTAAATGATTTGTCTTTCATTTGAAAGTAAAGAAAGTAAAGATGTTGAAGCAGGGCATACATAAACTGATATGCATACAGTGGAGGACAGACAAAGACACGCACAGCCATACATACCCACTATATATTTATGCCTATAGTATACTCATGATGAGTTAAAGCATCAAAGGTGTCTCACTGTCTCTCTCTCACACAGAAAAATGCTGAAATTTTAACACATTATAATCTGTCTTTGAGTCGTCTGTAATGAACGTAGAGGAAAAACACTGATAGGGGCACTGTGAACTATTCAAAACAAGGCAGACATGACTGAAATGTCTCAATGTTTCATACGTACTGATTGGGCTTCCGTGGAGATGCGTCATACTGCTGAACAGGGTTATCGTCTTTCCTGTTTTACCTCTTCTCACCTCTCTTCTTCTCCTTTTCTTTCTTTGAGTTCTACAGCTTTTGCATGTGACAAGTATGTCTGCTTTTCTCTCATTCTCTCCTCCTCAGAAAGATGAATTAATGGATGAAATGAGGAGCTAATCACAGGATAGCAACTGGACAGTGAACGGTTATGTTCCTGGAATCATCAGCATCACACAACCTCCTCCAGGTGACCTAGCCAACGTTTATCCGATCCCACTTTGTGTGCAGATGGCCAGCTCAGTCCTCCACGGTGTTCCTCTTTTGAGCTAAAGCCATTTTAAAGCTGTCTATCACTGGTGCTGCTGTTGGCTCTTCTCCTCCTCCTCCACCCCGGACAAAATGAAATCTCGCCAAACAGACATCAAGCAGTGAAGCCCCTGTATCCAACCTTTACCTGAAAGCTCCTTGCTCTCAAGCCACCCGTTACACATTCAATAACCAGCCTCTTGTTCTTGGTTTCCTTCTGAAGGCTTCTTTCATTTGAACTTCTCAAGGGACTGTCAGCACGTGCAGGACCGCCTTGCTAAGCCAAGAGAATGATTCCTGATAGCAAAGTGCAATGGATTTCAGTTGCTTCTTCAGGTCAGCAGCTTTTTGCTGCTCCCTGGTTCTTGTAAAGGAGGTCATGTCTTTCAGGGTCATGCTCCTATCATAACCCGAGCAGATGGCTTCTAATAATGACCTTCAAGATTTGATGATGTCTCCATCTGTATCGTCCCTCACAATGTGCTCCAGGGCTACACTCTGAAGCCATAGTGGACTCTCAGGCACAACATATGATGGTTTAATGAGCATTAGAGCACATTCTATCGTCCAGGTATGACCCTCTTTTCTGTAATTAGTTGGGACCAATCTAACTCAGGTGCTATCCTTTTACACGTGACATCAGCATGTGATCTGCAATCATTTCCGGACATCTGGTCATAAATTTTTTAGATTAACTATTTCAACAAGCATCCATTTGCATTCTCCTTATCTTGATTCTCATATCTTGACATCCGTGATTGAATTTCTATTTGCAATTTAAAGCGTCAGGGCTGGCGAACTTATCAACAATCATGGCCAAGTTCAAGAAAAATGATTTTAATCAAGATAAGTGCAAGTACATCTAACAAACATTAATATTAATGTTTTAGACACATTCTCAGCAAATGTTGAAAATGCATCCATCTCTTGGATATAAGCTTTATTCCAAGTGGTAGTTACAACAAACCACGTACGTACGTACGTACTGTCCTCATGATGATGAAGCTGAAATTACCCTTCATCCTCTGACGCTGATGAGTTCAACCACTGAATGATTTGTGTGGATGGGAGCATTGATCTGTATGGGTGAGGGAGAGGCAGAAGTGAGGACATTAAACCTTTGTGTCATTCAGAGTTTACACATACAGCTCATCCATATGCTTGCATTAGTTTCTGGCTCACAGTAGTGATTGTAACTGACGAGCACAAGCTTTTCTCTGGTGTTTTTGGCAGCTACCAAGCAGCCTCAGGGTCCTTACCCCCACTCTCTGGAGTACACTGGAGCTGACCCTAATTTACATGTTGCTCAGGACTGACGGATTTGATTGCAATCAGATTTGTGATCGGACCAGAAATGATGTATTCACTTGTAAACAAATGTCCTCAATTTTACCTGGATTTTATCTGATTGCACTGAAATGTAAACGGGGTCTGTGTTCCTGAGGGGCACACGATGTCAGCTGTCCTACATTCCAACAATTGCTGATTTTTTTTATGCATATTATCTTTTAATTTCACTACCCTGTAATTTGGACTTTGACCCTGTGCAGGGGCAGTGTCAACTACTTTATTTACTTAACATGCACAGAAATCCAAGAGGTTCACGGACCAAGGGTGGTATTTAATCAGAGAGAAGAGAAGCAGAGACATGCAGGGCGGACTGAAGTGGCTGCTTGCCAGCTGACTGGCAGCCTCCATTTGTGTGTGCTGACACAGAGTGCTTATACTCTCCTTTTTCCCTCTGTGCTGTCCTCCTTTCCACAGGACATAGGACATGGGACTAGATTGTGTATTGACCCGCTGTCAAAATTGCAGAACACCCACAGGTCGAGCAGCAGTTGGAGAGAGTACACAGATCTGGCACTGCTTCTGCCAATGTGATTTAAAAGGCTGGCCACAGTATATGTGTAGTCATGCCTGCCTTTGTGCAATAACAGAATAGATAGTGGGGGTCAGTGCAGCAATTTAGGCAAGTGATAAAGGAGAGGAGGGGGGTGAAATGGAGAGGATGAGGAGGAGATGAGCAAGGTTCACTTTTCCTCCTGTTCCAGTACGACGAAGCATAAATCACCGAGACAAAAAAACAGGTCAAGTAAGCATCTGTTATTGTCAAATATTTGCCATGAAAAATTAATAATGTGGACTTCTGTAGGTGAGGGTAACCTGATAACGGGCTATGATAGAGGAAGAGCTGAGCAGCAGCTGCTGACGACAAACGCCCTTGAAACATATTCACCAGACTGCTGTAACATTTTGACATTACTCTGAGCGCAAGTATTGGAAAAATATAGAAACTGACACACACACACACGCACGCACGCACGCACGCACGCACGCACGCACGCACGCACACACACACACACACACACACTCCCTGAAATGCTCTGTAGTTTTGCCAAAAGTTGTAATTACCTCAGGAAAATCAGTCTCTGTGAATTGGCAGCTCCAACTGAGGAAACAGTAGGGGAGGGTGGAGGCAGAGAGAGGGAGGAGAGATGGCTCGCTGGATAAATGCCAAGAGGAAAGAGAAGAGGGGGGATAAAGATACGTGAAGAGGACAGGAACATTAAAGACAGACTCACGGACAGGAGCTGGCTAGTAAAGGACTTCACAGAACAGAGGTCCTGTAAAGCTCAGTGAGAGTCTCTCGTCTGTCGAGACTTTTTTGTTGTCTAGTATGCCTATTAATGAATCAACATTGATTTCCACTGTGGGAAATTACTGCTTTTTGCAGGTATTAGCATAATAAGATACACACTGATACATTAAAATATTAGACATATTAGTTTTACAAGTATAAAATAGCTTTCTACGACATAAACTGCATTTGCTATTAATGAAGACAAACGTTCCTCCACCACCACAGAGACACAGAGCTGGTCCCGCGGGATCAGGTACAGTGTGATGTTAGTGCAGGTGGGACGCCAACGAGGAAGCATGTTCTTGCTGCCGCATGAGGAACTTTAGTGCTTAGCCTGGGTGCATCAGATATATAAGTGGCAGAGATGTCAGGGATGGTTAAAAGTTTTGTGTTTGCAAATATACACAACTCAGAGCTTTTTCCTACACATATGAAGACAATTTTTAAAACAGCATTTTGTATTTCCATGTTTTACATTAGCAAAACTGCCCACCCCTGTAAGTGGGTTGTGTAAAAATGTTTATATAACTGTGTATGTGATTCTATTAAGATCAAACACAGGCAAGAAATGTATGCAGAGACAGGAATGAGAACCCATACAGCCTCTCCCTGACAATGCAGCGCCTAATTCCCTTACACACTGTGACATTTCGTTTCTGTAGAGAAAACAATGACATCAAAATGACAACGGAGCGCTCTGCCAAAGGATTAAGCGGCCACCACAGTCTCAAAGTCTCATGACTCTGATGCCTGCCGGCGTTACAGATGGGCTCAAATCAAAATCATGTTCTGAAAATAGACAAAGCGTGGCCTCTTTGCCAGGGGAGACACTTAAAATTCCTCAACTTCATTATACATGTACAACCTTATGTCCCTGAAGACCTCATGCCATACTGTAGGTGCTGCTGGCTAACAGAAATCTCCAGCTGATTCCCTCTGGTGAGCGTTAACCTTGAGGCAGCCCCCCTCGACAGCCGTATCTGCATTCATCACACACACAGTCCCTTTCCCCTCTCTGCTGCACGCCATCCCACTGCCAAAACTGAGTCTACCTGTATTTTGACCAGTCAGCGGTTCATCTGTATGGTGACAGAAAGCTTTTCAGTATTCAGCTGGGAAGAGCTTAACATACTGCACGCGTGTATGCGTGTGTGTGTGTGCGTGTGTGTGTGTGTGTGTGTGTGTGTGTGTGTGTGTGTGTGTGTGTGTGTGTGTGTGTGTGTGTGTGTGTGTGTGTGTGTGTGTGTGTGTGTGTGTGTGTGCGTGCGTGGGTGGGTGGGTGGGTGTGGGTGTGTGTGTGAGGGGGCTGCTTGCTATGAAATATAGTCATTAAAAAGTCTCTGGCTGCACAATTACGTACATGTCTTTCTCCTTCTCTCCTTTATCTAACATGCTTACACACACGCACACACACACACAAATACACACTGTGTGGTTTCTTCTTTTGGTCTATATGGAGCAGTGAAAAACCATAGGAGGGATAAGTTTAATGATATTAGACCATGAAAGGATAAAGTCTATATGGATATACTGAACTTTACAATAAGGCTTCCAACAATGTGTTGCTGTGGCTTTCACAGGGCTGTCTCAGAGTTACTGAGGGACACAAATTGAGCTATAGGGTCTTTGCATCGGGCCACTTTAAAGGAGCTGTGATTTCTATGATCCCCAGCATTGCACTACAGGACAATAAGAAAGAATAATTCACTAAATTAATGTGGTGTATATACAGTGTGTACACCTGTGATTTATACACACGAGGGCATGTATAGAAACACACGCGCACATATGCACAGACACACTTGTTTGTAGCTGAATGAAGGCTATTAACTCAGCAGTGTGAATTCAATTACTCAATGAAAGCAAAGACTTCAGCTCGGTCTTTTCAATTTAGTTTAAATTGGGCACGTTCATTGTTTGCCGGCTCAGAAAGAGCCCCTGCTGACATGCCACACTGACAGGCACCAACTTTAAATAAGTAAAATAAGTGAAATAAAACAATGCTCCAGATAGCTACATAGTGAAAGCTCTCTGCTGTATTGGAGAGCAGCATCACAGGAAAAGAAACTAATTAAAAAACTAATGCAGAAGTTCTGCGGTGTCAGAGTCCTGGAATGGAAATGACAAGTCTGTTGAGCAGGTTTGGATTTGAACTTTTGCTGTGTCACAAAGTCTGCTGTTGAGAGACAGTAGCTCAGGAGTTAACTCTTTGTTGCTGTCTATCTACCTATTGTTAAGAAGATCTTGTTGAGGTGGTTTCTAAGGTTATATTAACAGTAGATCAAATGAACATGTGTCATATGAAGGGGTGACAAACCCACAGAGTTGTGAGCCAACTGTGCAGCTCCCCTCAGCTCTATGAAGTGTTTTAGCACATTTCAACATATTGTTTTGATTTTGCATCCCAGAGCTTTACTGCGCTCTCACTGCTTTCACAAGCATTGTTTCTAGCAGCAGTAGGCATCTGTTTTCAGCTAAAAATGCCGGCATGCGACTGACCCATCACTTAACGCCATACAGACACATTTATTGGCTGGCTGGTGAACACACTGAAGCATATTTAGCAAGCAAACAACCAGATATTTCCCTTGGGAATACAGGGAGAGCTGTACATTCATCAGGTGGAAGCAAAAATGATTGAAGTGAAAGACCGTGATGCTCAGTGTCTGCTCAATGTGTGAAGAAGACAGTTTGCTAAAAATCAACTTTATAAGGTGCTCGATTCAATGCTGACAGTCAGCTCTGCTGACCCAAAGTAGTCAAGGAGATGCGAACAAACAAGCGCGATAGCTTAAAAGTCGTGGTCTTTGCAAATGCTGTTTGCTAGAAACATTTCTTGGCACTGTCATCAAAGCACAAGAGGAAATACTTTGAAGATGTGTGCAGTGAGAGAAGTTTCAAACTGGCTCTTTATTTGACTCTCTTTGTTTAACTGATTTAGAATCATTTAAACAAGAGTAAAACTCTTTCTGTAACCTTGATTTATTGCTCAAGAAACAAGGATCTTTCCAAAGTCTGCCTTTTATGGAGAGCGATTTGGCACAATGGACGGCGTGGGCAGCAGTCACTCACTTGAGACAATTCACTCCCGCACATTTCTCCTGCCTCTCATAAAGTAGCTCGCGTCATAAAAGATTAGTTTTCTAAAAATCGCATTTGCTCTCAGCAGAATATATAAAAATATATAAATGCAGCACATAAAATAACTCAACACTGTCTGTCATTTTGATAGAAATAATATTTCCCTTGCCACTGTGTGTCTTTTAAACGCATCATGATATTCAAAGCGTCACATGTGTAGAAGCACCAAACACTTCCGTCTCTCTGTAACGTGGCTTTGATCATACACGCTGCACAAACTTTCAGTTACTTCATATGACATTATCTTCAAAAAGCAGAGTTGATTGGCTTGACAAGATGGTCGCCTCAAAAGCTTTCAACTACAATTAAAGTTTAAATGATGTTTTTGTTCTTGAAAGCATAAAATTCCTTGCACATGAAAAACGTGCTCATGACAGCCATTCAGCGTCCATTATCTAATTTTCAAATGTGCACCGGCATCAGTCAGAGAACGAGGTTTGTTTATTCTTCATTTTACACTTTATGGGTTTAATCCTCATAACACAAGTAAGCATGAAAGGGAATCAATCTTATTCCTCTGCAGTGACGATCAAGGCCGTCATTATAACCAATCTCTCTCTGTGTTTGAAAACTGAGGCGAGTCTACCTCCCCTCGACTCCGACCAGCTTCAGTGCAGCTGCAATAAATTAAAGTGGGGAAAGAACTGCGACTGCCTGCAGAAAATAACCAGAAGTGGATCCTGTTATAGAGCATTTTATCAAGCAGTGCACAGCGGTCCATTATAAAGATATGTTAACTGTCCTATAGTGTAAACATCATGGCCTACAATTATTTGAAGCCTTCTCATAATAAAGAACACCATGGCCAAGGATACGTCTGCCATGACTGTAGATAAGTGCTGGGAGGGGTTTGAAGAATATGACTCCAGACATCTCCCATAGTTTTCCTGCTGTCAGAATTTCTCCAGTTTAACCTTTTATTCCCTTTTTAAAAATCTTATTTACCTCTATACTTACTGTGTTCTGTTGATATAGTTTTTGCTTGTTAGCATCAATCAAGAGGCCGTTAAGCTGAAGAGTGTACATGAGCAGCTTGTCCTCATTTTCAGAATCTGAGATACAAACAGTACTGTAATACAGGCAGTCAAGTTACCTCCATCAATATTTCATCTCATGCCAATAACAAGAGTGGAAAAAGCATTTCCATCACATGCAGCATGTTAATGTGACTGATGTTAGAACTAATGAGACATAATATTTCACTTGAATGTGATTCATAATAGTACTGAGAATAAAATTATGTCTAGATAGTATGTTGAAATTATAATGTTGATTAAAGCACAGCACAAAAGAGCCCTTGCATGACAACAATTTCTGCTTGTCAGTGCATAATTTCCAGCAATAATGCTCTGTTTCCCCGAGAAGAGCAGGTGGACAAACCCCTGAGAGGAACGGTGATGTAAAACAGCTGTTGCTGAGATGTCACACCGGCACCGTTCATTAAAAAAAGATCAAAACACATTTGGACTTCTGAAGAAACCCACTGCTCCTGATAGTCCTTATGCATATAACTAATCTTTCAGAAAATACAACCGTGTGCATTCATAATAAATGCTCACTTTGGATGATCGAATTGCTAAATGAAATCATATCAGTCGAATATGACTCCAAGTCAAAGTCAAGGCCATGTCTTTATTACCATAATCAAACATTTCAAGGTAATTCAGGAGGCATCCTTGTAGAGGATGTTTGTAGATGTTTACTGTTTGTGTCAGTAAACAGCTGTTGCATCAGTAAACATCTGGGTTTGATTACAGACTCATTGTACTGTTACCAAGCTTCAGCCTCCTCTTCTGCCCTGCTCTTGTCGAACGTCAGTAAACAGGAACCCTGTGAATTGCTGTAGAAAGCTAACCTTCATTTACACATTCATGAGAAACCTGATTGTCAACGTAAAGATCTCACGTGACAGTCCTAGACAGAATAATCCAGCTCAGAGGGCTTGCTCTACTGGCCATACAAAACTAATATGTTCAGGTAAGAAGCTTTTTTAGCTGCCAATTTTAATTCAAGCCATGCTAGAGACATGGCTTGAATTAAAATTGGTACGCCTGTCTGTCAGTGGATCGGCACCACTTTAGACTAAAATATCCAAACAACTATGGATTGCCATGAAATCTTGTGTATGACATTCCCATTTGGTTTAGAGCTAATTAGCAAACATTAGCATGCCAACACGTTAAACTACACCTATGATCATGGTAACCATTACATGCCTTATGTTAGCATTTGACTCAAAGAGCTATTGTTCAGAATATAAGGACAGCCTCACGGAGCAACAAGCATGTCTGTAGACTCTTGTTCAAATGCAAAAACACATTATGTTGTTGAGTATTGCAACCTTATTGCACATTATAATGTCCTACAGGCTTGTTAAATGAATTTCTTAATTTTTGATGCAATACTTCCCACTTACTCCTTTAGTCAGAGAGTGACAGCAGCTCATAAAGAGCTGAATTGTTAAAAACATTTGTTGGTGCAATTGTTTATTAGAACGCTTTCTTTGTTGACCCGTTTATTGTTTGTCACTTTTTTTCTCTGAGAGCATATATCACAGATTCTTTTATCGCAACAACTTTTGGTTCTCCCTCCCACATGGAGCACTATTAATAATAGCAGAATGAGCTGTCGGCTTCATAAAGGCGAACCTGTTCTCATTGGCGGGGAGGGGGTAAAAATATGCACAATGACGTTCTGCTGAAATTATCTGCGTCCAGGAGGAAATATATGCGAAAGGGTCATTGCAAATTGAACATTAGGTCTACTCAGCTGAGAGATTTTTGCGTCCAGGGAAATTTGTGCTGGTGTTTGGTTGGCCTTGGTCAACATACAAGTCTTAGCCTGGCTTACATAGTCTATTTCACATGTGCAAATTACAGTGGGATTGTGTATTGCATTGCACAGTGTATTGAATGTCGTCCGTTCATCCATTCCATCCTTCTATTCATCAATCATGTCATCCTCCCTTTTTTCACTTCCTGCCTTGGATTTACTGATCTAGCCACATTATCTGGAGATAGGTGACAAATTAAAGGCCCTGGAAACCAGTTTCCTTCACCAGCCTCTCACCATGAGCAATGGATTCCACAGATGACACAACACAAAATATTCTGCAAAGTCAGGGCATTTTTAGTTATTTCACATAAGAAATTCCTCTTTTTCTCTTTGCCCTTTTCACAGGTAAAGTGGGCAGTTCACTGTCAATCAAATCTGATCGAGTCACACGCACACAGTCCCAATGAAGGTGGAAGAAAAAGAGTGCTTCAGTGTCCAACTCTAGATAAATAATAACTTGTTTGGATACGGCATCACATCATTCTTTTGTTGTGGCCTGAACTGCAGATGGAGGGCAGGAAGTGATTGTCTCCATAGGAAGCACTGTAACACGCAGTTGCTCAAATCAATCAAACTAAGAAGCTACAACAAGCTTGTTGTTCATAAGGGTGAAAAATACAAGAAATTGACAGAAAAACACTGGAAAAAATGGCTTGTGACTCTTTGTCTGCGGTTGGGAGGAATAATAGTCTGGTAGTGGTGAAAAGGTTGTAATATTAGCTATTGTTTTAAATTTATAGTGATAGATTTAAAGCAATAACTACAAGCAACATGACTAACACTTGTTAAATTGGCGTTAACAGTTTCACATAAGACAGGTGAACGTAAATAGCGTAACCTGTCTTGTTTCGCGTTGAACCACGTCTTTTGTGGAGTTTCACCTTTGTGAGTGTTTAACATAGCAAACAACTGTGACGTAAACGTCATCATTCAGCACCGTGGCACTGAAAGTTTGTTGATTGGTTAATCCACAGGACAATAAAAGCAGTCATCCCGCAGCACCTCAGTACTGAGATCGTCAACCCGACCGCTAACAAAAAACTTACGCCTCCATACTTTTGTATAACTGAAGTCTGAATGAACAGGTAGTTGGTTACTGCTTCAATAGCAGGCAAAACTTTAATTTCAGTTGCGTTTTCACTTCCTGCCCTCCCCCTGAATATAATGTGTCATCGGCATCATGAGAATGCAAACAACCCTTTACTACTGATGTTTGTTTCCCCCAAACTGTAAACTTGACTGTTGCTTAACTAACCATTAATGTTTAATGTGTAAGAAAAATACTTTTTTTGTTTTCAGTGGATTTAGATTTAGAACCAGCTTTTCAAGGGATTTAAAAAAAAAAAAAAAAGCGTCTTAATAAGGTTTGGTCACTAAAAGCCTCAGAAAGCCCCATGGCCTACATGTCTACTGACAAGATGAACATCATTCATATTTAAATGTAAACTTCTTCCTATGTTGGTGCTGACTGTTGCCATTGAGGTGCTGTTTTGGACTTTCTTTTCTCGCTGAGACAGTAAAAACAGGTGGAGTGCTCCTCTCCTATTACATGCACCATACTGCCTTTGATTCAGGACCATGGACAGCGCCCGAGGCTGTACTTGATCCACAATCACAGGCAACACCGCGGAGCAGCTGCCTTCAGAAGAAGGCACACACACACACACACACACACACACCCTGAGATACTTAACTCTGCCTCTTCCCATATATCTTCTCTGTCTGCCACAGCAGTACTTTATCTCCATCTCATAAATAGAAGCGTGGGGTATGCGTTTCAATCCATTCCTCTTCCATCGTCTATATGCCTCTCAGTCTTTCTGTCTAAATTCCCGACATAACTTGATTTGCGAGTCCATCTCCACCCACCAGAACTCAAGAGGACCCTTTTCTTCACTTTCTCTGTATTCCACTGTTCCTCTCCCATGACTCGTTTTCCCTTACGTACCACAGGGTAATACTGGGAGAAGACTGATCCCTCTGTGTCTGTGCAATCCCCAGCCTTTCTTGCCATTTCCGTGTTTAGGCTAATTCACTTGCACTGGTGTCTCTCTTCCTGTATGAGACCTTATAGGGATCATCTATTACTCTCCCCATTTCAGTAAATCCCTGCATCTCTTTCTCCCTCACTTTCCGTCATTTGGCCTCCCCTATCATATGCTCTAATGGTCTATGCCTGTTGATAACACCTGACGGATAAAGAAGGAAGGAAAATATGCCAGACCCTGACCTCTTTGCTTTCCTCATTTTGTTGCATTAAGTGCTGTCTTCCTTCATCCCAGCTTATCACTCGCTCCGGCGGTCCATACTGTAGGTCCAGAGGGACAGATGTGGTGATGCTGCAAGCTCCTAAGGTGTGTTATATAGGTGTGTGTGTGTGTGTGTTGATGTGTGTGTGAACTACTCAGGTGAGCTCAGGCCATAAATTAACAAATCAGGAAGCAGACGGAGTGGGGAAACAGTTCATCCTGATCCAGTGTTTCTGCTAGAGCATGGTTAACCCTGTGATTTATATGTGTATGTGTGTGTGTGTGTGTGTGTGTGTGTGTGTGTGTGTGTGTGTGTGTGTGTGTGTGTGTCTGATGGGGACGGAGTGGACAGGGATAGCCACGCTGTGTTTGCCGGCGTCACAGCGATGGTTGATGGACTGCTTTGTGATTGGCAGGGATAGTGAGGGGACGGCAGGTCTCCCTCATCTCTCTCCTTCTTCATCTTCTGCTTTAGCACACAGCAAACAACCTATGCCCCTTTGTCAAGATTTTATTTCATCTGGCCTCTGCCCTTACCCTTGCTCTGTTATTGGAACCCCCCCCCCCCCCCCAGCTATGAATCAACTGCATAAACGAGATATCACAGATTTACATGCTCTGACATACATGCTGAATTTCTACAAATCAGGAGAAAAACAAAGCATTTCTCTGAAAGTAGTCTGACCTAATATAGAAAGTTAGGAACAAATTTACAAGCCAGGAAAAAAAAAGAGGGTGGGAAAGTAAAATAAAGAGATGTGTGTGCCAATGAGTGTTTCTACTTTAATCGTGTAAAGAGGAGAAAGAAGCCTGGGAGACAAGAATGAACCAGGACAGAATGAGATGGAGAGATAGAGAGATGTGGGTGGATGTTGGAGAAAAGACAATAGTAACTACATTAGGAGCCCTGTAGCCACAGGCACTGGCAATATTGCATTTCCTGCTGAGAAAAACAACATGAAAACAGGCCCACAAAGGAGAGGGAATTCACAGCTATGCCGATATGGAGCTGCTATTCACCGTTAACACATCAAGACAAACATGCAGC
The DNA here is from genome assembly GCF_039877785.1 of Chaetodon trifascialis. Classification (NCBI taxonomy): domain Eukaryota; kingdom Metazoa; phylum Chordata; class Actinopteri; order Chaetodontiformes; family Chaetodontidae; genus Chaetodon; species Chaetodon trifascialis. The sequence continues at coordinate 23,052,606 of NC_092057.1, forward strand.
CAAGCACACGCCCACGAGTATGCAACCACATGGCTGCACGTGCAGAGACAGAGACAGACCAACACTCACTGTTTACAAAAACTAAATCTGCACATCCTGTATTTTTAGGATTCCGATAAAAAAGAAAAGTACAGTCGACAGCCACGCTAAGAGAAAGAAAATCAGCTGCGAGATGGATAAAAGCTGACATGAAATTGGTGGTCATGATGAAGTAGATGTAAAAATTGGTCAGAGTGGTTAAAATAAATAGACAACAAACAAACTGTGTTAGCAGTGATGATCATGGGCCCCTGTTATTTAGACCATACGTCATACTGTGCATTCACAGTTCCTCACATGCTCTTTCGGTCATTGTTAATTGTCACTGGCCGTAAAGAGATGCCATCATAACCATAGGCTGTATGAAGTGGATGTAGTCACTGTGATGTCATCCGCTGGTTTATTGACTGGTTTTGAAGCCTCAAGTTTACCATGATGGGGTTACCATCCTGGTTTTTAGTATCTCTTCCATCTTTGTGTTTCCCCTGGGTAGGACTGAATGATCATATAACAACTGCAATACGAGTCACAATTTTAGTGGAAGTATTGTTTTTGCATCAAACAAGCATGCTCCCTTACGTCTGAGGGATGTGATTTGAAGGCTGGGGCATCTCTACAGCACCTCTGTGCTTTATTTATGATGACAGAGACTTGTGGCTCCTGCGTTTGAACGTAGCATTTGGCTAGATTGCAATTTGGATAACATTTTGATTAATCGTACAGCTCTGCCCCTGCGCAGTGTTTCCTTGCAGCAGGGAGACAATAAGAAGAAAAGCATATTTGCTTCAAAAAAGAATAAATTTCCCCTTGATGTGTCAGATTGCTGAATCCCTGTGCTAGCTTCAGCTGAACTTAAGAACATAGTTACATGCTAAATGATGACTGTGGACAGATTTCTCTCTATAGCCATCATGGATACGGGGAACATGTAGGGAGACCAAAACCTGTGTCAGTGTACAAATGGGCATATGAGAGTTGTTTTATGACTTGAATTGGACAAGAAAGAAGAAAGAAAAAATGTTGTGGATGGCCATGCGGCTAGCTTACAAACAAACAGTATCAGGAACACAATGACCAGTATCATGGTGACGCTATGGTTTAAGCGCCCATCATGCAGTTCAAACATTGCTGAATATCAGTCATCGTTACACCCTTACTGTCTTTAGCTTGCAATGTTGAATTCAATTTGCAAAGGGAGGAAGATAAAGTATATCTACATATCTTCTCAACATAATTGTATGTACATGTGAGGCTGGGTGTGCTGTGGAAGCCTGCGTATTTAATTAGCATGACCTTTAACTACTGATTACACCCGTCTGTTTGAATGAGCTGTCTTCTGCCACTGGGGAGGACTGCTTTCATCCATCACAGTGTGAGGGCATGTTTGTGTGTCAGGGAATACATGTGAAAATGCATGTGAGCAGACATCTGTACCCATTTTCTTTTCTTATCACTTCATATTAAATTATTCATAAGGACAGTAAGTGCAAATGACCCATAATATGTTAAGACTCACTTACAAGCAGCACACATGAGCCATGCTCTTCTTCCCACTATAGATTCAGACCCATGGGTACAATGTCTCATTTGTGCGAGAGGTATGTGTGACTGTAGGGTGTTGTGTGACCCAGAGGCACAGCCAGAAACACGGCTGACTGCTCGTAAAGTACAACACAGCTGCAGTAAATTTTAGCCATGAGGATTTGTTTGGAAGATTTTCTTTTCAGGCAGCAGGAAGCACAAAGGGATATCTGACAGCCAGGAGGCACTGCCTTTCATAAATACTGATTTATATAGAACACTGTACACTACATTCCACATTTTCAGTTTCACAAAATATCTGAGAAATAACAGAGAGAGGGATAGATGTGTAAATAGGTGCAGTAGTTACTGTCATTAGGGAAACATAGGCAGGCATCATAAGAAGTGCCACAGAGGTAGTAGAAGTACAGTAATTCAATTCTAACATCTCACAGCTGACAAGGTGCTGCAAGTTCTGGCTTTCAAACCTCCTTCCCCACCACTGGCACAAACCTGCACGCCCACTGTAATTTCAGGCCACTCACTTTCCCTCCTACTTGCATTTTTGCAAACCATTTCCAAAAATGCACATAACATAGATGTGTTTTTATTATTACACTGCTTGCAGTTATTGCTATGGCATCAGATGCAGCAGTCAGGGAAGCTTCATCAGCCACCCAAGAGGTTTCTCCTTATACTACGGCTAAATCAAGTCAGAGGTCCCACTAAAAAAGCCATTGCTAGAGCTGAATGTGCCTTGTGAAGACTGCCTGTAAGCATCTGTTGAGTGGAAGAGTAAAAAAGCTGCGGTCAGCAAATGCCATATGCAAGGTGGAAAGGCGAGGCGTTTCCCTGAGCGGTGAATAGTCAAAGTTTTGTCGGGTAATTTGTCCACACATGCTTCTCGCTCACTGCACATAGGCGAACATGCACGGGGGACATTCAGAGACATGCAGGTGGCTGTTTATTTCATACTTGTATGTGCAACTTTTAGACCTTTTTTTCCTCTGCTTTGAACCCGCCTGCTGAGGACTTGCATCGGCTTGCTTCAGAAGAAGTTTGCTGTATGTGTACCTTTGCAAAAGCCTTCCAGCTTAACATGCTGTGTTACAGGTATGAGCAGGAGCCTGTTCCAGCTGTGAGAGACTGCAGGTCTGAGACTTCCCCTGGCTCCCTTTTGGCTCCCCACACACGAATTGGATGGCATAATTTAGACGTACAGGTCTTGTACACTTTCCAAATGTCACTGGACTGAATGGATCAAACTCTGATCATGAATAGGGTCACTTTGGAGACTCTTTCCATACACGATCATAACAAAAGGGATGGCTGTAAAATCACGAATACATTTTTTTTCTAAGCATCACAAACGGCCTGAAATGACTCCCTGAGTCGTTACATCCAAGAAGATTTGGAAACGGAAAAGCCGTATCACTGTATTATTTCCATACCTTTCATGTGTGCAGGGAGCCAGCAGGAAGTCATCCCGCTCAGTCAGTGGAAGACTGTCGTGCGGATGCTCTCTGCTCCCACAGGAATCTGAAGAAGTGCACGCTCTCAGTTGTAAACTTCACAGGAATAAGTAGCGAGCCATCATTGGACGTACAGTCATCCACTTCTCTTTCTACATACACGGTCACAAGGTATCTTATCTCATTCTGCAGTGTTTTCATTGATTGGTTTAGCGATTAACTGATTAGTCTGTCTACAGAAGGGTAATGAACAATTTTGACAATGCTACTTTATGAAGCTAAAATATTGAAGAGTAGCTGCTTCTCAGATGTGATGATTTGCTACAATACGATATGCTATGGACAAAACCATTCATCAGTTCATCAAAAAAATCATCAAAATAGCAATAATTTATTATTTATCAATAATGAAAATAATCATTAGTTGCTGCCTTTTCAGTTACATTGCTAACTCATGCATGCTATGTCAGTTATATTATTCAGGGAGCAATTCCCTGGCTGCAAAGGCAGCTTGACAAATGTCAGTGACTCCCTTATGGCCCCTTCAACATATTTCAGATGGGAGGTTTATTGGCAGGTTCCAGGAAGATGTACTGCTGAGGATAAGTCCAGTACCTCCATTTGTAAGAGAGCTTGATGAAAGAGCAGTGGACAGTACCAAGACAGGAGAAGAGTGAGGAGCCCATTCAGCTAATCAATGGCTCCCAAGTGCAGCTTCATAATCTTTTCCACTCAACACATGTACATTGATTGTCTCACAAACACTAAGGAGTAATACACCCATGAGGTCCCACTGGCACACACACATGCCAGGGAGGGTTCTTTAATGTGAATTGTTGAGAGAGGAGTAGCACATTTATCGTTATATTCCTCAGCGCGCTCTTCACCTGCGAGGTTGGATAACATCTACTGCTCTAACAGCAACGATGCAGTGCTCTCCCAGTGAGAAGCTATCCATCTGGTTTCACACTGTCGAAGGATGTGTGGGAACAACACTGCAACGGAGGTGTTAATGTTCCATGTCACTCTCGGAGCTTCTACATGCCAGCCAGGAATGAAAGGCACAAACTGACAGTACTCCATGTACAACAACAGAGCCGTGAGTGAAGCCAGCTGAAACAGATTCAACTCCCGATCTCAGGGGAATAAAGTGAATAGTCTGTGGGAATTATCAACTGTGGTTAAAGGAAACATCCACACTAAAATACTTCTCTTACCATAGCCAAAATACGATAATGGCAACCACATTAGAAATGTAACTATTAACGAAAGGACTTAATAGTACTTTGAGAGTGTGAGACAAGAAGAGCATGCCAGGACTTGGTGTCAGGCCTAAAGGACCTCTTTCTTGCTGCAACATACTGCATTGACATTCAGCAGTCACTCGGGGAGAATACCATTTTTCCTGCTGACAATAGTCTCAATAGACTCAACATATTATGCAACATTGCTCCAAGACATGTTGTGATCTGAACAATGGGCTTGTGCACCTCTTGCTTTCTCTCGTCTGGATCATCACTTTCTTGCTCCTACTGTTGCTATTATTATTGTTTCCTGAGCCTGCATGTAAAAACCCAGCTGGATACAAGTCCAGACAAGCTCCCCGGGGTGTGCTGAAAGTCATTTAGGAGATGACTGACTGAAGTGGAAGTAAACAAGGCAGGGTGAAGGACAGTGGCAGCAGCAAAGATACATCACAAATCGTTCTCACAAAACCTGGAATGCAATACACATCACAGAATAACTAGTCGGGTATCTGTGGTTTAAACTGGTTTTAGACACACTAGATGCATGGCTCAAGGACGGCGATGTCAGTTGGATGGTCAGACTGTCATTTTGGTCTGGTTTGAAATATCTCAGCAACAATTGTGTGGACTGCCATGATATTTTTTGGAGACATTCATGGTCCTCAGTGAATGAATTCTACTCCTCTGTCTTTTCCTCTAGTGGCATTATCAGGTTAAAAATGTAACTTGTCCAATATTTGACTCGTGATCAAAACAAAAGTAGAGGCATTCCCATCAGGCTCAGCTGTGCTCTGTGCAAATTAGCAAATGTGAACATTGTAGGCAAAGCGGCTGAACAACAGCATGTTAGTGTTTCAATGTTAGCTCAAAGCAAGTACTGCCTCACAGAGCTGCTCGCATGGCTGTGGACTCCTGCTCTTTTTCTAAATGTACTGCTGAAAATATCGCAGCAACTCACAGAGATATGTGGAGCCAAACAAGCTCATCATTTTCTTTGTAAACGGTCGCATTTCTGGAAATCTGCCTTTTATCCAGCTCTCAAGTTTACCAGAGAAAGCTGCTGGTGGTGGCTGCGCCACTCGTTTGGGCTTGACAGCGAATGACATGTTCAAATTTGAGATGTTTGAGAAGCTGCTGCTGAACTGGTGGAGTTTAGTGGTGTTGCATCACAGATCGGTGTGAATAATCGCCATGACAGACGCGCCATCAGTCTCTTTACGTTGAACTCCTTAACACGGCTACAGTCTCTTGGCAAATTAGATGAACACAATTGAACACAATTTCAATTTTCAGTGAAAAAATATTGAAATTTCCACTTGTCTTAGAAGCCTTCATTGTTAACTTTCCTCTTTTCATCTGTAGTCGCCATTACAGAAATTCGCTGGTACGGGTCACAGCATGAGTCACACGGCCAGGCAGAGCTACAAAGTGCTATGGTCGGCAGTGCTGCTGGGCCATAAACAATACATTTTAACATGTAAGATGCAGGCCGAGCAAAAACTGACCATGGGCCATAATTGGCCCGCAGGCTGGACTTTGGACATGCCTGCTATGGTACTGTAAAAAAAAAAAAAAAAAGATGGTAAAATTTCATTTACAAAATTTGAATTATATTGTGCTGTATGTGCACACTTTGTCACCACAAATTATGTATTGTATGAGAAGCTGCAAACAGAGATGCATTAAACGCAGGGTACAAGGGTTTTATATCTCTAATGTTCTGGCTGTTCATTTCTCCGTTTCCATTAGCAACCTGTTCTGCCCTGAGCTAAAGACCAAAAGGCAATAATGCATTCAGCAACAAACTATGGAAACAACCTGTGATTCTCCAACCCACCTGCTGTGGAAACAACACTCCCATGGCCGTTATCCTCATAGATGGAACACAGAGAGGATGACCTGACACACACACACACACACACACACACACACACACACACACACACACACACACACACACACACACACACACACACACACACACTTCAGCACTGACTCTACTGAGCAAAAGAAATCCAAGGGCAATTATTAAATGACTAGTTCAATTACAATCACACACATGATCAGATGGAAAGATAGAGCTAGAGGAGACACACAGGCATGGAACAGCACACACTCACACTCACACACACACACACACACACACACACACACACACACACACACACACACACACACACACACACACACACACAGCACTGGATAGGTTAGAGTGGAGTGGTTATTTGGATCATGATCAAATCCCCAAAAACTTTACACTTGCAGTTTTCTTCTCATTGTGGTGACTCTTTTCATACTCTCAGATTAATTAGACATCTTCCATAACTGTGATTTTTATCCTGCTAATTAGTATGCATGCTTTTGTAAGAAATAACAATCAGCTGTTGTTGCTGTGTGGATATGGTGATCCTCAGTGGCAGACTGATGATTTTCCTGATGACAAAATCATTTGAGGTTAGAATGTTGGAACAAAACATGGGAGCAGAAATCCAGTTTTTTGGGTTTGTCTTGCCTTGCTGGATCCATAGATGTATATGCTCCTTCTTTCCCCATGATTGTGCGCCCTCTTTCCAGCAGTTTTATGACTGTGGGGTTTGCAGAGACCGGTAACGGACACAGTCATTTCAATTTGACGAGAACATAAAAGTGAGCTTTTTATACACCTGTCTTGCCAGACAAACAGTAAAATGCTAACGCACACAGACACAGACAGACATATAGTGTCCTGTTCTGTACAAGCAAACATGCAGACAAAGATGTATGGGACTGCAATTGCTTGGTAAAAACGGGACGTGGGCGGGCAGAGAATCAGTCTGCGATTTTAGATTCCGATTACTGGGGACAATTGGACCACAGGCACCAATACACCCAACATGAGCAGCATAACAATGACCTCTCAACATGCAGCCTGGTATGTGTGTGTGTGTGTGTGTGTGTGTGTGTGTGTGTGTGTGTGTGTGTGTGTGTGTGTGTGTGTGTGTGTGTGCGTGCGCGAGAGAGAGAGAGAGAGGGGGGGTGGGCATCAATGTGTGACTGTGAATGGATGAGAACCACAGAAACATAGAGGGGTGTAATGAAAGTGAAAACAACGAAGAGAGTGATGAGGGAGCAATGAGAGATGGACATCCACAGTGGAAGGGGTTTATAAGGCAGCAGATGGGCCATTTCTACACCATTAATGATCAAAGAAGCAATAACCTAGCAAACAATCCCCACATCTGAAATATAGGCCTGTGCGTGTGTGTGTGTGCGTGTGCGTGCGCGCGCGTGTGTGTGTGTGTGTGTGTGTGTGTGTGTGTGTGTGTGTGTGTGTGTGTGTGTGTGTGTGTGTGTGTGTGTGTGTGTGTGTGTGTAAAATTGGTTATTTTCCCCTTTCCATTGCCTTCATCTTCAATCCAAGAGTGGTTTTAAAACCTTACAGCTTTCACAATCAAATCATTCTTGCACTTCAGCTCTTTTAGGATATTTAGGACAAGTAATGTGGCCCCATAGGCTCAAGAAAAAGCTATTTTACTATTAGATCATAAGGATACACACAATATATTTTGGTGAGAAACTCTGAAAGTAAAATGCTTCTTTACGAGAGAGCCTCACAGGGCACCTTTAATATAATTCTAGTTATTTTGAACAGACATAAAAGACAGCTGCTGTGGAATAACTGGACATAATGCTAATTAACCCAAATAAGTCAGATGGGAGGTCTTTGATATAAAGATGGCAGTTGTCAATCATTTGCAACCTCCATACAAAGGACATCAGTTGTTTGATATGATGACATGCAGCGATTCAATGAACAGAGAATTTAGATGAATGAATGTAAGAACTGTCAGCTCCTGAAAATAACACAGAATTCAAACCATCATGAAATCATGCATTTGTGCATTTAGCTGATTCACAGCTAGTGTAGCACTTCACTTAACAAGGAGCCACATCTGGTTCATGTTTTAATGGCCCTGAAAGGCCCATAAAAAAACCACACTTCTCCAACTGTGTCTCTCACACGCACACACACACAAACATACTCTGATGCATTCAAGTTTACCATGGTCAAAGAGGAAAACGCTGTCAATGTAAGTAATGCCACATACTTCATAAAAGCCGTGGCATTGCCAGTAAGATAAATACCATCATGCAAAAGGCAAATAAGCCTCTTAATTACAGCTTTCCATGTGGCCAACTGGAAGCCTGGCTGTATGGGCTGCGTAATGCATGTGATTAGAGAAATAGAAAGGGTGGGGGGGTTCGGGTTCAGGGCTTAATCATCTAGGAGAGTCCTGTGTTTCTTGTATTAGCTCATAAGCCCCAAGTTAAACATTTTCATAGTCCATTTGTACTTAGAATTGATAGGTATCAATTCTAATCTACTGTCAGTTAGTGTTGACAGTGTTCAGCAGTCCACTACTATTACTTTTCGTAATTTATCAGTGTCAGTAATTGGGCATAAAAGGCTTCCTGTTTGCTTGAGTGGCAGCCAAGTGTTTGTGTGTGCAAAATTATCAGACTGTGTGAGGCTGGATTTGCTCATTGAAATCAGGAAACATGCATACAGAATAAAAACAATTGCACTCTCTGTATGTATGTGTGAGTGAGTGAGTGGATGGGAGTGTGCATGTGTGTTTTCTATAGGTATTTTCATTTCATTATGTGAAACCATAATTGAATATCTAGCATCAGCAGCGAGTATGTTGACTGTAGGAGGTGATAGTATGTGCGTCCATTTTTCATTGTGTGTGGAGGGGTCAGCTCAGGATTAGGAGATTTTCTACACACTGGTACAGTGTGAGGACATTAACATAGGGTCAGCATTTGCATGACTGCTGGGTACAGAAGAAAAAAAGCATCTATCTGTCTATCTGGTCTCATGAATTTTGACCTTGAACTGACTCTGTCCACTCAAAGAACCATTTACATTAAATGTGAACAGACTTTTACAGTGGTAGTAAGAGCACAGTAACTTTCCAATTATTCACATGTTATTTGGAATGAAATACTTGCAATTTAACTTTAACTTGTCTGTCAGAGGAATATTTTAGGGCTGTTTACCTTTCTCTATTCCTCCATGTTTCAAGCCAAAACAATTTGGATCATCTCTGAACACAAAACTGTGCAGTGTGGCTGGGTTTGGTCCATGTGTGGCTTCTGAACCTTGGATACTGCTTTGGCATGGCCCTCTTTTCATTGCTCAGGAGCAGGGATCAAAGTTCCGAGTCTGGCGAATCGAAAGCGAAATCAAAGCTTGTCGAATGCCACCGTCCAACATAAACGTGGATAAAAATCCATCACAAAACAACAACCCAGGAATGAAAGATAAATCACCTTGAGATTTGTTTCATGGTCCAAAACTGGTAGTTTGTGAATGTTTTAGTCATCAGTAATTAATAGATCAGATTTCTCTGTCAGCAAGATAACAAGCACACAATTTTTTTGGTCTTTTAAAGATACAGTGTACATACACGTATACATATATATGTATATGTATAGTGTTTTGGAGTATTTTTCCTGTAAGCTTGCATCAGTTACTATGGTGATATTCTCCCAATAGTGAGTGACCATTGTGAGAAGAGGACTGCAGGGCTAAGCCCAAGTTACAGCCTCGGGCGGACTGTGCCTTTTAGAGAATGTTCTCTAATTGAGCAAAAGATGTTTCAAATTACAGTTTCTGTAGTGGCTATGCCCTTTACCTCCAGGGGAAGACCACTAGAGGCAGAAGTTATGTCCTCTGACATAGACTGCAGGACCTTCTCTTTGGTTCTCTGCTGTTGTTACTGCAGGATATTGTGAGGCTGGACTGGAAGCTAAAACATCATGACACATAACATACAACATAGTATAACATTCATCAGTTTAGAAAAAAAGAACAAAATCTTCTTCTGCTTTTCACCAAGATTAAAATCGTAAATGCCACATTTTGCTCATGTGTTCACACAGTAAACACTGCCATTCAAAATGCTAAAATTAAGTCTCTAGTTAGTCATTACTCACAGGTACAAGCATTAGCTGGACTCAATGTTGAAATGACTGAACATGATAACAGATTACACAATTCCAAATAAGAGCAGAGCTCCTGGGACACTAATGAATGAAGAACACTGCAGAGCAGGAAAGAGAGAGAAGAACGGTAACAGGCAGTATGCCATTGTCAAGTATAGCTTTGAATAATGCTTGTCCATAACCAATAGGAATGCTGAAATAAAACTCAGATTCCCTTTTAAATACAGTCTATTTTCATACAGTCTGGTCTCATTAAAATCAGTCCAGTACAATCTAGTTTGTCTAAACCTCCCAATTCTCCTCCCATCACACAGAGCTCAGGATAATTGAATCCAGTCAGGTCAATCTAAGCATGGACACACACATCTGCACACACAAAGTCCAAACATGCGAAAACATACTGCTGATGCTGAGAGAGGAAAAAAGCCCCCTACAATTAAACCAACAGGACTTTGCTCTGACAGAAGCTGTTCAACACTCTGCACAATTTAACTGCACAATGCAAATTGTTACACACACACACACACACACACACACACACACACACACACACACACACACACACACACACACACACACACACACATGCACACACACAAACAAACACAAGCATACACCATCCATATTTCACAGTGGAGGGTAGCAGAGGGGGGAGAGGCTGAGATGTCACTGCTCCAGCCGAAAAACCACACTGACACCACAAAGGCAGTCTGTATTCAAATCAGCTGGCACTAGCACTGCCTGTCCACAGACTTAAAAGGGCTTCGAAGCAGACAGTCTGCAGATACGGAGTATTTTCCAATCTTAAAGAAGATTCGACCGCTTTGATTTTCTACTGAATAAAGCATGCTTCCTGTGAGCCTGGGATAAAGCCAAGGTTAGCGGAGAAGCAAGCATGCATATTTAGCAAAGGACAAACACACATACACATTCACACGTACATGCCGAAACGCAACTGATCCCCAACTTTCAAAACTTGAAAGATGTTACAGTCTTGGACCCAAATAAAAAAAGTGGGGGAATTAGAAAGGGACAGACAGAGCAGGACAAACTGGTTTCATCATGAAATGCCCAGCTTGTAAGATATGAGAGACATAGCAACAGAAGACAGTGTGACAGCATGTCACAACAATTTCACTAGTCCCCATCAAATGTAAACATATTTACTGCATCACAGTGAAAGAAAATCAGACGGGAATGGAGCTTATTGAAAGCTAATTCAGGATGACGACTTCGTTCAGAGTGCCTGACCTCTTCATTCATTCATAGCCACAAATGATTAATCCAAGGAGGAAGAGGCTGCGGGACAAAACTTCGCATTAGCTTTCAGATTGATGGAATTGCCCTGCACTCAACCCCCAAAAACGGATGTGATATTGCAGGTCTTGAGTAAAGTAACAAAGAATTAATGAGCAGAGCGATAATGAAGTCTATGAAAGCATTGATGCAATAGTGTGACACTGTAAACTCAAAAACAGAGTGATGGCTGATCACTGTGCCATCACAGTGTTTCATTGCTTCTATCATTCATTTCACAGATCTGCCAAAGGTTTCTGTTTCTGTTAACGCTCACTCACTGACTTCAATTGAAGCCTGGGGAATGCATGAATTCAAGATTGCTCTTCCTCTTCCGGATATGTAACAGTAGCAGCACCAGCGAAGCATCTGTTTTAAATAGTAATAAAGACTGAGTAGTAGATCTCTAATGTAGGCAGGTGTCTGACCAAGCACCATCAGAAGAATTTTGAATTGGATACCGAATCTGGCTGGTAATAGAAGCACAAATCAAAGTGGAGCTAGAAGACATTTTCATCCAGTCAACCATGTTTGTGAGATGTTTGAGTATAATTAGAGAAAAACAGCCTCCTCTCACACCGTGGGAAAAGGCAAGGAGAAGTTCAAACCCTACCCTGAACCCTTACCTCCACACATCTTCCATTTGCTGCTTGAAATGTGTGAGCCAGTCAGATTTAATGCATACTGATGCCATAAGCTCAACACCAGGGCTTCTGACACCATGCACAATTTGCTGCTTATGGATGGAAATTTTGCTGATCAAAATACACTTTAGTTCTTGCTTTTAATGGCTATCACAGTCATACAGCAGATTTTATTTAAGCAGTAAAACAGTACACTGTAATGTACATTCATTTGGATTAGATACACAGCGTGTGTGAATGGTTATCGCTTCCATTTTCACTGACTTCACCGATTCAGACTTTGCTTGCTGCGATGGCTACCTGTCCATTACTGTCTCAGATCCCTTCATGGAGATGCTAATTTCCTTCATGCTCATAATACTGGTGCCAACATTTAATTGTCACCTTTCCCTCTGCCAACAGCATCAAGACTCCATCTAGAAGCAAAGTGTCGGGGGTCATATTGGTCAGAGGGTTGGGTTGCTGAGTGATAATAGAGTTCCAGAGGTTGCTCATTACTGCAACCATGGCCAAGTCTGGTGTTTATTGTAGTCTAGTCTAGAGTTGTGCGCCATACGAAATTGATGGACAAAACATGATTTCTGAGAGATGAAGTTGATACAAATAAAACTGGTGAACATCACATTAACCTATAGGATTGTTAAATAATCCAGAAGAGTCCTGTGTTTTTATTAAATCATCCTGAGGACACGGTTTAAATGTTTGAATGGGAATACAGAATGAGGACACAGGTTGGTCTGCAGTGACCAGTTCAGGCTCCACAAGTGATTTGATGCCCTTAGTAAAAGACATTCTCTAATAAGATATTTAAAAAGCAGCAACACTGTGATAACTGATGTTGCACTGAGTCCAAATACTCCTCAACAGTGATTAGACTGGGTGACTGCCCAATCAAGTCACCAACAATATAGATCCACTTTATGTTATCCCTTGTCACAGTTGTCCCATTAGATAACTTCTGAGCATCTGCTCATAGATTATCACAAATTAAAAGCCTATTTAATGCAGAGAAATAACTTGGGTCGCCACGAAGCGGTTCACTGGCTACATACTTATGGGCTTTACATGTGCACATGAAGGCATGCGTGTTTGACGAAATCTACAGAACTAAGAAACCAACCAACCAACCCTCCAGATACAATGGTGTCCTGTGAGAATATGAATAAGAGCAAGATGAGAAGAGCAATACAATTTATCATTCAATTCCCAAAGCGTGAATAATACCTTTCAAACCTCCTGCTAATTAACTACTGAGGAACCCAGCCTCTTTTTTTATCTCCGACTTAGCTCTCTTCCTACCTCTCCTGGTCATCTTGTTCTTCAGATGGCTTTATTGTTTCTCCCTCTCTTGCCTCCGAATAGCTTTTTCCAGTTTTCCCTTCTACTCTCTCTCTCCCTTTTCTTTACTACTCTGCTTCCTAAACTTTGACCTTTCCTCACTCGGCTGTTAAAGGTTTCGACTTTAAAGGCTGGGCTCTCAGGTGGCAGAGGCATCAGTAGTGGGATTATGCTAGAGAGCCAGAAATCTCAGAGAAACTAATAGCACTTGAAAAAATGCCTTGTTACCGAAGGCTGTGAAACGATCTATCGATCAGGGTATGGATGGAAGAGGTTCTGTAATGCAGAGGGATTATGTGGGTTTATCTGCAGATGGTGCATTGCAGTGTGGTTCCATGTTTGATTGGATCTAAAAGTACTTCCATAAACCAGCCCGGTTTACTTTACCAGCTGACAAGTTTGGCATTGCCGTGCTCTGGACTACTTACAAGGGGTGCCTGCAGGTGCCTCACAGCTGAATGCCTTGACTTGGATTAATTTTTATGTCCACACTAGGCATCTTTTTCCTTCTAGGTAGCATAAGGTTGAGGGTCATTGACTCAAAGGATCTGAATCCATCGCTTCAATATCTCCAGATCTATTTCTATATATTATTAGGCACAAATGATGCATCTAGTTCTTTACTCTTCACCCCACTAGCAGACCTGAACTAATGATGACTTCTTATAGCCAATTCTTTACCCTCTCCTGTCTCCAGTCTCACATTTGATTCCTATAACAATTTGTCTGTCCTCTCTCAGCCAATCTGTGACCTCTCTGTGAGTGACACTTCACAGATGGTCATTTTTCACCAATGGCAAGTCAATCTGGTGTGCAGATCATGACGCAACACCTAGGCTATTGATGCCGCTCTATGTCTGGGGTGTCACGTTTTCAGCACATTCCTGCTGTGCCTAATGCTCGAGCTGCCTGCAGATCGCCAATGTGGCCCAACTGTTCCTCAGAAGGAAAATAATGACTTTGCCAGGCCAGACAGTGCATGGCCACTCAACTCAAGCAGGGCAGCGCTTATAGTAATTGGAGAGTCAACCTTTCACTCGACAGTCGCATTATCTAAAGAGTACAGTACATATACAAAAGTTTTATGTGGCTAAAACGGCTTCATAGTGGTCATTCTTTGACATAATTTTTGGAAAAAGCCATTTTATTTGTATTTTCGAGCACATTTGTTAATTAAAGTTTCCCTATCCCTGATAGCTCTTACAGTTCTTATAGTTCTGATGGTTTTTAGAAAAGATACTGACCCTGAATAACACAGATGGCATACTAGAGAAAACCTTGACTACGAATGTTGTATTAGTTTGAAGTGATGAAAGCGAGGAAATGCCAAAACACACAAAGGAATAGATTCTTTACACTTTATTTTGGTTCCGAATATCAGCCACCTTTTAAAAATAGCAGGCTAAACTATGAATAAAGTGATTCTCAAAAATGTCTCATTGTATTGTACGGATTCATTTGGAATTTGACAAAACAAGATGAGCTCTGTATTGTGTGCTGGCCCTCACCTAAACCTGGCTTTTTAACAATGACTGTACTCTTGATTTAGTGATCCACAGATTCAGGGCCCCTGTTCGTATGGATAGATACAAGGAAATCCCAGAGTGCAGGGGTTTGTCTGCACAGACTGATCTGTATTAACACAGTGAAATGGATCTGAGGGGTCTTTTACAAGCACCATGGACACTGATGAACTACTCCATTACATTCTGTGAGGAGACTGTTAAATCTACACGACAGGTTAAACTGTATCCAAATAATGAGCCTTGGACTACAAAGTCCTTGACAGTGGTGATTAGGAAGAAACATGCTGTTTTTAAAAAAAGGGAACAGAGAGGTAAAACGACTGGTTAGGACTTGAATGGGTCAGATGAAAAAAGCTACATTTAGAGAAAAGGAGAAAATTGAGAAGTTTAAAAGCAATGATCTAAAAGGAGTGTGAATGGTGTGTCAGTCATGACAGGTATATAGAGGAGAGGCAATAGCATAGTATAATTGGATGGTTTTCCAAGGGGCGAACTGATCATTTTAATACTTATTAGCTCAGGTGTCATGCAAATGACTTTTAGAGCTGGAGTGAGGGACTCTTACATGTAAATGAATGTCCATTACATTCAAGACTTTGTCTGATGAGTTCACACAGTGCTGATTGAGCCTATCGTCATCAGGTAAATCTCAGCCACCGCAGCTTTTCCTACACACCTGGAAGGGGAGGGTGAAACGAGGGGTATTCAGTAGGTTGCAATCTGCAACCTCAGTGTTTGATGCTACTAAATCCTACATACGGGTCTCGTCAGAGTCAGACCACTGAACAGGCTCAGTGTTAAAAGGAACTGGGTACTAAGTTGATAACAAGCTGACATTCAATGACAAAACAGTGGCAATTTAGTTAAAGTGATCTGTACGATCATTGGTGTGAAACTGTCTGATCTGTCTCACATCATCTGTCAGAGAGCAACTTCCAAGATAGGTGGAAGCTGATGATAATCTTACCAATGGCTAAACCTGCTTTCTGACTGTCCCTTGGTGTATTGATTTATTAATATATTGTATCATGCTTTTTGTCCCTGGGTCCATGTGCTCTACCTGCCTGCAAGACAAATTAGCCCTGGGTGCAAAATAATTGAAGTTGAACATGTAGCTCTGACTTCATATCTGTGTTGTTGTTTTTTGGGGTTTTTTTTTTGGGGGGGGGGGGGGGGTTGGGCATAAACCAAAATCATACACCTTTGCACGTTAAATAATATATCTTGGTGCTTTTTGACTTAGCCTGGGGTCATCTAATGTCATCTAATCCAGTGTTCCCTTACCCCTCTGTGCTGTCTATGAAGTATTCTATATTAAGTTTCTTTAAACCTATTACTGATGAAAAGAAAGTGAGTGGTTCGAATACACCCTTCCAAAGCATCTTCATCATACACATTCTGAAGGTCTTCCTCCCAGCTTTTAATAAGCCTATCAATACTGTGCTGTTTACATTTCAGAGGGCTGTTATAAAAATACGTGATAAAACCTATACTGAATGTAAAATTAATTGAACTTATCAATTGGTACCATCAGCGTGTCAGTCTGTGTTGAATTGAAATTTGTGTTGATAAAGTGGCAAACTTGAAGATAAGCAAAAAAGTCCCTTTGTGGAAGCCCAAATGTACTTTGCGCCTGCGTAAAGGACAACAGGACATTAGTATCAAACAAATCTCCAACCACCCTTAATCCCTTCTCATGCCAGGAGCGGAATACAGCATTTTCAACACCAGGTAGGAAGTTCCTGTTACCCATAATTGGGGTCAAATAGGAAAAGGCGCCTCTCCTACTAACATATGTATTCATGTCATGCCAAATCTTAATAGAGTTTTGCAGTATTGGATTATCTCTCAATTTGGAAGGGTATTTCTTTTTACTAGTAAGCTCCCCTAGTAATCTGTAGGGTGCACAACCCCGCGATTCGAGGGGGTCCTCTCTTCTTTTCAGATAACATTGAACCCATTCATAAATAAATCTACTATGACAGGCCCAATTATATAATAAAATGTTAGGGAGCGCTAGACCTCCACTGTCTTTTGGTAACTGTAAAGTTTTCATACTCAGTCTTGTTTTTTTTCCCTGCCAAATAGACTTTGAAAAAACCCTTTCAATCTCTTTTGCTTGCTTTTTGGTAATATAAAGGGGCAACATCTGCATAGGATAAAGTAGTCGGGGGAGCACATTCATCTTTAATAAATTTATCCTCCCCATCCAGGAAATTGGCAAACCCATCCATCTATTAAGATCATTCCTGATATCTTTATGTACGGTGTTAAAATTTTGTCTCAATATATTCCTTATATTTGGGGAGACAGAAATTCCTAAATATGAGAATCCCAAGGCAGACCAACAAAATGGAAAGTTAGATATGTCCAGCATATTCTGACCATACCCAATTGGCATAGCCATTGATTTGCTAAAATTAATCTTATATCCAGAGAAGGATCCAAAGGTTTGAATAACTGACATTAAAGCTGGTATGGATTCATGTGGGTTGGTGAGAAAAAGAAGAACATCATCTGCATATAATGTAATCTTGTATGCTGTAGATTTTATCTGAAAGCCTGCTATGCTACGGTGGTTTCTGATAGCCTCTGCCATCGGTTCGATGGACAGTGCGAAAATAAGTGGGGACAAAGGGTCCCCCTGATGAGTGGACCTCCCCAAGTCAAACTCTGATGACCTTGCTCCATTTACAAGTACACTTGCTAGGTGAGAAATATATCAGCCTAATGAGGTTAATAAATCCCTCCCAAGTCCGAATCGCCTGTGTGTTTTTGTTTTTTTTTTAACTCTGACTGCCATTGTACTGACAATCACACACACACACACACACACACACACACACACACACACACACACACACACACACACACACACACACACACACACGCACACACACACACACACACACACACACGCCTATAAATGAAAAAGCAGCTGGGAGTGATTGAATGTTTTGGATCAGCTGCAGAGATATGACATTATTTTGGAAGGAATCCAAGACACATCGACAGCACCAACTTTATTTTTCATTGTGATAGATTAAGGATTAAGCTTCCAAAACACAAAAATCCCCTGCATTTTAAAACAGTCCAAGAGAACCAAATAAACAATTGATCTTACTACATTGTTTTTCCAACAAGGTAATTTGTCACAGAATGGCAAAGTACCAGGTTAAAAAAACAGCCCCTGCTCTGTGAGGTGATGCTAGCAAGAGGGAAGCTCCCCTGGGCTAGATGTTGTTCAGCTGAACTATTTGTTCTCAGCTCTATAGTTGTCTGCCCAGGAAGCACTGCCATTTGTCTTTGTCAACAGCTGACACTATATCTTTCCTTATGGGGGGGGGGGCTATATGGAAACTACTGCATATTAGGGAGGGTGGGAAAATTAGAAGTGGCTGTCATTACTGGTAACAGCTTTGATCTCTATAGGGAATAGCCTTTGTTAGCAGGTGGCTGCTTTTGTCTTCTGTGCTCGTGATGTACATTTATGCTCAATATACAAGCAGATGATTAAGAGTTCCTTAGCAGGAAGTAGACGCCTGTGGCATTATGTCAACCAGCTATTATGAGGAGCTGATGAGCTGATGAGCTGATGAAGCACAATAACCATAGTGGTCACGATATTGGATTTCAATGGGCCAAAAAAGACTGGTCATGTTTCCATGGGAGAAAACATCAGGTGTTTTTACGTTTAAAGCTCTGTTAGATGAATCTTATTAAGCTCATATTGCTAAAAAAAAAAAAAAAAAAAAAAAAAGGCGATTCAGTACGTCACTAGATTGAAAAAAAAGAAAAAAAAAAAGTCTTGATTTAGAGAGATAAAAGCATTCAAAGCAGTCTCCTTGACACCTAAACACTGGCTTCTGGCTAATACTGTAGCAGGAAGAGGCAAATTATTCTCTCAGAGCAGAGCACAATGTTGGAAAGAAGAAAAGGGCTTGGTAATAGCTGAAGTCACTCACTGGTGCCCCAATTATATGGACAGAGCTGTGGCCCCGGGACACAACTTAATGACCTTAATAAGGCTTGTCTGTCTGTTCAAAATCAGCTTAGAGTGCATCCAGCCTGACCTACAGGATCACTCTAGCCTTAGTTCAATTTAAACAGGCAGCATGAGAAGGAGCAGCGTGTTTGGAGGATGGGTGGGGGACAAGTTGGAGGCTGTCCGCTGTCCTGACGGTGTTTCCCAGGGGAATAGACCACTATCCCTGAGATACTCTCATTCCACCTCATAGCCCTGATGAGGGCGAATTTGGACCTGACCATTTCTTGTGGCAGTGGGTGCTCTTTAATTCAGTATGGCTGATTAATGACAGGTACTTAGCTGGGAGACTGGTCAATAAACACACCGGTCCAGGAGCTTAATACCAGGCTGTATGCCAAAGGAAAGATGGGCTTTCTCCAGGTGGAAGTACCACCCAGATCAGAGGGGGTTAACAGAAGCAGAGAGCCAAAGGGCAGACAAAAACTTTGTTTGCATGGCTAGTGTGCATGAGCATGTGTGTCCTCATGGGAAATGAAAACACATGAATAAATAAAGACAAGATAACCTGGGAGTCACAGTCCTGATTGATTCAACCGCTTATTATGTGTGATAAGGGCCACCAAGGGGATGTTCCCATGACGTTAAGGTGTGCACTCATTTATCATACACCATGCAAGCCCCATTCAGCTCTGTGCACAAGCACACTGCTTTCCATGCAGAGGATTTAGCACCTTTGATATCCCCAAAAGCTCACAGCTTCTCATCTCCATCAGACAACTGCACCATGTAATCCTGTAATCTTCTTATCAACACAATTACCACAACACAAACAAACAAACAAACTAATAATGGCAGGAGAGTGAAAGGAAATGATAAAAGTTACCTCTGCAAGGTCACACGGCTCTTTCTATGTTCAGCCAACGGGGCCAATTAATCAGCACAGCGCATTATGTATTTACCTGATGACTGTGTAGGTCTCATATTATATATCTAATGGTTTGTGGGTTTGTTTGTTTTTCCACATTTATGATGCGTGTCTTCGCATCTTTGTCCCTCCGAGACTGGCTGTTACAATACTGACCTCCAGTGTGCGCACTGAAGGACAGAGCAGCGTGTCCTCCTTGCTGTCAGTCTGTGCGTTTTGTCAGCAATGTGACCCGCCTTGCTGACCACTCTCTAAATACTGAAGAAGACCTTCAAAAGTCAAACAAGGAGCAAGATTCACTGATCAGCTGTCCTCCGATCTGCCCGCAGCCAGTTTAAAGCCACATCGGCACGAACAGGACACGCACGAAACACGCGCTCCCGCCGCAGCAGACTGCACTGATCTTATTGAATTGAATTGAATTGATTTTCAAACAAATGATCAATTCCAAAAAGCCTTTTTTTCTATAATATAGTTGCTTATTGCATTTTTTTTTCTTTTTCTTTTTTTCATCTCCTCACCACCTCTTCTCCGCGGTACAGAGGCTCCCTGCCAGCTTGTTCTAATGCAAAGACAGAGAGAGAGAGAGAGAGAGAGAGAGAGAGAGAGAGAGAGAGAGAGACACGTGGTTGTTACAAACCTCTCTCAGGACACAGCGGGGAGGCGGAGGTGGAGAGATGCGGGCGCAGTCGGGATGGGAGAGGACGTGCTGAGGAGGGAGCCCGCTCTCTAACCATGGAAATTCAGCTGCTGAGCAACCTGCGCGTTTCTGGAATAACGACTTAAAGGACTTTGCATATTGTGTTTTCTTTCTCTCTCTCTCTCTCTCTCTCTCTCTCTCTCTCTCTCTCTCTCTCTCTCTCTCTCTCTCTCTCTCTTACCAAATGACAGACTTGCACAGAGGATGTGGAAGATCGCAGGTGAGGAGAGAAGGAGAATGTCGTTTGCTGTAGATTTCTGTAGTGAAATATACGCTGAAGTCCCAACGGGATATTTCTACAGATTATTTCCGCACATTTAAATTTTTTAAAAGTCATACCTTGACTAAAAAAAACAAACAAAAAAACAACAAAAAAAAACGACTCAGAATGGATTTCTTTAATAGCTCCAGCCTGGAAGACAGGGCAGAGGCAGAAAACATCTCCTCTAATTCCACCTCTCAGAGCCAGTACACGCAGCTCGCCATCTGGGGTCTGGCCGGACTTGTCAGCTTTCTGATTTTGTTTACAATAGTCGGGAACGTCTTGGTCGTTATCGCCGTTTTAACGAGCAGAGCTCTGAAACCACCCCAGAACCTTTTTCTCGTCTCCCTGGCCAGTGCGGACATACTGGTGGCCACCCTGGTCATGCCCTTTTCTTTGGCAAATGAACTCATGGGCTACTGGTTTTTTGGCAAAATCTGGTGTGACATCTACCTGGCTCTGGACGTTTTGTTCTGCACCTCTTCCATTGTTCACCTGTGTGCTATTAGTTTGGACAGGTACTGGTCAGTGACACAGGCGGTAGAGTATAACTTAAAGAGAACGCCTAAAAGAGTTAAAGGGATGATTGTGGTGGTGTGGTTGATCTCGGCCGTCATCTCCTTCCCACCGCTGATATCAATGGACAGAAGCAGCAATGAGGCCAGTCCCCAGTGTATCCTGAATGATGAGACATGGTACATCCTCTACTCCAGTATTGGCTCATTCTTCGCCCCCTGTGTCATCATGATCCTGGTCTATATTCGGATCTATCAAGTGGCAAAGACCAGGACCAGAACAATGTCAGAGAAAAAGAGGGATGTGGACTCGCCACTGGAGAATGGGATGGACCAAGCCGAACCAGGCAGAGGGTCGTTGAAGTCCAACATGGGCGGGAGCATGAAAGACCAGGACCGTGAGAACGGGCATTGCCAAGAGCAGGCAGGTCGACCCCCTCTACCGAACGAGCCGAAACATCCACCAACAGACCACGAGGACGACTTTGATGACAGCAGTTCATCAGACGAGAAACCTAAAAAATGTTCCAGTTCCTCCAAACATCAGCACGACGACAGGAAAGACAGGAAGTCCAGCCGGAAGAGCAGCTCCGCCTCTAAATACTCCAGCAGGAAGTCGCGTGCCAGTTCCAAGTCTATGGAGCTGTTCTCATCTCGCCGCAAACGCAGGAGCACCGTCAATCGGAAGAAAGTCTCCGCCGCCCGGGAGAAGCGCTTCACCTTTGTTCTCGCCGTCGTCATGGGCGTTTTTGTTGTGTGCTGGTTTCCGTTCTTCTTCTCCTACAGCCTGTATGGAATCTGCCGGGAGCCGTGTCAGATCCCTGAAACGCTGTTCAAGTTCTTTTTCTGGATTGGCTACTGCAACAGCTCTCTGAACCCGGTCATCTACACCATCTTCAACCAGGACTTCCGCAGAGCCTTCCAGAAGATCCTCTGTAAGTCATGGAAACGTTCTTTCTGAATGCTTCCCGCACGGATGGGGTTGTAATAGACGTTTTACCCAGCAGACACAAATTTAAAATGTTCTGAGCTGTAGGATAAAGTGCTGGCCTGGAGGGGCTGTCACACCTTTACTTTCAGGGATTGTACTTGAAGTGAAGGAACGCTTCACGGATCAAAGGATTGAACTAAGGTGCAGAAAAGGGGTTTAAAATACACGAGTAAGCTCATTGATAATATCCACTGAGGCTGCTTTGGATTCTGGCATGGGCTTCGGCTCATTTCCTCTCCTCACTGACTTCTTCTCCCTTCATTTAAATACAGTAAACTGACTCATAAAGGTTACTGGGATGCATGCACGCCACAGTGGCTACACTTGCATGAACAGCACAGGAGACAAAGAGTTTACAGAGACACTTGATTTATAACGTGACCTCATTCACTGAATATAATGCGAAGGCCTTGACAATCTCCAGACAACTGTTTGTGACGTCAGACAGCGTTATCTTCTATCTCTGTCTCTCACTCGTCTCGTTTTTCTCTACCTTTCTATAACGTCACACTCTCAACATGAGGACCAATGGGACGAAGGGGCTCCTTGCTTACTGTGTCAGTAGCAAAACTGTTTCACTAAGAAACTCATAAAGACTCATCCTTAAAAACTAAAGTCACATTTCTGCGTCTGTGTTCTGAGTGTGGCTCAGAAGTGTCTAAACTGCAAACTGCAGTGGAAACTTTTTATCAGGACGTGTGTATCGGACTCCGTCTGTTTACAGTGTCATGCACAGTAGAGTGGTATGAGGGCAATTTCCCCTCTTTGCACCCTCCTCTGAGAAAATATATGGAATGCAGCTGAGGCAGATGGGAACCTACTGAGGCTTTCACTGTGTGTGTGTGTGTGTGTGTGTGTGTGTGCGTGCGTGCGTGCGTGCGTGCGTGTGTGTGTGTGTGTGTGCGCGCGCACACGTGTAAAAGAGAAAGATAGGACTAAGTATATAATGTAGAATTATGTTGTGATAAAATGAGCCGGAGAGTTTACCGCATCTTAACCCAACTGCCAGTTAGTGATTGTCTCTCTCTGTGTGTGAGTGTGTGTGCGTGCGTGTGTGTGTGCGCGTGTGTGTCTGCTTGCTCAAATGGCTTGATTCTTCCTGGTCAAGTGTCTTTCTCTTCTCCTCCATCCTATTTACTGTCACGTCTGTTTTTGCCCTTACAGCCACAAAAAGCACTTATAGCCGCAGTAAAAACCAAACACCTTATCATTCTGTTGTCATGTCTGCTGCTTGTACACACATATGAATCCACATGCACACGATTATTATACACACAAAGACATACAAATGACTTCTGCAGAAAGTATTTTCATCTTTTCATTTCAAGCATTTACAGCCAGAAGGGATGCTTTTTTTTTTTGCTCGTGTAAATAATTGAAGACAGTACAGTAGTATTGTGTGGTGCCTCATTATCACACATATATCAATATGATAAAAAAAATGTATTGTTTGTATAATGAACAACACTGAAAGATTTTCCTGTACTCCCAAACTCTGTCCTTTTCTAAAAGAACAAGTGTTTACATCTCTGCTTTGAGCACATTCAAAAAGATCAAATAAAGAGATTATTTCAACTGTCATTTGAAAACTGTGAGAATGCATGACTGCATTCCTCATGACTGAATATTTTTACGTAATTTTGTCACTGTTGTTTATGGATAATGATCTTTCGTTAAAGGTCCAGTGAGTAGGATTTAGGGGAATCCATTGGCAGAAATGGAATGTAATATTCATAATCCTGTTTTCATTAGTGTATAATCACCTGAAAATAATTTGAATCCTTGTGTTTTGGTTACCTCAGAATGAGCTCTTCATATCTACAGAGGGAGTGGTTCCTCTTCCATGGAGTCCGCCATGGTGCACGGCCATGTTTCTGCAGAGCCCTGAATGGGCAAACCAAACACTGGTTCTCAAGAGCGTCTTTTGCATTTTTTGTGAGTTTTGCAGTCATCTTAGGTTCTCCTAAACACTTGAAAAGGGAGGGGGTGACGCAATGGTTACTCAGTTGGTCGCAATCTACAACCTCATCACTAGATGCCACTAAATCCTACACGCTGGACCTTTCAGTGCAATCTTTTTAAGGTAGCCGCTGTGGTTAGTGGCTGTTGTTCCAGCTCGAGGGAATCAGTGAAGGGTGTGATTTAAAGTGTAAGGTAAATCAACAACATTTGTCATCAAAAATCTGGGTCAGGTTAGTGATCTGTAATATATCAGACTCAAAATGTGGGAAACTGATATCCCAAACAATGTCAGCGCTAAGTTTACCAAAACTGCAACACTTCATTAAGAGATGCTTGTCAAACTTCAAATTCACAATATGAAACAACTCATTTAAAGTGGCGCCAAATCCTGCAGCAACCAATTAAAACAACATTCATATCACAAGCACATGAGACAATTACACCAGTGATTCCCAACCAGGGGTAATCGTTTCCCATGGGGCACCTCTGCAGTTGGGAAGGGTACAGTACATGGAGGGATTGCTGAGTAGCTAAGCTGAAAAAATAGAAAAGAAAGAAAAAATGTAAAAAAAAAGACAGTTGATTTATTTGTCACAATAATCAGTGACTTTCCAGCTAGATTTTAAAATAAAAAAACTCTTACTTTGTATTTCCCAACCACCACTTGTTGTAATTGAGTCCTCTTTGACTGGTTGTTCCACCCTGTGCTTCGAGTATAAAAAAGCTGTTTCATATTGTGAATGTATGACCAAGTACGACCAAAATGTTGCAGTTTCAATACACTCCCTGCTGATAGTGCGCACGACTTCAACACGACTTGGATACGACTGTACACACAAAGTTTTGAACTTGCGAGAATCTTTTGTAAATGAGGCTCAAAAGAGAAAACACTCCGATGACACTGCTAAGCTGCTTCCTCGACAGGCTGAGCAGACAAAATGAAGCCTTGCAGTGTAAACACTAATGTAATCAAAGTCAGAATTAGAATCAAAACAAAGGCTCCTGAAGGATCACTCGTGTGATTTTTGCTCTTCCTGCTTCACTGCTCTCACATCACACAATCAATGATTCAGAAAAGTTGAACTTTATTGAAGATGTATGATGTTATTTCAGTGACATGTTATTTCTCCTGCTCAGAGACAGTTCTGGGTCTCCCACTGTCCGTAGCCAGTATCGTAGGTGGAAGCAATATCTTTTCTGCTCGTGCATCATTTAGTATATCCTCCAGAGATGCATCTCTGTTTTGCGTACTGACCACATTACATTTGTACACTGTGTTGTACCCGGGAGTGCTTTCACAAAGCCTGATGGGTGGTTAGGAACAGACTGCGTAGTTGCACAAAATTATTCATCCAGCTGTGTCCTTCTAGCAAGCATCAGTAAAAGTTACTAGAGAACTGATAAGATACAGAAAATCCTTCTATCCCTCGGAAAAAAAAAACAAAAAAAAAACTACTTTATGTGCCATCAGCAGGGCCTCACTGCACCATGTATGGGCAAGAACTGGCTGATCCATAAGCAGGGGTTAGCTGCCTCAGCTTTTACTAATACGGTGTGTGTGTGTAATGGTGCATTAATGTGTGCTGATAAAAAAACACCACTCACCAGAGACCCTCCACCCCAATCAGAGGTCAGATCTGGGTGAGGGTTTACCAGGAAGCCCGGACCCAGATAAGGTATATAACACACCCGTCCTCCCTCTGCCTGCCTCATTTTTCTTTATTTATCCCCTGAAAGCTGACTAGAGTCGCCTCCATGACCAAGCAGAATGGATTCTGTCATTGCTGGCCCTCCCTCGTCAAAGTGTTTATGGCTTGCTGCGTCAGCAGGTCGCACAGTCACGCTGCTGGTTTGTTCCTGTGCTGCAGATCTGAAGCAGAGTCCATCAAACGATCCTGAAAAATGCACAGATGGAGATGGAGTCGGCACTGCCTCACCTCACGTCCCTTTTCGACTCAGGTCTTTGAAGATGCCCTGAGGCTCAAAGGACAAAAAGGAGAACTAAATATGTTTTTTTCAGCCCGTATGTGAATTCAGTTCACCTTATTTATTTAAGAATATTGTTGCATTTGCAGGCCAAATGCACCCTCTTGCTCATGTGGCAATACTGACGAACAGCAAATGATAAAAGGGAAACATTTTCATGCACTAAGCCTCGAAAGCATCACTCCATAAATCTTTAAAGTCCTTAACTGTGTAGCCTTCATGACAGTATCTTCAACTCAGCCTGACCTCCCAAATCCCCCGTCTTCTCTGCCTTCCCCACACATGTCATAACTAATTTCACCAGATCGGCCTGAGTGCTCAGTGGGCGGGAAGTGGCAAATCGAGACAAGCCAGATTGTGATATATTCCATGTTTGTACATTATCTTGTGGCAGGCACTCTTATAGGTTACAAAGCTAATTTCCCTGAGATCTGATTTCAAATAGAACAGAAACATACAGTATATTCCTCTCTGAGGGACCTGGCGTATAGATTCAAGGACCACGGTCTTATGAATCCATGGATAATTGATTAACAGTGTCAGCCTTTTCTCTCTTCTTTAAGCCTACATTGCCTCCTCCGCCATCTTGTGTCTGTGTGTATCATCACACACCCTGTAAACTTTGAACTTCACCAGTTTTCTCTGTTCAGCACTACGCCTCACACCACAAAGCTTATCTTGATCTCCTCTACCTGTAACCTCTACCAGTGTTTTGCTGAAATCTTTAGACTCAGCAACCACAGAAACACTATTTTGCAACAGAGGTACACACACACACACACACACACACACACACACACACACACACACACACACACACACACACACACACACACACACACACACACACACACACACACTATTAGCTAAATACATGTAACCTCTTTTAGCAATGAAAGCTGGACCTTCGACTGCCTGTGTTATACAGGACATTAAATGAACAGAAATATGTTTCTTATCAATCCTCAGTCTCAGGTGAGAAGATCATGTCTGTGCAGCAGGTATGGAGCCAGAGCCAGGAGGCAGTTAGCTTATAGCTTAGGATAAAGGCTTGAAACAGGGGGAAAAGATTGTACCTGACGCTCTCCACTGATCTGAAAACACCTGTAAGGCTCACTAATCAACACGTTACTGTATATCCTTTGTTGTATCAGGTGGAAAACAGCAGCGCTTGCTGACTTCCAGGAATCTTGTCAACATCGTGATGCTGTCAGGTAAACAGTAAAGATGCTTCACAGAAGTGCTGAGCAGATAAATAATCAATTGTCAAGAAATGTTACAACTTGTGTTAATCTACACCTTGTGATTTTTACATTTCTGTTTGTGTGAACAAATGCGGCATTATTGTGTGTGCAGTGTGTTAATTGGTGAGCTCTAGCCAAACTACCTGTTTCCCACTGTAACCAGCCTTTATGCTAACCCCCCCCAGGTTTCAACCCTTGTGTACTTCATAAAACAGTGATTTACATTAGAATTTTTTAAATTAATTAATTAATTTTTCCCACGATGAACAGACCTGATGTAAAGGTACAGTTGGACAGTTTTTAGAAAGACGCTTCTTTACTTTTTTCTTTTTGGTGAGAGTTAGAAGAAAGCATTGATAACACTCTCATCTATCTGTCAATTTACGAAGCTGGAGCGAGGAGACAACTAGCTTAGACAGGAACCAGGGGAAACGGCTAACCTGCCTCTGTCCACAGTTCAAAAACACACTTTGCTGGTAGCGCCTCTAACTTCCTGGACGCTTGTTGTCACTGTGAGGTTACCAAGCAACAGGACTCCTGGAAGCCACTGTGCCCAGAGAGAAACGGTTCCAGTACATGAGTAGATCCAATCACAGTTTGTCATTTTTTGCTTTCACATTTCAAAATGTGATGTGCTAATGAGCTTCAGAGGTGAAGGTGTAATACTAGACTTGCAGTTCATTCTTCCACTCTTTATGCTAAGCTAATTGACCCTTGGCTATAGGTCCGTACTAATAGCCTACTAAAGCCTTTTTTCCCAAAATGCTGAACTATTGCTTTAAAACAGTTCCTCCTGAAGCACACATGCACACACAAGCATGCACACACATGTGAAAGGTCTTATGGCTATCAGTATGAGGGAGGGCACTACAAAGATGTGACAGCGACTTAAAACAGCGACAACCACCTGCTGTGCTCATCTCTGCTGTGAGCACACAGAATTCAGACTCTGAAATGGATTTCACAACAATGACAATGAATGTCACGTTCAAGCCTTTAAGCAAAGAGCATGTGATGAACGGCATATCATTTGCCGTGCCTTCTAGCAGTGTTGCTGCCATGTTACAGTACTAGAGGTGCGGTGGCTTGATAAGTAAATCCAAATGAGAGACTGAATATGAATACAAGAGTGTTTGATTAATAAAACAGAAAGTCCAGAAAGGGTTATATTTCAGTCAAAAGGCAGGTGTGGAGCACAGGCGACTCTCTTGCAGGGGGAAATGAGTTATCTACTCAATCACTGCATCCTTTGATTTCTTTAGGGTTCTCCATACCTCTTTTCTTCTCCTGGCGAGGATGGAAAAGCACCATCTGCCATCAGTCTCACACTCCTCACACTATCTCAACCCCTGGCTTTCACCCTCTTTCCCTCTCTTCCTCTATCAATCTATGCCTTCTCCTCACTCTGACAGCAGCCATCCATTGTGTGAGCTTCTACTTGCACAACAGAGGAGGAGTGGAACGCGTGCGCACACGCACGCACGCACACACGCGCACGCGCGCACGCACGCACGCACGCGCATGCACAGCCTGGGGTAAATACACCTCCAGTTCACTGTAGTTTTAGTACATGGGCGATTACCTTTTATCTGTCTACTAAAGCCACTCTTAATAACATTGGCTGAATCAGTGCTTGCTGGTTTAATTAAATGCTCTAATTCAAGGCAAAAGAGCCATAGTCTCTGTGGATTGCATTTTAACAGCAGAGTTATCGATGTGTATTTCACAAAGGAATAGCACCTTCAACTTTCTAACAGCACTGCCAGATGGTCAACTTTGACTGCTTTTCTTCCTGTTGTTTTAGCTTTCACATGTGTTTACTTCAACCCGCAACCAGCCTTAAAGCCAGCAAGGTTTATGTACAATTCAAAACTCAAAATAAACTTAAATAAAAAGAAATCTTATTGAGTGACCATGAAAAAACTCCAAAGATTTATGTCTCAATACACATTTTCCACCTTTATGTCCATGAGTAAATGTATTTTATTTCTGGAGTGAAACCAGGTAAATGTGTAGAGGAAAAAGTATGGCTCCTCAAACTAAGAGCGATATATCATGAAAGGGAAGAAAAGCTGATGGAGTGGGGGGCAATCATATATTTACAGTTTCAAATGCTCCATTTTTGTTTCACTTTGCTTTTTTTTCCCAGAGTCTAAAAAGACTGAGTCTGCAGCCATGCTAGCAGCTCCGTGAGGCACAGTGTGCTTTTAGCTATTGTCTAACGTCAGGATGACAGAAAGGTCACTTTGCAAGTTATAAACAAAAGTTGTAGCAGAAGTCATATCTGAAAAACTTTAATTTTGACCTGTTGATGGCGCTAAATGAAAAGTTAAGAGAGAGAAAAATTATTACCATTCATGTACAGGACTCATTTCTGTATGACATCTAATTGCAATCCATCGACTACTGTAGATGTTGAGACATTTCACTCAATACCACAGATGTGTTCCTCAGGGTGGTGCTACAGGGAAAATCAGGGGATTACCGCAGTCATTTGGATTCATCTGAGAACCATGAATGTTTTTACAAAATATCCATTTAAGTCTGGACCAAACTGACCAACCAACAGACTGACAGCCGCTAGCATGGTGAGAAATATATCTGAATTGAGAATATATTATAGTTCAAATATCTCTTCCAAGGACACATTCCTCTTTGGGCGAGAACTATGTACAAAGGCTACAGTGTTTTTCTTTGTCCAAAGTCATGAGCTTTATCATGGGATACTCGTGGCTCTATATTTCAGCTTAGTATTGCATTTAGAAATGTCTTTCTCGTGCTCTGGTCTCTGGTTAAACGGCATCCATCTGGCAGCCGTACAGCCTCGGGGTCAGAAGTTCATTCCCTGCTCATGCTTTCTTTTCTGTTATAGCCATCCATCTCATCCCCCCACGACACCATTCCTCTCTGTCTGTAAATCAAAACGATGCAGAAAATGAAAAATGGCCCACATTTCCTCAAACAAAGCAAACGGGGGGAAGGTTGTCCATTAGAGATGATACAGGTTTGGATTTTTAAAGGAACAAGCACTGTCAGACAAATCCAAATAGGCCTTGATGAAAGGTGAATTGCCCCTTAATTCGCCCTTTAATTTATATGCACACTTAAACAGAATTTATATTGACATTTGTCTTGCTGTGGCTTTGAGGGAGAACATAATCAGCAGAATGTGCTTTTATACCGTAATCTTTTCTGTTGCCTGTCAGTTGGCTCAGCTCTGGATGGTGCATTTAACACACAGAGAAATCTCAGTTGTTGCTTCATATCAAACTTGCAGCTTTTAAAAGAGCACGCCATTTGCAAATTACTTGTGAAACATTAGTATAATTACCATAACAAATTAGACTCTAGTGCTTGCCCAAATCATTAGCCTTCAGATTATCACAGTGTGTTTATTAAAATTACCAAAGGGTTTCTTCAAATTAAACAAGCTGTCAGAAAGGATACACAATTCACTGTCTAGCCTCCTTTACTCATTTTGCATTGCTAAAGAGGATGGAAAATTCAGAAAAGTCTTTTACCATCTGCTCCTGTGATGAACTCAGCAAGCTTTTCACAAGTCTTTCACTTTTAATAGGGCAAACAAACAGGTTTAATGCAAAATCTGTTTTTACACAACGTAATTGGCAGCATAGAGGCTGAGGCAGGTGGTTCTGTCAATTCAATCTGTCAATTCACTTCAATGTTTCCGTTCACTGACCTACAATATTGATTGGTTCATCTCAAGGGGGATGTCTCAAACATTTAATGAACTTTAAATAATGCATTTGGGGCCAATTATTGGAGCAAAATCACTGTGACACTGTGCTTGATTTTACTGACGTCTGAGATTACGTACTCAGGCAGTTTGAGTTTTCATCTCAGGGTATTCCAGACAGGCATGTCTAAAAACAACTTGCTCTTCACTCAGGCATGTTTGATTTCAGCTGATAACGATTAGTGCTAATTTAGCATTCATTACATTAGCAAGTAACTCAAGTTGAGTCCACCAATCAATAATAAGGTCATATCCTAGAATACATTAGGCAAAATTAACACCCTGGAGAGGCTGCCTTCTGTGTGGTGACAGCACATAAAACCATAAAATAATAAAACATGAAAACTTAATTTTTCCTGTAGCCACAGAGGCATAATGGATGTCTCCAACTGTGATTGGTGGACATGTGGTCAGACAAAAAGTAGGAGGTTTACACAAAGATAGATAATATTCATTTAATATGAACTGCAGCACAATGGACTTCTGGGGTCTTAAGTTATTGGTGAAATATTAAAGGCTTCTTCTTGTCCAGTGCATGATGGGATTCACTCCTGCCCCCGTGACCTCCCCACTCTACCTAACTTGCAGTGCCAAACAATGGCACACTGTTCAAATGGATGGGATAATGGTATTCTGCTGGCATGCACCACTATATATAAAACACCACATTTTATATGCAAAACAGACTGCATAATGAAATGAATCATGAATATTATGCAGAAAGATAATGAATATCAGTCGCCTCATTCCAGATGCCCTTTTCACTTAAATGAAGCAAGCCAAGAACCAAGTCCACTGAGGGAACCGCAGTGGGTGAAGCAGGTGTGACAAAGTTGGAGATGGGATGGAGTTATTATGATGTCAGCCTGAAATGTCACATTATTCCGCCGTGGAGCTTCCAGGGGAGGGAAACTGTGATAGAAGGACAATTTTCTGCGTCATGATTTTCCTATTAGCATTTGCTACATCAGTAAAGATAGTTGTGAGCACGTCCACATAATCTTCAGCAGGTCAGGATGCTAGCCGCAAAGACCAAAGCGATAAAGAACACAGATGTCCTCACAGTGGAATTAAAGCTCCAGAGTGAAATACACTCTATTGGTGACTTTATGATGTGATTTGGTGATCATAATATCTGTGGCTGTTCCTCGTTTCTTTTATATGGTGTCGCTAGTAAAGCCTGTTTCGCAAGGGAGCTTTAATTCCAGAGCCCACACACCTCTCCATTTTATATTACAAACCTAATATATCTCCAGTTCCAATCGTTTCATGTTATCGCTCAGTGCCAAACACACAATCAGATATAGCAAGTATAGCAACAATCTAATCATCTGTGACATGTTAGCCGTGTTGTGAAATGGTACAAATGAGACATGATATGTCTTCCTCCTTCCTTCTTTTTTAGCTATTGTGCTAATTCTGGCACATTTACATTGTTGCCTAGTGCTGATATGTTGATTAATGTGCACTGTCCCAATTCAATAAATAAATAAATAAATAAAATGAAAATCATTAAAACAGATAACTTTGGGTATCAGCAGTCTGTCTATAAGAGAATCACTTTACAGTTGTGTCCCAGTGTCCTTTCTTAGACATGAACTCCAATTGAAACAGGCTAAGTTTAATGCATGGAAACAGAACAAAATAATCAAATAGAATGCAATCCATAGGCACGTCCTATTTATCTTGTTTCATTAGCAAAGACATACAATTTCATCCATCTTTGTTTTATGGGCCTGGGAGTGTTTGCAATATAGAAGTGAGTCACTAAGTGAGCCAATTTGCCCTTATTAGCCTGTTAATCTCCCTAATTAATTTGACTCTTGGGTAAACAGCTGTATATATGCAGTCTCTTGAGGCGCAGTCTTGTAGTGGCTGCACACACACTCCCTGACACACGCTGTACGCACACTAACACTCATACAGCTGCACATCTGCCTTGCACACAAAAACACCTCAAAATTCATATAGACACAAACGCTCCCTTGTGTGTGTGTGTGTGTGTGTGTGTGTGTGTGTGTGTGTCCCCGCTCTCAGTACAAATCCTTAGACAGCTAAGCTTAGACCATGCCTGGCTGAGGATGGTGACAACAACCAGATCGACAGCTTTACAGCTGCTGGCGCGGCTCTAGGGATGACGATGTCTGTGTGTTGGTCGGCCAGTTCACCACTTTGATCCACACAGAAATATATCAACTATGAGATGGATTGCTATAAAATTTTGTACAGATATCCTCAGTCTCCTGAGGAGGACTCCACATGACTTCGGTGATCTCCTGACTTTTCGTCTAACATGTTTGTTTGACATTTTTATTGAAATATCTTGAAAACTATTGAACGGACTTCCACGATGATCCCCTGACTTTTCATCTAATTATTTGTAAGCTAATGACATTCCCATCAACCCCTTATGTAGTTCGGGTTTAGAGCTAATTAACAAGTGTTAGCATGGCAACACACTAAACTAAGATGATGAACATTGTATGTGAAGCCTGCTTAACATCAGCATGTTAGAATTGTCATTGCAAGCATGTTAACATGCTGATTTTTTTTTTAGCTGTCGTCAAAAGCAAATATATTTCTGAAAATAGAAAGAACCAGGAGACATATAATTTAAGATGGATCAAACCTACATTAAGTAAAACTGGATTAAACCTTTTCTTTTTCATCTCTTCAAATAGATCATTTGGTATTCACCTGCCTTTCACTCTCTGTGAAAGCCTGAAGT
Source organism: Chaetodon trifascialis (assembly GCF_039877785.1). Classification (NCBI taxonomy): domain Eukaryota; kingdom Metazoa; phylum Chordata; class Actinopteri; order Chaetodontiformes; family Chaetodontidae; genus Chaetodon; species Chaetodon trifascialis. The sequence goes on from NC_092057.1 coordinate 23,086,738, forward strand.
CATCCATGACTCAGGTGTGAGAGTTCAAAGGTCAGGTGAGTGAGACACAGTGAGGACACAGAATAACAATATGCAGTTGACACAGCAGCAATTGATTTCCCATGCAATCGTACTACTGGTCGCCTAATGGATGTTTTGTCTTATTGACCATATATGTGTGTGTGTATACGTATATACATATATACATATATGTACATACATATATATATATATATATATATATATAGAGAGAGAGAGAGAGAGAGAGAGAGAGAAAGAGAGAGAGACACACACACACACACACACACACACACACACACACACACACACACACACACACACACACACACGCACACACACACACACATTTGTGTGAGAGATATTGATTGGCAGGTATTAGTGCTGATCCTGAGGTTAACTATTGGAGAAAGACAGGGATGCAGAAGGAGTCTAAATGACGAGACATCTGCAGGGTCCTGATTTATTAACCTGTGGCTCTTGTGGTTTGTGATGACATCATTAAAGCTTTATTGCCTAAAATTAAGTTTTGAATAATGGCAACCAGGATCCGTGGGCTCAAGGGATAAAAAGAGGATGTGAAAGGGAAAGAAAAAGAGAGGAAGAAGAGGAAGAGGCAGCTCTAATAAACATGAATGATGAATTGCTGCTTCGCAATTGTGGATGTAGCCATTAAATTTGCAGTACACAAGCAGTTTAAAATCCATCATTCATGGATGGAAGTGAAGATGTGAGTAGAAAATTATGTAAATGGGAATGATAACACAAGTCCAGACTATAAGATCAGGTGTCAGTGAAGGCAGGTGAAGGTAACAGCAAGTCAAGGCAATATATTTTCCTCTCTGCAGTCAGTGCCTGTAGGATATGTCTGGACCCTAATGGAATACCTACAGGCTTCATTTTTGCTCTAATGTCACACCAGAAGGGCACTGGCCCAGCCACAGTGGCCCTCTGTTTTGCTGAGATGCCCCACTGCTCTGACCTTTGAGCAAAAATCAAGCACGATGCCCACTTTTCACTTTCACTCTTGCTCCTCAGAGTCTGTTGCTGTCATCTTGACATGCTTGCACAGACTCCCCCATTTTCTGGCCGACCTCACCCAGAAAATGTATCCCCAAGATTAATTTGTGCTTTTCTTCTCATGCTGCCAGGGTACACTGCACCTGGAGAGATGCAGGAAAGAGGCTGAAAAACAGGTGTGTGTGTGCGTGCGTGCGTGCGTGCGCGCATGTGTGTGTGCGTGTGCGTGTGTAAATAAAAAAGAATGGACAAAAGAAGAAGTGCGATGCAGAAATATTTGGGAAATTGTGCCTGCCAGTACGAAGCTAGAACTAGGGTGTGCAAAAAAATACGAGTCTTCAGTACTTCACCTCCTCCACCACTCTCTGAGGATTACGCAAGATAATCTTGAAGCTGAAGACGCTTTTGGCAGCACAATAGTTTCACAAGATCTTGTCTTGTGCAGCCTTTTGATGGAAGCGATAGGAAAATCTCGGGTCTGCTTATCCACAGGTGGTCCCATATGGGGCTGGGTTTGCACGGCTTCCAGCACAATGTGGTGTGTAATCCTGCGGCGCGAGATGGCTATGCTATGCCTGAGGAACAAGACGAGGGATAATGGAATATTAATGCAACGTGGCTGTTTGTCTGAGCGTGTTAGTGGTCCATCCATCTCAAGTGCAGCACACACCTCTGTGATGGATGCACAGAGACGCAGAAAACCTGTGTGTTATTACAGGAGTGATGACTGCATTGGAATATCTGCTGCAGTTTCCATTAAGGTACACACACACACCCACACACACAAAAGATTACATTTCCTCTAAGAATTTATAACGCCTTGCCACATCATACATGCAGAATGAATGCACATGTCTGATATATCAGACAGTCACAAGGAAACTATGGTTTGTTCTTTAGAAGATGTGACTCTGTCAATCAATATTTCTACGTCAGCCACTCACACTAACACCAAACCAAGGGGCATTATACTTATCTAGTGCTTCCTCCTTTAAGATATTATTTTCTCAATCACTAGCCATGTGCTGTAAGGTGTATAGCCTTTCAAATTAAATCATTCAATTGAACAGCCTCTGCTGCAGATGCAGGGGAGCTGTGATAGTGGAAGACAGTTTATAAGGAACAGGAAAATGAAAGGGGTTTGGTTGTGAGGAAAGCCAGATAAAGAGAGGAAAAAAAGCATGAAAACACTAACACTGACAGTGAAGTTTACGGGAGATAAAAGACTGAAATGGGGTTTGAAAATAAAGGAGGAAAGATAAATTGCCGGTATCTCAAGGCTCTTTGTCCAGTTTTTTTTTTTTATGTCTAACCTTGAGGCTTAGAGAGATCCACCTGCTTCATCGTTTCAGGTCCAAGGGTGACCAATAATGTGATATTGGTTGCAATTCAAACTAAATAAAACAGAGTAAATCACAACCCACATAATAAGTTCATGTTGACCTGATGGTATACAGTGCTGCAGGCTGACAAGCTATATAAATCTTTTCATGTGTGGTTGGAAATGTTTTTATTCACTTTCTTCAGTCTATTGGACAAAGGGGAGAAAAAGAAAGAAAACATTCATCAAATTTAAAAAACAACAACAACTGACTGTGACCACAAACCAGCCAGTCCAGAAAACGGTCTCAGTGTGCAAACACTGTGAAAAGAATGACAGAGCTTAGACCAAAGTGATAATTATTTATCTGTCAGTGAAGTTTCTCAGGTTTTCTCTGGTCTGTAGAGACATAAATAAATAACCAGTCATAAATAACCAGGGCTGCTCTCGTCCCTCCTTTCCTTTTCTCTAAGTGTACAAGACAATTGCTAGCCCCTAGCTTTCTTGTTTTAGTGTAACATGGGTTGACACATGGTGGGCAAGAAATGCAGGTGCAGAGAGGACCATTCCTCTATTTGCACTTGGGGAATGATGTAGCCCTGGAAACCAGGCAACACAGACAGGCTGGGAAGAAGAAATAATCAGACAAGCACATGCAATAAAGACACCGGTCCACTTGGCTCTCAACGTTACTCTTTTGGTTCAGTCTCACAGCTCTCATCAGCTTCATTTCAGGCAGATGTTTTCAGGAAAACAGCTGTGCTAAACCCACTCTACACTGTAAAGACAAATTGAGCGCCAGCCCAGACACGTGTTCCTCTGTGTCTGCTAACAAGTTCAACATACTAACAAGTTCACCCTACTGACATAATGTGATAATACTTCAAATCAAAGTTACGTTTACAGCTTGTTATACTGCACCCAAGTGGACTAAAAATATATTAACGCAGGTTCAACAAAGCTAGCATAACAAGTTTCTCCACAGATTTTTGGCAAAAATGTCTAGAAGTAGCTACAATATAGTGGTCAGATAATTTTTTATTGTATAAGACTTTATTTAAGAAATCAAAATCTTTAGTGTTTGTAAAACAAAAAATCTGCATCTTGTAGTTGCATTCACTGCATGAAAAACCACATTTTCGACCCGTAAATTCCCGTAAATAACTTCAGCCGGCTCCGAATATCGTCGGAAATGAACCATCTGTCGGCGGGGGGCATGGTTAATCGCGCCTTCGTGAAGGTGCAAATAGCTCTAATTAGCACATGAAGGCTACCGACGTTGATCTACTCAGGCTGGCCTGCTGACTTCAAAAACAACCATTGGATGATTCCACAGGCATTTTAAAAGGAAACCATCATGTGATTGGATGACAACTCTGCTGCTATTGGTCATCTGTGCGCCACAAATAATAATAATAATAATAATAATAATAATAATAATAATAATAATAAATACATATTAAATTAAATACTATATAATAAATTAATATATTAAAAATAATTATTATATTGTTATATTTATGTATATATAAAATATAGATGATGTAGGGGAACTACCTTGATTTGATGTTGCAATCGTTGATAAAATGACAGGGCACCACCTTCCTCAGCTAGGAAGGACTGCAGAAATTAACTGCTATAACGCTGATAAAATACTAACGAATGAACAAACAGTAAACCAGTCTGATAATCTGAAGTGTAAACTCTGGATACAGGGATCGTATATATTCAGCTCAAAAGGACACCATCTAACCAGGACTTATATCAAAATATAATTTATTAAGCAGAATTATGGATAATGAGTGATATATCATGAATGGTACAACAGAAGATATGAGGTGATATGACAGAACACAAAAGAAACTTATGGCAACGCGATGACAAACAAGTTTGGCGATAGTAAGAAGTAGTTGTAAGGGGATAATGGGGACACAAACGTAAAGTTAAGGGATTAAACGAGCAGTTGAGAGAATTTGGATAAATTAGCAGTATCTTAACCTCACGGACCAACTCTTATTCAAACCCGCTTAGCATGCCTACTGGATTGCTGGCGTCCCGGTGAGTTCTGCTCCGAACTAACTCGAAGATGCCCATGTGCTCGTCCGTGGCTCGATCTGCTCGGTGGTCCGGTGGAAGGCCCAGGCACACCAAGGTGAAGAGCTGATGTTGGACGGTGATGTCTCTCGAACTGGGTTCTACGGCGTCGGTTACAGATAAGGGACAGCTCCGGATGGTTGTTAACCCAGACCATGGATCAACAGCTGGCTGCAGGGTTTTGGTTCGGTTGAGTCCATGAGGGATTATTTTAGACGGATAGTAACAAAATTGATAGTCTCTTCGATGGCCGATCGAAAAGGGTCTACAAAATGATTATTATTTGACTAAAATTTACAGACTAAAACAAAAATGTGTGGCTTAGAAAAAGGAAGGTTTACGGCAAACTATAGAAACACGTCTTCGGAAAATTAAATCACGCTACTCGGTATGGCTTTAGAGTAGCTCGAAGACGGGAAAAACTTAAAGAGCAAAACGACTGTACAAGACTAAGACAACTAAGAAGTAACAAACAAAACTAAAACAAACTGAAACATAACTTAAGACAAGACAGAGTAACGCGCACTGAATTCATGCTGTGGCTGCAGACATTTAAATCTCGCTCCGGGGCGTGTCTAATGGGCAGGCCGTCACACACGTTAGACGGTTTATGGCGCAAAATGTAATCTTGTCTCATGGAGCTGGAATTAATCAATGATTCATACGAGGGGCTCATCTGCTTCTCACTATGGTCAATCACATATATTTTGAATGGACGATTTTCAATGACATTTCAACATTGTTCACAACATGCGTTAGGCAATTCCTATGATTGTATGACAACATTAAAGATAATCATGGTAACAATTTCATCCTAATATGTATGATGACTCACGGTATAACTAACACAAAAATAAAAATAAAGAAATAAAGAAAGGCAGACTATATTTGCCTACTTATCGATAAATTTGTCAAGTCAAGCATATTCATTCAATCTCATACTTCAGGTCAGAGATACTGGGAAAACACCAATATTATGCGTACAATGAGTCCTGTAAGGTGAAAACATCAAAAGTTAAGTTTAACATAGAAGTTTGGTTATCCTGGAGTATTGAGAAAAAGCACACACGCATATACCACAAGTTGCTTAGGAATGTTCAATTTACAACCCATCAGCATTATCTGATTTTTTGGAGGTTCCTCTGGAGCCTGGCATTTGTCTCTCCAGGCGGTTTTATTGTCTTGATCTCCCATGGGGCTATCAGGAGAGAATTAGCGTTGCCATGAGAAACATAGTGAGGAGAAGGTGAAGAGAAGGCAACCTTTGATGTTGAGGTGTCTGTGTCTCTGGCTTCCCCGAAAAGAAAACATGGAGGAGATTCCTCAGGGCCAGACATCTTGTCTCTGAAATTAACACCTTCCTTGTAAGCAAACCAGATGGTCTATAACTCAACCAGTTAGACTGGTTTACAACTCCGTTTCTCTGGAGTATTGCAGAGAGGGTAAGAGAAGGTCAGTTAGAGGCCAGTTCTGCTACAATGATATATATATTTTATTTGATTGATGATTCATTGATTCATCTGGCAATCCACCTTCTACACTACCACACAGTAGAACACAAAGAACACAGTTGAGAGAAACATTTTGGAAAAAAAGTCTTTAATGAAATTGTGCCACACACATTAACAAGGGAAGGAAAAAAAAAAAAGAAAGGATATGTGGGGGTTCACACAGTCTCTGGGTTGGGCCATGCCGCTGTTCTACGGTGCATGCCTAAGGCCTCTGAAAATTCCTTTTTGCTGCCTCTGGGTCATACACAGTTGGTGCCGGTCGCTTTGATGGGTAAGCAAACTAGTTTGCTTACTTTTACTCATAAAATGTGAAACACCAGTCAAAAATGTTCTAATATACAACATGATTGCTAATCCATTTTGACATACTCAATTGAAAACAGTGCAAAGACAACTTCAACTTCATCGAATGTTGTAAATATCTGCTTATTCTAAACTTAATGCAGCAACACGTTTCAAACAAGTTGGGACAGGAGCAACTTAAGTCTGGGAAAGATGTGGAATGCTCCAGAAACACCTGTTTGGATCATTCCACAGGTAAACAGGTTCATTGGTAACAGGTGATCGTATCATGATTGGGTATGAAAGGGGCAACCTGGAAAGGCTCAGCCATTCACAAGCGAGGATGGAGAGAGGTCCACCACTTTGTGAACACATGATTGTATAAAGGAGATTACTACATGGACTCTGGAAGACTTTGTGAAACTCTTGTTGGTTGTCTGAACTTAGATTTTCCCGAGCACCACTTCATTGTCATTGGAGTTGAATACAGGTGAGGTGTCATTGCCTAGCCCTTGCAGAGTAAAGGTGAGCTACAGAAAAGAAAGAAAGACATCCCTTTATTTGTCACACAACACAACAACACATTGTCTACTCAGTATCTCTTTCATTTTCTCAGTTTCTCTATCTGGCTCTGAAGATTGAATGCATTACAGTGGCGTGACAAGGGCCCATTTTGAAGGCTCTCTCAGATGCAGCAGAGAAATGCAGCCTTCATGACCTGAATTTGGAGGATTAATGGGTGGATTCTTCGCAGCCCAACCTATCTCAAGATTCATTGTACACTGGTGATGAGTGAACAGAGAGAAGATGCAGGAAATGTAAATGGAGAATTAGCCTCCAGGTGTTTTACCTCAACCTCAGTCAAAGGAATAAATCTGGATTTTGTTAAACTGTCAAATACACATAGCCTCCTCATTGGTCTACCTAGCTACCCTGCAATGCTACAGTATTAGTTACTAAAATATAATCATTATTATTTATGTAGTATTACATGTGAGTAAAAAATACAATTGAACACAGCTACTAGCTGATTGTCAGCTGCAACTGTCAAAGATGCTAGGCGACAGCAGCAGGGCGTCATGGCACAAGGATGAGTCCAGATGTCTCATTTAACAACACTCAGTTCAGCCTTCGCCACATATGAAGACCTCTGTAGAAATTATCTTCCGAAGGATGCGACCGCTGAAGTGAAACACAGCTTATGTCTGGCTTTGCCTCCTTTTCTCTCCTTCATTTCTGCAAGGTCAGTTCACCCAAATACTTTCCTTGTTCAGGAGATATAAAGTGTCTTTCTCCCCTGTTCAGCTCTACAAGTGAGGAGATCAATAGCACTCCTGCTCCAAACTTAGAACGTCTGCACTGAACCACCCTCTTGACAACAACTGGCATGACAACAGTGCACTCTTTCAACAAAGGTTTCATTGTCACAGTAGACAGTGTGAAGTGCTTCATGCTAAAATCCTCCACTTAAAAAGAGGAATTACACCCATAGCTGTGTACTGGCTCCTGACATGAAAATTAGTGTACCACAGTGTATTTCCGGTGGATTCATTTGACAAAAATCAGTCAGTACAAAGCAGCAAAAAGATACAGAAGATAATAGGTTTGTTCACTGAGCTATTTTTACTTGCTTAAAAAGAATTGTATGAGAAGACTACAGCAAATAACACTGCATGTAGTGTTATAGTAACATGTTGGTAAAATATGAACCCCCAAAGCAATTATTATGACTATAAATTTAATTTTCATGTTACTACAAAATTCTACACAAAACATATAGATTGAGAGACTGGATAAATGACATTTAACCATTCAAAAGACCACATCACAGATTTTATTTCTATAAATGCTTTTGACAAACTTCCACTCTGATTCTGCAGTCTGTCAATATTTCTGTTAAGAGTCCCCCCCGAAAAAAGTCAAAACAAGTGTCAATTGAATTAACAGCAACAGTGACGCTTCTGCTTGATGTAACTTTACAAAAGCAAAGTCATTAGTTCCATTAGGTCTGTATCATTCTGCTTCACTGCACATTGGTTCATCTTACACAGAGCCCAATTAAACCACAGGCCTGTCATTCTGTCTCTGTTTCTTATAATTTCGTATCTCAACAACCACAAGATAAATGAATGAATTTGCTGTCATGCGATTACATTCATGAATTTGCAACGATGACCCGAAGGACCCGAAGAACAGAGAGACAGGATTTTTATTCAGTTTCAAAATATATACAGTATATAGAAGCATGCTGTGTAATTAAGTATGTAACAGACATGTGTCATTTAATGTGTGTGTGTATTTGCATGTTTTTGGCTATGTGTGTGTACATGTTTGAGCATGAAAGAGGTACAGGAAATGAGAAACAGTTGATTAAAAAGCTCTGAAGCGAATCTCTGTAATCTCGACTAATAACAAAACAATTAACCTGCTTTGGATAGACAGCTGTAAGTGATGCTGGCACTCAACCATGTACGCACACACGCACGCACGCACGCACGCACGCACACACGCACGCACGCACACACACACACACACACACACACACACACACACACACACACACACACACACAAATGCTCCATCCATTCTCATTATTTCAAACATACAGATGACAGATATGACTGAACCTGGGTGCCAGGTGAAAGAACACAGTTTGAAAAACTAAATAACAGTCTTAGTGCATATATATATATTTTTTTTCTTACAGTACTGTATATGCATCATACATATACAAAGTATGTTTAGTGAGCTGTGTGTGATGGAAGCTAAGTACCAAAGGAAAGAGAACATGGAGGGAGCAACCTTTTGTTTGGAGCCTTCATGTTTTCAGTACGTCAGGTCCGAGTAGAGGCAGAAGAGCTGAGCAGAGCCAGATGAGCTCCTTCTAATGACATAGGGATGCTGTAGATCATCCTTTTCCACCTGCATGATTTATTCTAGTGTATGTAAACTGATGGGCTGCACGGTGGCGCAGCAGGTAGTGCGCGTGCCTCACAGCAAGAAGGTTGCCGGTTCGATCCCCGGGTCAGGCGGGGCCTTTCTGTGTGAAGTTTGCATGTTCTTCCCGTGCATGCGTGGGTTCTCTCCGGGTACTCCGGCTTCCTCCCACAGACCAAAAACATGCTCATTAGGTTAATTGATGACTCTAAAAAATTGTCCGTAGGTGTGAGTGTGAATGTTTGTCTGTCTTTGCATGTGGCCCTGCAATCGGTACACCCTGACCGGTTCAGGGTGTACCCCGCCTCTCGCCCATTGTAGCTGGGATAGGCTCCAGCCCCCCGCAACCCCGAAAGGGATAGGCGGTATAGATAATGGATGGATGGATGGTATGTAAACTGATGTACATATTACTATCCAAAACATCTGTGTCTGTGAGTGTGGTTAATTTACAAATGAGGTTAAATGGGTGAGCTGACATTTATTTATTGGACAACTGTCAAAGCGGCCAATAGGCTTTGTAGATAAATTTAAGACGACTGATATGTTTGACATTAAAGCTGCCTAAAAACATATAAAGACGCCGTACTTTGCATTTAAATACGTGATCAGGAGGAGAAACAGGTGTTGCGAACAACATGTACTCAGTAGCAGTGTGCCGGCTGATTGCTCATTAACATAATTTAGGCTGATGATGTCGTAGGTATGTTAATAATGTAAACAAGTTTATCAACACTTAATGCTCATCATCAGTTCATCAAAGTTTTAAGACTGCTATTCAGGAAGGGTTTATATTTTAGATCCCGTTCTGATGAATGTAAATCTGAGAAGCTGCTCTCCTTATAGCTCTGTTCTGGTCTCCCCAACTCCTGAGAATGGTATTTGGCTCTTTAGTCGTAAAATGCTCAACTATGTAAACCAAGTAGTTGCCTGCTGTTTGGTGCTGCACAGCATACAGTGGGTTTATTAGAGATTTTTTTCACTGAAAACAGGTGTCTGCTGCAGCTGGAAATGAAGGTAGAGAGAGTGAACCACAACAGAAACATGGGCTATAAAGCTAGAACAGTGAGCTGAAACTAAAATGCTTTGTGGAGCTGAGGGGAGTGTCAGTCAAGTAATAAGTCTCCATGGATTCTTTAATATGGGTGGTCCCGTTCACACTACACAGTCATCTGAACCATTGTTAAAGGTCACATACATACTACACCACAGTGTGTCTACGGACCCCCAAAATTACCATCCTCTTTCTTTTTTGCTTGCTCCACATTTCAGAAAATGTGCGTTCCAAAACACACCCAGTCTGACAGCCCGCAGGTTTAGCACCATCTCCACGTGAGTGATGTCTTCCTGGTGGATGACCATCCCACCCACTGAATACCCAGTGAATCTACCTCGCAGTCGCCATTATCATTTCCCCACTAAAGCCGGCTCACATGAGACAACACTTGAGTTGTCTCAAAACAGTGAAACCAAATTTTCTATCAAAATGGAAGCTTTAAGATTCCAATCGAGAATAACAAAGAGGCATTTTCAGCATCAGTTGAGGCATCTGGACTGCTACACTGTGCTGCCGCCATGAATGTACAGCAGTGACGCTGCGGCCATTTTCCCATATGAACTATGGACAATTTCTGAGAATCACACCCAGACATTGTCCAGACTTGCCCTTTCACACATGTAGCACATGTCAAAAGCATTTTTACTTACTGGAAACATTCCGTTGGTTTAGCTGAGGGGTGGCGCCTAGGTAGAGCGTGCAGGAGGATGAGTGTTTTTGCACTGATGTCAATACTGCACGTTTTTGGACGTATCCGCAATGTCAACAAAAGAGTGGAAAGCAATATGTAAGCATGCAGACAAGAGATGGAAGCGGCTACACTCCATGAAATTTCATCAACATGCCTACTTGTTCGCTGCGTAGCATGGTGGATGTGCATATATGTGTGTAAATATGGCTTAAGGGATGGCTCCCGCTGAGGAGATGGTATTGCAAAATCTATAAGTAACAATATATCTTCACATGACAAAGAAATCATCAAAGAGCAGTAATTCATTTGCTTGGCAAAGTCAGCAACCCAGCAACTAGCTCGTTCAGATCATACACAGAGAGCTGTAAAAAGAGTGGCCCACCGGGCAGTGAAGCCGAGGCTCATACAGATCAGATTCCTGCTCGACCATGTGTCATAGTGGTTTCTGATTTAGAAGGAGTTACCGCAAGGTGATATTCACAGTAGAAGGGTGCAGCTAAACTATTGTAGTAAACACTCAAAATATAAGTATGAACCTGAAAATGAACATAATATGTCACCTTTAATATAGCAATAGTAGCCCACCTCGACTTGACCTCGATAGCAATTCCTTAATGATTTTCTTTGATGCCAGTTTTATAAAATCCAATACATTACAAAGTACATTGGACATTATAGTATAATCTCTCACTTCAAAACAGGAAGCTGTTCAAAGACCTGAGTGAAGCATGCCTCTATGATGTGTAACATTAGACAGCCTTTCACCAGCATCATTAGATCTTGGTACGAGCATGCTGCATGAATTGACTCACTGACTGTCACGACATTTACTCCTTTGGTATCAAAATTTGGTTTTGAATGACAAGACATTAGTTGATACTCCTTGGTATTGAAGCAATTCAGTCAGTGCCATGAAAGCATCAAAGTTCAGTGCCCAGCTCTAACTTTAAGGAATACAATGTCCTAATATTTGCTGGGATTTATCACTTTGGCTGCAGGCTTGAAAATGCCAAAACAAAACAAAAGAAAAATCCACAGCTGGTAGAGAAACATAGACAGAAAAGAGATGGCAGTTTGTATTAATTAGATACTAGTCATGCCATGCAATGGTGAAACATGCCAAGATGACTAATAAGGAAGCAAGAACTTATCAGGTGTAGCAGTGCTTACAAATCACTTTGGCTGTTCCTCAGCTGCATCACTGAATCTCTGTTAGCAGCCTCAGTAAAGCTGAATTTTTATTTTACCAAAACATTAATTGTATCTGCTGCATATGTTTACTGCAAAGCAAAATGTGAAGCAGCTATAGCTGCAAGTCATCCATACAAATGTCTCATTATGAAGGACTTTATTTCCACAACTCATTATTAGGCTCATTATGCCAGCCAGGAGAGATGAAGAAAACATACATCAGCGTGAAGAATGTTGGTGGACATAAGTGTATAAGGGAAAGAAACTGAGCCTAGGGTGATACACAGCACTGCCCAGCAGGCCACTGACCTTCAACAAGTCAACACTTTGTGTGTGTGCATGTGTGAGTGAGTCACCTTTAAGCTTATTGTTATTGGGCTGTCCAGCTGTGTCACTGGTGGTGCAGGGATCCTAGATACATCATGCAATATTCAGACTTTTAATACCATCAGATCTAATCAGTCCGTCCGGAAAGAGGACACAGCAAAGAACATACAAGACAATGCATGCAAATTGAATTACCTGCAATGTTACTCTCGTGGAGGTGAGCGGATTTCTCAATGAACAGCTGAAGGTGAAGTCTATTGCCCTCTCTCAGTGGAAGCTGACTTCCTGTGGATGTGGGCCTGAAGAAGATCACAGCAGGGTAGAAACTCAGCAAATACCATAACATTACATTCTCCAACAGGGAAGTTGAAGGTCCACCTAATAATAACACATAAAGGTTAGCACCTGATTTAGACATTGAAGCAAAACCACAGCTCTCACAAGCTCTCTAGGGGCACTATTCGATGTGACAGATGAACAAACCCCTAACAGTACCACAGGAGGTTAGCATGCAAATGTGCAACAACAGATCAAAATGAGCAAAAACAAAGAAAACACAAACAGTACAGTCTCATAAAACAAAAGGCATGGTCTGATGTACGAGTACACACAGAATGAAAAAGAAATACAGATCTGATATGCCTGGACATCCCTAAAGACAATTTTCTGCCTGTAATAATGCAGCCTATGACACTCCATGCTCCTGCTGTAAGTTGCAGTTTACATCCATGTCTGTCCAGACTCATATAAATATATGTAGTGACAACTTTGGAGGAATTTAATAAAAGTGTGTGTGTCTTCGTCATCAGATTGTTGACATGTATGAAACATGTATTGAGTTTTTGTAGAACATCATGATGTCACATTGAAGTTGACATCTGACCTTTTGGATCTAAAACATCATCACTTCACCATTTTATCCTATGAGACATCTGTGTGAAACATTTGTCATAATTAGCGTACGAATATGTCAGTTAGTAGTAGTCACAGTGACCTTTGACCTTTGGCCACAAAATTCTAATCAGTTCATCTTGAGCCCTAGAGGACATTTGTGTCAAAGATGTCCTGAAGGAGATCTGTTGCCAGTGCACATACATACAAAATATTGGTTGTCATTGTCTTCCAAAATGATTCACATTTTTTTGTTTGTTTGTTGTTTTAATATGACACCTGTATTTGTTAAGGGGCTGTACAGCCGGTTGTATTAGGACCCAGAGATGCAGACCCAAAACAGAAATTGTGTAAATCAAAGGCGAATTTATTAATAAAACGGGAAACAGAAAACGCGCTCAACGAGCGGATAATGAACAAACAAAAGACGCACTCAAACGGAGTGGATAAACTGAAGGAGCACCGACGAAGCGGGTATGACTCGAGGCACGCGTGGAAGCGGCAGGCAGACACTGAAAACAAAGAAAAACACAGCTCACTTAGTAGCTGGAAAAAGGTGGATAACAAAAGACGTAATTCTGGAATTGAGAGAGAGACAAAGAGAACTGTACTTACAAACCATATGACCAAACATCGACATGGAGATCAAGGAATAATCCGGCAACGAGGAGGAGAAGGTCCATGTCTTTTATACTCTCCCTGATGGAGGGAGAGTGAATGCAGGTGAGTAGCCGTGAGAGGAGCTGGCAGCAGGTGAGGGGCTGCCAAGCCACGACTCCAGGGGTAGACAGACAGACACACACACAGGGAAAAAAGGGAGAGGAGACACACTGGGAGAGACAGGAAGGCAGGATCATAACAGTATTGGCTTGGCGACATCATTCATCAATGTCTTCCATAACATTTACTTATGGCTGTTTTCTTTTCCTCCACCACTATGGCTAAGTTTTGATTAGATTTAGGCAAGAGAAGTAGTTCATAAGGGTCAGGGAAAGAGTGTTGTTAAGGTCTATAAAAATGTGAGTGTTAATCGCAGTTAACTGCAACTGTGAAAGGTAAGTCAGGCACACCACATGCACAGCAACTACCCCGACCTTCACACATGTACTTTCGTCATCACTACTTGTAAAGGCGCCATTAAAATTGTTGTACTGCCATACCACTGCTTCACACCTTAACTCATCAGTGAATATAAAGGTTGAAAATCCATTTTCTGGTATTTTACCAGCATTTTACCACCCCCAAAAAATATTTCCAAACTTAAGTCCACTGTGTCTCAAATGTTGAAAAAGTGGTTCTTGTATACCTCGAGGCTAGATTACTGTAATGCCCTTCTTGTGGGAGTTCCCAAAAAGACTTTGCGACAGCTCCATTCAAAGATGCTGCAGCCAGAGTACTCAATCAATTGAACAAGAAAAACATATTACTCCTTTATTTAGATCACTTCCCTACAGGATTGATCTCAAAATATTGCTCATTATATACAAAACCCAGAGCCAAAGTCCAGCTCCTAAAATGACCTGCTCCCTGCTTACAAACCCAATTTTTTTTTCTTTTATATGTATTCAATATGTATTAATGTTCTATTTCATTTTATTCATGTTTGATATGTGTGAAGCATGTTGAGCCAAATGTGTATGAAATGTGCTCTATGAATAAATTTGATTTGATTTGCCACAGTCTTTCCCTAGCCTTAATACCATCCCATGCAGAGATATTGTAGAGAGCCATTTGTAAAAACACTGGCATTATATAACCCGCAACTGTCAAATACTGATGTTCTTAATCGATTCTGTAATAGGGTTATACTTTCCTTGTGTGGACAGTGCAATTTCAAAGTAATACAAAAGGGACATTATATGCTTCTAACGTAAAGATAATATTGCCCACAAGAGCAATTAAGTAGACATATGACAGTCTATCACCAGGTGGCAGGCTGGTCATACGACCATCTGATGGACATCTACAGCAGAGGAGGCTGCTGATACAGCTGCCACCAGAGGGGTGGCCTTCATTTAGCCTCTGATTGTAATCTGTGACTGGCCTCTTGGGATTAACACATTCTTAAAATGTAACCGTGTGTGTGTGCGCACATATGTATGTGGGTGTGTGTATGCAGTAATGTTAGTTAAGGGGCCCCAAGGTTTGTTATAAGGGGTCACAAGCCAAAAAGACTACTGGTTAAATACATAACAATGCATTTTAAAAGCTTATCAAATGTTTGTGTGTGTGTGTGTGTGTGTGTGTGTGTGTGTGTGTGTGTGTGTGTGTGTGTGTGTGTGTGTGTGTGTGTGTAAGGTAAAATTAAAATAAATGTAATGGGGTTGTTATTATATATTTCCCTCTGAAATGTAGCGGAGTAGAAGTACAAAGTGAGCTGAAAAAGCTCAAGTACAAATCCCTCAAATGTGTACTTAAGGACAGTACTTGAGTAAATCTACTTAGATACATTCCACCACTGGCATGGAGTGCTCATGCTGTCAGTGTCACAAAGGTGGCATAAGGAAAAGGAGGGTTGACAGAGCTCTGCCAGACCACGTCCTCTTCACTGCTTCACTCCCTCCCTCCCATCCTCTCATCCTGCCTACTTCTGGCTGCCATCAGCTTCCTCTCTCCCCCTCTCTTTCTCTCTCTCTCTCTGTCTTTAATGTAATCATTCATCAGCAGACTCAGGAAACCCAGAGACTTATTGGGTTGCAAGGACAAAGGAAGTTCATGTGCCCACTTGCACGCACACACACAGACGCGCGCACACACACACACAGACGCGCGCGCACACACACACACACACACACACACACACACACACACACACACACACGAGCAGGTAAGAGGACATATTATCTCTGCATGGCTGACAGTACAACACCTGCTGCTGCTGCTGCTGCTGCTGGATGGGAGACTGATCAAATTTCTCCAGAATTAGCTTTTATCCAGCAAAGTCAACCCCTCTGCTCTCAGAAGTCAGCCTATAAACAAAACGAGTGATGTGAGTTATGATTTTTCCTTTCACTCCTCTTCATCTTGTCTCAGTTTCCGTGTTCCCTGCCGGGCTATTAGAGACTATTACATTACAGCTGATTCCCTGTTCGAGTCGCCCTTCTTCAAGGAGCACAACGATCAAGGTGTCTGCACTTGGCCTCTGATGTTCACTTGGAGGGGCTCAGAAGACACTTTGTAGAATAAGTGAGTGCTGCTCTTCAATCAGGAAATTTGATGAATATTGACTGAGATACACTGAGCTTTAACCCAGGTACATGCTGTGTATTAAAGAGAAAAAAACATGCTAAAACACAGAGGCAGACAGCCCACTCCACCTCCTGAGCCACATCCACCCAAAAACTGAACAGCTTAATTATTATGGCCACAAAACAATTGTGTGGCCTTAATAAATAAGCTACAGAGAGGCATAAGACCTATCAGGCTTTGGCAACACAAATAATAATTGTTAGTAGGAACAATTGGACTGAGATTTGTTGACAATAAGAAAAATATTGAACATTTCCAACCATGTCCTTCAAACAGGAGTCTTTTTATAACCTCTTTTCCACTGCATGCTACACCTCAGCTTGACTTACTTTTGGTACCAGGTACTTTTCTCAGTTTCGTTTTCCACTGCAGACAGTAACCCCTCTATGTAGGTGGGATTCTTAGCCGGTCGTCATAGCAACGCCACATGATAAAGCTATGATATCATATTCAGCGTGACATAAACAAAGGAACAACGGAGGATAGGGAGCGGAGGTTGCTCTTGATTCTCGGTGTGTGTGCTTGTTTGACGCAGCACGCAGACAAACTTTGTTTCAGAAAAAGCTGAAAGCAGCAAGACAAAAGAGGAAACAGGAGAGTTTGGGAAATCCAACATCAGAGTGCAGACGACAAGACAGCCTGGTGAAAGACACCTGATCGTCCTACATTTAATCTGACATTCTCCATTGCCTGTCCTGTATGCCCCCTTGAAAATGAGATGATATATCTCACAGGGTTTATCCTGATATAGTACATTGGATATAAACACCTTTCATTCTAATATACCATATACTCCTGCTTTTCTACCCAGTTTAGCACTTCATCTACTTCATAATCTTATTGTTGCAGTTTCTCTTTTATCAGTTGAACCTTTTATTGCATTCTGTATTGTGTGTATAGTACCAGCACTTTCAATGTCGTCCATTTTTCTTTATTCATACTGCACAAACTTCACTGTTCTAGTGGCACCGAGGGAGAAAACGGAAGCGAAGCTAAAATCTTAAATAAGCAGGAGGATCTCAAGAAGACCACTTGCAAACTCAGCCATGCATTCTGCACATACACGCTTGTGTGCGATTGACTACATTTCCGTGGAGGTGCTGTTTTAAACACAAGTTAATTATAGTCTTGGAACAGGTCACACCTGTCTTTGTATGTAAAAATCCATTCTCTAGCAGAAAACGTGAGCTGAATCTATGTGTATTACTGTATACGAAGGTGTCAGGATAAAGGGAGCATACCGATGAACGCTGTAATGACCTCTCCCTGCTCAGAATCACAAAATGTGTAACACTGCCAACTTCAGTCTATAGGGTCATCCCCAAGATGACAGGGGAGGTTTGAAGCCATCCCTGGAATCTCTAGTGGTGACTTCTTCTGAATTAAAATCCTCACCATGCATCGACACTGAACAGGCTCGAAGACCTTTGTAAGCAGTCTCTTCACTACTGTTGTAAAAGAGTCCAGAGCAAGCCGACTCTCTGTCTAAGACATCCCTGAAAAGACATTTTTAATTAAAAGAAGCAGCTACTTCTAGATGTGGACCACTGAGAATATAAAGTCTACGCTGTGCATCAGCCTGCATGTTGGATCAAAAAAGTTAATTATGTGCTTAACAAGACAGATCCCCCTCCCCCTGTTTCCTAAAAAAGCTGCACACCTGTTTTGTCAGTCTTAACACTATTTGTTTATTTATTTAATCATGTCTTGTGATGGATTCAAACACCCTGTAGATTTACTGTACATCTGTTTTAGCTTCCTGTCTCTTCACACCTGCATGCCATAAAACTGATAACAGATTTTTGGTGTTGTTTTGTTCTTAAGTACACCACGCACATCCTGCTTTTCATTCACAACCAGCCACCCAGTTCTTATTGCCAAACACTCTCCAAGATATGCAGTTCAAATTAGAGTGACACTAAACCTCACTCTCAATTACATCATGTCCTGTGAGCGCCTCCAACTCAGACACAAAGAAGCTGGCTCAGAAGGAAACTTTTAAGTGCACACTAGAGTGAATTGTGATCAGCCTCAAAGGGCTGATTAAGACCTTTCTGGACCTTCTCTCTACATTTTTCTCCTTCGCTGTCAAGCAGCAAAATTAGACTTGGATCAGATACATGGGGAACAAGAAACAACAAGCAACCAACCCAGTAACCAGCATGTGAGAAAAAGACATAAAAATAGCAGGGAGGTTGCATAACCTGAGATTTATTGTGCCACTGACAAGGTCAGAGTGAAGAGGTGATACATAATATCACACGTAGCTCGCTAAATAGCATCGGACCGCCAGGAATCTGCAGCAGCAACATGCCAGTAAAACCAGTAATGCATCCAGTTTGAGACCAGGTCCAGTTTAACAGTGATGCTGCAGTGAATGGATTGTGGTGTAATTATTCAGATGCTATTCTAACAGTGATGGAAGAAACAGTGCTCTTTATGAGGCTTGAAGGGGAAACACTGAACTGTATCATTAAGTGAGCGTATTGATCCACAGATGCACACGAGTCTCGCTCGTTTGTCAGCCTTTTACCTGTTTAGCTGAGA
Organism: Chaetodon trifascialis; assembly: GCF_039877785.1. NCBI lineage: Eukaryota > Metazoa > Chordata > Actinopteri > Chaetodontiformes > Chaetodontidae > Chaetodon > Chaetodon trifascialis. The sequence goes on from NC_092057.1 coordinate 23,105,853, forward strand.
AATTTCACTATCCTGTCCTCGAGATGGAACTCTGTAGCTTTAACACTTTTTTGTTTTAAAGGTTTCTGTTACATTTGACAGATTACCTTTCTACACCTGCACCTCTGCTTTAATAAAATATCAGAAAATCACCACCTGGAGGACGTTTTTGTTCTTGGTTCATCCTTTTTACCCCTGATTAAAATCATCCTGAGGAAAGTGGTTCCTGTTGAAACTGAATTGCATTAGTGAGAGTGCACAAAATGTATTCATATATAACCCTGCTGGGAAATGTTGGGAAGGTGTGCATATTTGAATTTTCGGATTAGTCTGTAGTATTAATTTGGGATTTTTTTCAGATTGATGTTTTCATGAATATTCAAGGTCACTTAGGAGCAATTCTTCTGCTTATTGTCACAAATCAAAGCAAAACTTCCTAATTTTGCCTATTTTTCATGCGCACAGGGATAATAAATGATGTGAAAATAAAGAGCTGCTTGTCTCCCTTTCAGATTTCTGGAAAACTGTGCTGTGATGTGAAGGTAGATCACAATGTGGAATACATTCAATTTGCTCAGGTCAAGAAAAGTAAGAAATGTTGAATGGGTTTAAACTGCAATTTTTGCAACATGTGATTATGATTAACCAATCAGTGCCATGGGCGGGACTATTGCAGTTGTCATGCTGTTAACAGCGATAAAATGACAGCCCCAGCAAAGCCAATATGTTGGCATATGCATCAGTGTTGACTTAAAATGATGTTAGATTGAGGTGGACAGAGAAAAATCAAATCCCCCTCCCAGTCAGAGTCGACGCAGTGTCAGACTGAAGATGGAAACAGAGTGTGACGTGTTGACAATTCTCTCTGATATCAGGCAAACAATCTTCCATAATCAGAGAGAAAATGATAAGTGATACTTTGGAGCACCCAATTGTACCCTGTGAGTAAACACTGGGCAAAGCATAATAGAATTATATGAAATTTGATGCGTCTGCAATTTGCAATTAATTTCCATCTGGATAACCACATTTCTGCTTTTCTTTTCACAAGTCCAGCTGTGCAGCACTGAAGGCTGCTCTGAAAAAAGGACATCACTCGAAGCTTGTTCCCACTAATGAAAGGCTCCTCTTGTTAGGAGGAAGAATGGCACCTACCTACTAGGCAGCTGAGACAAGGCTGAGCAGTGACAGCCTGGACTATACTTAAACATCCAGCACGCACGCACGCACGCACGCACGCACGCACGCACGCACGCACGCACGCACGCACACACACACACACACACACACACACACACACACACACACACACACACACACACACACACACACACACACACACACACACACACACACACACACACACACACACACACAGTCTCTGTTACAGCCCATTACCCAGCTTTTGCTACTATGAGAGGAGGAGACTGGCAGGTATTGATCCAGAACTGCAAGTACAGGCAAAGAGAGAGAGAGAGAGAGAGAGAGAGAGAGAGAGAGAGAGAGAGAGAGAGAGAGAGAGAGAGAGAGAGAGAGAGAGAGAGAGAGAGAGGGAGCACACATCTCATCCTGTCACCTTCTCTCCACAGGGTGATGACGTGCTAGAATAATGACTTCTGCATTTCAGAACTCAGTGCATTAGACCAGGTTCAGACCAACTCGAGTCCTGTGCACGCAGGCCCCTCACTCATTTGAATGGAGTTAGTCTGCCGGCACAGCGGTGGGGCCAAAGCAGGCAAAACATTGGCAAAAAAAGTTGAACTTGACTCAGTTTTTGCTGCATCGCAACATGACATCGTATGGCCAGTCAAATGCATGTAAGCACACATTTCTGCTAGATTACTGTGTAGCATTAATGCAGCGTTTCTGATAATACTGATAATGTTTCAGAGGGTAATACAAGTTGTTGTGTTTTGGCACCTGAGAAGCCTTGAAATCTATTACTCTGTATTTCATTGTCTCACCCGTACTTTAAACAACAGGAGGAGGATGTCTTCGTCTGATTTCCGACTCTATACTTCACAGATTATTCACAGCTGCACGGTTGAACAAAGGTGGAGTGAATTCAGACCTACGAGCCTGACGTAGACAGCCAGAAGACTGCACCGAAGCAGGAAACACATACTTTAATTTGTAGAACGGAAGGTGGGGGAAAATATTAGCAGAATAAAAGTGCAATAACACCTTACCTAAAAGGTGTCAGCAGGGTTAAAAGTAAGTGCTTGTTGGATTGTCAGCGCTTGAAACCAAAGTCCTCCACTGAAACGGACAATCTAACAAGCGTGCCGTCTTCACACAGTAACTGGCCGGGTGTGCGGAGGGGAGAAGGTTGGCAGCTCTACTGTCCACTCCTCATTCATTTCCTGTTCAACTGAGTGCAAGCTAAGGATGAATGCCTTTGAGGAAAGATTACCTGCATTTTTTTTAATGATTCAGTGAGCTGACACTGCAACAGCGTGTGAAACACACAGAGCCTCTGGAGAGACCAGGGAGGCAGTGTGATGCAGCCAAAAGGAGGCTGCAATGGCAGGATTTGGCTTTGCCTCTGAGTGTGGCTATTTGGAAGGTGTATACACACATAAAATCACCACTTTTCATGTTTGAGGTTTGAGCTTCTGCAGGTTTTTCTTCCTGTTCTTCTAATGGCTTAACCACGCTTTTATGGATTTTATGGTCTGGATTGTGTCTTTAAATGTTGGTCTAATGCATTTCTTTGGCTTTATATAAAGCACTTTGCCTCTGTGCTCGAAATATGCTGCACAAATAAATCAAATAAAACTATAAAAGAACATAATGTGAAATGTGAAAACCCCTCTGTTTTCCTCTATACAAGCCTTACTCTGCATTTGCATATTTTCTTTACTTTAATTACTAAAACAGTGGCTTTGTGTCTGGTAAATGTCTCAGCGGATCATTTTAATCTCAAACCTCTCAAAGCGATTAAACCAAACAATGGCTTAAAAAGTTCTTGACAATGTTTGCGTGAGTGTGACTCGAAGTGTAAGAAATGTACAAGAGCTTTTTCTTCTACAATAACAGAGGATTGTATGTGTTAATGGTAATCATAATGACGGTGGCCACAATGAGATGGAAAGTCCTTCATCCACTCTGAAAGCAAGAGAACTTCTACAGTAATGCGTAATCTCTTCCCCTGGGTTTTTTCTCAAGCTTTCTCAGCACTTTGATCTCGGGTGGATAAAAGACGTCGGGGTCAGACAGTCACTCTGCAGAGAGCTAAGAAAGCACTGTACTCATCCCTTCACCACTGAGTCTTTCTCATATCTCTGCCTTTTCATCCCCGTCTACCATGTTAGCCATCTTCCCCTCCCGTTGTGTCCTCTGCCTTTCCTCTTTCATTTTCCTCTCTGCTGTTTACGCCCTGCACCTCTTTCTCATTCCCTTATTCCATTTGTAGCACTTTTCTTTGCTCTTTCTTCCATTACTACATTGTTTCCATCGCTACTGTTTCTGTCACTTTCAGCCCTCTTTTTATTTTTATTCCCATCTTCCAGTTCTTTTTCCCATCATCCATCTTTCTCCCCCCACCACCACTCAAAGATGTTGACAATATTAAATCTTGCAGCAGCCTCGGCTGTTCAGGATGATGGTCTAACTTGGCGCTCAGTCATCTACCACCGATTGGCAACTGTAACAATACCATGGTAACCGTGATGTTATCGTAACTGTTTATCTGCTGCCAAAGTAATGGCTGAAATTTTTATTGTCTGAGGATCGATAGAATGGTACATCAAGGGTGATCACAAGCCGGCTCTCCTTCGAGCATTTTTCTGAACAAAAGACATCTGAGACAGGGTGGGAGTGTTCTGTGAATATGTTATGGTCCACTTAATTGAGATCCCAGTCAATAACGCTTGGTTTCATAAGCTTTTGTCAGCTGCTTTCTGCCAGAAAAGTTCATTATTTCCCCATCTGGTGCTTTAAATGTTTCACAGAGGGAATCACAGGCAGAGAACCAGCCTTTGGAACTCATAAATTAGACTAAATTATGAGTCAAAGCCTATAATTGGAGCTTCTGAATGTAAAAACGTGCTCTCTGGCAAGGCCTGGAAAGCATAACAGTTTTTTTTTTTCAAAGACATACTAACCACCCATGTATCAGGCTAAGAGGAAAAATAAGGTGCGAAGAAATCATAATGCCACATTTGAACACATGCATCAACCTCTAAGTCGCCCCATCAGACCCTCAATCAAAAGGGGCGTTACTCATAAATCAAGCCATGTCTGACGGTCACTTCTCCAGCCCCCTGCCTCATTCCTCCACTGATCACCACAACTGGAAGAATGCATCATAAAGCCATGAAATGCTCCATCATAAAGGATCCAAATATCAACATATTGCAGATGCCTTTAAAATGAACACAGACAGACACAAGCTTCCCTGCAGGCTTAAATGGTGATGTGCACTAATTACTCTATTAAGCCCTCATATATTACCAAAAACCCTCTCACACTTCCTTGATGACTGTTCAATGTTTACAGGCACATCATGCGGCAAATGGCTAAAGCAAGGCCATAATAGCAAGGATATGGCTACGTCCATGTGTGATGTAACCATGGCAACAGGCACCTGCCAATATGCTATCTACCAAGCGGTGAGAGATAAAGTGAAAGAAAAGAATGAAGAGAAAATTGTTTTATCACGCTGAGTTTTCATGGTAAATAAAGTATTTCCAGACACTGCATCTCTATTTCAGCAAGCATAAATTAGAAATCCAGCATCATGTTTCCACTGGCTCTACACAGTTACCACGATCCACTCCCAGAGTTTAAATGTGTCTATGAGCAAAGTTGGAGCATCTGTTTCTAAAAAGTAATTTACAACAATGCTCTTCACTGACGCAAACACACAGTAATGAGCTCTCCCCCTTTTCTCTTTCACAGTGACCCGCTCATGCATACCATAATAGGGTTGTCTCATGGGGCAGCAGGATGCAATAAATGATTCAACACTAGTGGTCTGGCCATAGGGGCATGCATGCATGTGTAAGTGTGTGTCACACACAGGGAGAGGGTGGGTGAGAAGGGCACACCTGTATGAATCAAAAATGAAGCTCCAGCTCGACTGAAAGTGAAGGTTAGTGGCAGGCGGAGAGGAGCTCGTTGACAGTGATAGAGAGATAAATATTGACCTGTGTCACTTTGTCAGTATCACCTGCCATACACGCTGGACAATACAACACTGCTGCGGCACTGGAGAAACTGTCAGCCAGTCAGTGTTTGACAACTTGATTATCACATACAGCAGATACTGGAAGGTTCAAAGGTGTAATCCTTCTTTCTTGTCTTTATTAATTTATCATTAGCATTATCATTTACTTTTTTTTTTTTGCAAATTAACAGATGATGATCCCTCAAGTTTTTGCAGACACACAAACTACATGTTGTCTTCCTTTACTTTGGAAGGCCTTGGTGTCTGTATTTTCCCAAAAAAAGCAAACAAAAGCATAGAACAACAGCTAGTTTCAGCAGTGAACAACAAATGGCTTCCAGTGAGCTGTCACTGTGTGTGACAGCCAGTCTAGTCATGATTTGACTGCGTATGTCTTAAAAGCAGAGAAGGAAAGACGAGTTTGTGTACAATGTAGGATGAGATCATGCAATGAGTCATGTACAAATGCAGTCTTTGTTAATTTTGCTAAATTTACACCGATCACGAAGGAAATTAAGATATTTTGTGTGACTGGGGGTTTTAATAACCAGGGGATTGTAATTGAATACATGTCCCTGAATTCAGGCGACAGATATGTGTGTCTGTGTGTGAATCTGTGCGTGTGCTTGTCTCGTGTCTCTGCCAGTCCATCGCCTTGTGGGCTGAATTGAAATGAGAACGTCAATGATAATCCCCTTGAGAGCGACGCTGGAGCGACAGCGGCATCCTTGCTCACTTCATCTATCAGGCCAGCCCTGGTGACAGTGAAGCCCTGGCAACCTAATTAAGCGTGGTAGCTGTCGGTTGTTTAATCTCCACGGCCTCACAAATCAACTGTTGTGTTAGAACCAAAGAGCCATCACACAATGGTGAAAACTTCTCTGGGACTAAAACACAGTCAGCCCGCGGCTCCTCGGTGGAATGTGTGCTCATCCTTGAGGATACAAGGTTGTAACACAGTGTGTAATGTTTACCGTATGTGTCTTGGGAGCTTTGTCTTGGTATGCATTCGGGAACATTTGTGTTTTTGCTACTACCCACAGACCAAACAGTGAGACTCAGACAAATGAGCAACTAAATTTAGAGACTCTTCTGATCTCACCTACAGTTGTGCCTCAGCTCCCAGGAGGCCGCGTGACTGCAGAGGAACAGCTCGCAGCTTCCAGGGTGAACTCCGGTGTCAACACCAAAAGACACAGTGTGATGTGTTTATGCAATTAAGGATATGAAGTGTTGCTGTGACCCAGTTTCTCCATCGCCTGAACAGTGGCATGTTCTGTGTCAGTCAAACTTTCGTCTTTGTGTGTCCCCGAATCATTCATCCAAGTCCCTCATCATTTTCCTCAAAACAATACACTTCTTTTCTTCCTTTCTGAGAGTGAGAGGAGCAAGTCAAAATCAATCTGTGCATTAAAGGAAAACTATGTTTAGTAGTAGAGATCTCAGAGAAAGTGGCAGTGTTTCTAAAAATAGTAAGAGGTAAGAAACATGAGCTGTCAGACAAATCATACAGGTTGTAAACAAGCTAACTTTTCAGCCAGTTTAGCTCCAAATGTCTTTGGAAAGTAAATACATATGTAATGTTGCTCATGATCCTTAATTGCAAAGCAAAACTGTCTGCAAGTTGAACCAGGAAATCAGTGATGGATGTTGACAGTTACAGCAGTAATAATCTAACTGCTCACTTTTGTTATTTCCTCCATCAAAGTTTGACTCCTTTTTTACAGTCTGTACGTTTACGTAGCACTCTTTGTTGTCCCAGAAATTACTTTAGCAAAATCGCATCATAACTGATAGAAGCGATGCCTCAAGCTATGAAAATACAAACCAAGTTGTAATAAAGCACAGTTTTCCTTTCCATATGGAGCTGGATAAAGGGTGTTTTTAGCCTAACTTAGCATAGAGTGGAGGTAGACGAAAACGTCTCCAAAGCTGCCCAATTAAGATGCTGCATCTCATTAACATGTAATTAACATGTTTTATCTTGTTTATCTAATTCTAACGTACATAGCCGAATATAAAAATGACAATAGGTTATGACAGCTCTTGTCAGGTTGCCAGGTTTGGTACCAGTGTGTGTGTCCAGAGACCAAAACCAAAACCTGAAAACTAAATGTATCTGGCAACCGAAATTGCAGGCAGAGACGCCACACAGAGGTGCTGAGCTTAATGAATGGCTAAAATGCTAATGTAGCTCCCCATAAAACCGCACACTGTTTAATAAAAGTGATACACCGTTAATTAGTGAGCTGCTGGGGTGTTGGTATGCATCTTCCTTTGTTTCCCTTTTCTATCCAAAAGCAGGGCCCTGTACAGCTCTGCTCCAGCTCTGTACTTCTTGTACATGACATCAATGTCCATATTCTCACCTCACTTTCTAAAGGAAGGCAAATAAGTGCACTTCCCAAAATGCTGAACTACTCCTTCATGTTTATGAAGGACACAGAAACTAGGTTTTACATACTTCTGAACTCTAGGAAAACTCACTGGGATTGAAGCGTATTGTTAAATAAGAGATGCTTCACACTGACAAAATGCTGGAGGCTCTTCTGCAGCAATGACTGAATCACTGTGCTAAATGGAAGTCACTGTCAACACACTTAGTATGTGTAACACTGGGGGAAAATTTGTGAAGGCCAGAGGAAGTTGGCAGAGCGCCGGGTGAACTATTCCTGCTTGTGTAGAGGAGATCTCTGGTGATTAAGTAACACAGCCAGGATATCAAGTCTGCTGGTTTGAGACAGGGAGAGAACGGTGTCATAAAACACAAAGGACTACAAACGCGATGTGCCTGTGTGCTCAACGTTGCACACAAAGTCAGCTTTAGAAAAAATACCACAACTATTGTTTAATATGTGGGAAAACATGAATATCTTAGAGGTCAGGGCTTAAATCACATCTCAGCTAAGCATGAAATGGATCCTTTGGAGTCAGCTCCAGGGCCGACGCAACAACAAAAGCTTCTTTACTTAATGATCCTGGCACTGACCTTTCCCCTCACATTTTACAGAAGCACTTGATATTCAATCGTGATTCAAGCAGAAATGTTTTGCATCTCTCTCTTTGCAAGCCCTGTTTGCTTGTTTGTTTTTCTCTCTAAATATAAAGCCTCTGTCTTAAAACCAAAGAAGAGGCAGTGAGAGTCAACACTCCAATGAGCTGGCGTTAAGTAACATTTTACCTCAACATCCCTGACTTCACTGAAAGGAAAGTTCAATACTTCTAAAGTCTAATGACTCATTCAGAGCGAACCAAACTGCACTCTCTCTGAGTGCTTAATCAAACAATCTTACGGGCCAGGAGAGGGAACAATGGCCTGATAAGCTCTGCTCAATTATGCTGTTCAGTTATTGTTGTTCCCTAAGTGGTGGATAAAAACAGGAATCACCACTTGAACCGTTCAGGCAGCTTATACCGAACTCCTACTCTTTGGCATTATCCCTGCTTGTCTGTGCGGTTAAATCATCCGAAAGTTGTTAAAATGACAAGACAGTTTACTGCGATTCATCAAATGACCCAGTCACCCAATATGCTTTGCATAACAGAAATATGCATTTGCATTTCCCTGAAATATACTAAATAGTATACTCAGCATACTCATGTGTACTTTCATTCAGACTATTACAATGTGTACTTAAAGTGTGCTAAATTCGAACAAATAATGTTGTGCTTATTACACTTGAATAGTATTTAAGTTGCACAAAAGTCAAACTGACACTGTATTAAGTACACTTGATTGTGCTAAAATGGAACTATTTTAAGCATATTTAATATACTGCAAATATACTAATTATTTTGTGCTCGCTCATGATATTCTTCAATTTAAAGTACAACTGAAAAATCTCAGTAGTGATGCCTCCTTAACTGATGCCCAAACTACGCAAATTAGCTCCGCTCAGTGTGAAGGTGCAACAGTTCTCCTCTGTTCTCCTTCTGGTGGCTGAGCTCATCATCTCTCTAATGATGAGTTCAGCCACCCTGGAAAGGGAAATTCATTCTGGCCAGTTTATCAGTAATCTCATTCTTCTGGTCACTAGCCAAAGCTCAAGACATCAGGTGAGAGTTGCAACATCAACTGGTGAGATCTTTGCCCTCAGATTTAGATCCCTCTTCACCATGACTTTGCCTGTGTTGATTGGGTTCTAGTTCCTATTTCAGCAATCACAGTTTAAACTATCAAGCCATCATGAGACGTGGCAAAATATCATCTGTAGCCAGACTAAATTTTGTCATCGCACTGAGGTTGCCAGGTTTGGTTCCATCCAGTCCAGACTGAAACAACATTCTGTCAGTTTGCAGCTGAATGAGTGGAAGGACAGACAGTGTCGTACGGTGCGCAGACTCTCAAGGCCCTTGAGGCAAACTATGATTTGTGATACTGTGCTATATGAATACAAACTGACTTGACTTTACAATATGTTTTCATGAGTAACACAGACTGTAAGCAGAAACTTTTATTTACAAGAAAACCCCACAGAGCTCCTCACAGGAATTAAGTGTAGTCTAGGTCCTGTCATTGACCAGAAACACCTCCCACTGTAACACAACACAAACTCTAACCTCAGAAATGACAGGAATTAAGATCAAATTTATCATCGTTAACAGAAGCATGCTCGTTATTCAAAATCTCATAAATCTGTCATTCCTCTCTGTCATCACAGTCCTTTCTGTGGATAACAAAACTCATGCAAACACAAGCTAACACTGCACACAGCCCACTCTCCGTATGTGTGTCAAACAGATCAAAGCCCAGAGGAGGAAAGATTTTAAATAACCATCACAACTCTAAATCAATCTCAAGCATCTGAGGGAGCACATAAAATATCAATTGTAACGATCCTCGGCATCTAAGTCATTTAATTGAATATTGACTCAAATATCTATTGCTGTAGACGTACCTCTGTGGACCTCCAGTCTCCGTTCGTATTCACACCGCTAACTCTAACAAGTGAGGTGGGAAATCAGTGAAGAAGAGAGGATAAGGCAAGAAAGCAGAGGAATGCCTGTGGCTGTTTGTGCACTGACATCACACATCCAGACTGTGGACACCACCTCCCATGAATCTGTGTGTGTGTGTGTGTGTGTGTGTGTGTGTGTGTGTGTGTGTGTGTGTGTGTGTGAGACCTATCCTTATTAGCCTTGTAGTTAAACTTCTAAATCCTGCAAAGAGACTTTGACAAATAGCTGTTCCATGTGGGGCAGTCAGTCTAATGCTGTACCATCTGACATTTGGCCCATTTCTAATCACAGTAATATGACTGAAATATCCCGGGCCTTTAATCATTCACAGCCCTGAGGGAAAGAGAGTGAGTGAGTTAGCAATGGACGGGCCAAAATGAGGAAAGACTGAATATCCTTCTTTCTGTATCTGTTGGAAAAGAGACCAGTTGTGAACGTTGTTGCCTCGTGTCACCATCCACCATTGTGGATACAGCATGGGGACACTGAATACAAAACATTTTTCATACTTGTGATGACGGAAGAATCTTTTGAACAATCCTCCTGTGTATTACATTTTTTTATTAATAATACAACACATTGTTCTTAGAGGAAAGGATTGCTCACGCTGTTCAAGAGAAGAGAGTTGGATTAAAGGGTTCAGTATGCTTCAGTATGGAAATCAACAGCCGACCAATCACGGGGCAATCGTTGGTTTCAGAAATGATCAGACACAGTGCGCCGTAATCCAGCATTGGAAAGGTGAGGGGGGAGGGGAGACACGCCGGCATCTCAAGACCTTCATGAGCTGACCCCAATCTACAATAAGGCAGGGGGAGAGAGGTGATGTGTGTTTATAGTTTCACTCCGTGGAAAAAAGGAAGAAGAGGAAGAAGAAAAAAGAAAAGAATTTTTATTTTACAAATCATTAACATAGAGAGGCAAACATCAACCATGGATCTGAGTAAACTCACCTGACAGAGGTCTATTTTTTAAGGCCATTATCAATGAATGACATGAGAATGGCTAACATTTTTCTTTTTTGTTTTCTGTATGTGCTGACAGAAATCTAGTCTCAAGGCCCTTTTGTTGAGTCCTTGAAGGTTAAAAATGAGACTGAAAATGACTTGACGCTGCTAGATTGCTCTTTATGTTGACAACAAGACATCCTCACGCCTCACTACTGAGCAAGTCCTCCATGGGAGTTAAGTTCTGCCTGCTGAAGACTACCACAGAACAAGTTGCTAATCAAGTCAGAGCAGCGGCAGTCTGATAAAACAGTCACAGCTTGAATCAGGGCTTTCTGTCATGGCAACATCAGCGCCACTTTCCCCTTCCACCAGCTCCGCCTCTCCTCGCCTGTGTGTTTGTTTTTCAGAGCCAGTCACGTCTCACCTGTCCTCCTCAGCTCCTCGTTGACTCGTTAGCATTTCTGTATGTGGTCAGCATTTTCCTCCCATCACTGGTCAGGTTGTCCAATTTGCTTCTGTGCAAGTATTTGTATATTTGGCCTCTGTCTTTGTTTGCTGCAGCCAATTGTCCAACTTTTAGCTCAAATTCTTCTCGCATTTTCAGTAAAATGTCTGCTTTTCTAACCTTACCCTGCACACCTTTCACTTGCCCTTCTAGATTTAAAATAGCCCCTGTTAGGTGGCTGGAATGAAATTCAGCTGTACTGTGGGACTGGGAACAACTGACTTGAATCACACAAGTAATTATGAGGCTAATGGGGCTGGTGCCATATGTAGTGGAATAATTCCAAGCTTATACATTATTCATGAAGTGGAGAGGCTGAACAAGTGACAGGCATAAAAAAAAAAGAGGAACGAGACAAAGAACTTGACTGAAGTTTTGATGAATCATTAAATAATTGAGAGAAGATTAAAATAACATCACAAACGTCTGCTGTGTCTGACAACATCACAGACATTCATACAGGTGACAAAATGTGGATATTATCTGAGTCTCTGAGAGAAAAAAAATGCTTTTACATTTCACTCAGCAAAACCAATTCTGTGTCAGCCAAATCCAGCAAGTCATGATATCTTTGAAAAAAGCATGTTACATCTGAATCTGTTACAACAACTCAATTCACTGCTCCACTGCGCCTCCGCTCCATTTAAGCAAGCGCAGGGAGTGATTTTCTCTGAGTGGTGCTCAAGCCATTAGACTACCCAAACAGGTAGAGCAAAGGACCTTGGATAGTAAAACCCTTCAAGAGGAGCAGAAAGCATACCTGTTCCCATGACAACCACTGAAAAGGAAATCCAGAGCCGCATTAGTTGTACTCTAGCGCCATCTTATGGTTAGACTTCACATGAAACATTTATGCTGCTAGTAAAACAGACTGTGTTATGAGAGTTACAGCAAACCAGAAAAAAAGATGAATGAACTCAATCATCATCAAGCACAGAACGCAGATCGATCCTCAGAGGCACAGGACTTTAAAGGGGACATGGGGTCATTTCAATAGCTGTTCAGGGTCTCTGATCACTCAAAGTAAATGACATTGCTTGAAGAAGAGCATGAGTGACAGCAGAGCGAGCTGTGAGGAGGTGTCAGCTGCAGAGGGGGCTGATGGAAACATATTACTTTTGCTGCGACTTGGTGATGTGTTTGTGTGCAGGTCTGAATGTGGGTGCATGAACTGTGCTATTAAGATAAAAGGGATAAAGGCAAAATTGACTAGATGCTACTGAAGAAATCACATGCTGTTTATTACAGGATTACAGGATTCTGTTTGATTGACGCAGTCAGAATTAAGAGCATCAGAGTGCCAGTTCAGAGTGTGTGTGTGTGTGTGTGTGTGTGTGTGTATGCACACAACTGTGTTCTTGAATGCATTGTGTGCAAATATGTTCTGACAGTATGGGTCTTGGCAAAGGCCAGAGACCTGTGGAGACAGAGGAAACTGTGTAGCTTCATCCAATCATCAGCCAGAATGCTCCACACAGAACTCTGCAGTAGGCCTCCATGTATCTAATCATGCCTCAAACACACATACAGTACATACACACACACACACACACGCGCGCAGAGTGTTCCCCGTGTTACCCTGTGACATGCATGATCTCGTGGAAACGTGAGGTTCTTTGCTTATCAGCGAACTTCAGCCCAAAAACACAAGAAAACGCAGAAAGTGAATGAAATCAAATTTCTATTCTGTTGATGGGTTAAACAAAAAAGCATTAAAATGCACTTGCAAGCTAAACCTGGCTGATGAAACCACAAAACGACTAAATAGAATTAGAAAATCAATAACTTGTCTGATGTTGTTCCAACACAACTGAGTCTTTGGCATTAAAACACTCCGTATGTGTGAGTGTGTGAGTGGATTACACTAAACATTTTCTGAAAATCACTACTAAGTTTTAGTACTACTAAGTTTTTTTTTCTGAATCTGACTGTTTTGATTCTTTTTGAACTGAACTCTACAAAACTAACCTCACACTAGTAAAATGCTACATCGATAACCAACACAATGACTATGATGACAAGATGCTGAACTTTCTGATTCTTTTTCTCTTCATTTATAGTAACTTCTCACTGCGAGGGAAAAAAAGAACTACAAATTAGAGAAAGTAGAGCAGCAACTGATAAAACTGAACTGGACAAACTGGAAAAAAAAATCTTTAGTCAGACATTTAAACAAAAAGCAAACAGTCGAAAGATAATATTTTCTCACGCTGGAACATCAGTTCAAACCTAACTGAGATTTTGAGCAATAACAGACATTTGGTAAATAAAACACAGTTTAAAAAAATTTCACATTTTTTGTTTTTTAAAAACAAATAAGGATTTTTTTTACTGAAGGAAAGGCTTCTCCTGATTTGCAGAGATAAAGGATAATAAATTCCCCCTTTTTTTTTTCCAAATTTCATGTCTGGAGTTACTAAGTCACAGAGAAAACACACAGCAGCATCTTCAGAACTTCTTCAAATGTTTTATCAGAAACACGAGAGGCCTTGTCGCCGCTGACACTCGCTCAGACTGACGCAGCCCTTCATCACCGCCCTGTCATTCAGCATCTCACTGGTCATCCATACTGCTTACCCACATTATGATGTGATGGAGATTAAGGGCAGTGTATCTTACATCAGCGGTGCCGCACGTCCACATGGACGACTTAGCTCAGGAGGGGGAGGGTCAGATTAAGGTGATCCCTGTATTCACTAATTCACTGACAGGACATAAAAGAGACCTACGAACTACGAGGATGGAGAGTACACCATAATCACTTTAGCATGACAGTCACTGAAAATAGGCCATTTCTTAGGGGTGTGTGTGTGTGTGTGTGTGTGTGTGTGTGTGTGTGTGTGTGTGTGTGTGTGTGTGTGTGTGTGTGTGTAAGTCGGTTGGTATAGGTCAGACGGACTCATACACACTCAGGAAGTGCAGTGGTGGAAGAAGGGTGGGGCTTTGAGGAGTGTTGCGTGACAAGACTGAAGAAAACAGCGAGTGGAGCCTGGTGTCTCACTAACACACACCCACACATGTGCACTCAGACACACACACACACACACACACACACACACACACACACACACACACACACACACACACACACACACACACACTCTTTACTCTTTCATGTAGCTTCAGGTTAGGTTAGCTGCCCTGCCTTTTCTTCACTCTTCACTCCTCTCCTCTCTCACCTCTGCTGCCTTTTCTCCTCTAATATCTCAGACTGAAATCCGTCTTTTCTGTGATCCACTCTGCATGTCAATGCTGTCTGGATTATTGTGTGGTTACAAAAAGGACTGCAAGTAATGTAATCATTTTGTCATAATGTTGCTCTTATGTCAGCTACTTCAACAATGCCTTATAAGAGCTTTCAAAAGAAGGTAAAGTAAAGCGCTGTTTTTTCCTTTCTGGAATTTTTCTTTGTGAGGTTTTCACTCCTTTCTTGTTCAGAATAGAGATATCTGCCAAATATTCGACCCTGGATCACAGCACCAAATTACTAGTGAGGTTTTTTTTATTATTAAGACCAAACACACAAATTTATTGTCAATATAAAAATAACTGAGTATTAATACTATTGCTTTCCAGTTGTTTGTGCTTGTTTTAAGTAAAATATAAAGCAGGTTAACTAGAGGACACTACTGTCAAAATTTCCCTTTAGAAATTGAAAGTTAGCGTCTTCTTTTCTTTCTTGTTGTTGTTGGTTACAAAGTTGTTACTTTCTTTTCACTTCTAAAGAACATAATTTCCAGTTTTCTTTCTAGAGGAGTCTTTAATACAAGTTGACATCTAAAGGAAACACATCACAACATCAGATTTTTAAAGGTTGTGTTTCTACTTCATTTTGTTTTTGCATGATCATCATTATTTATCATATTTATAACAGAAATAATGTGTTTTTTGCTTAGTTCATATCTGTGTGTCTTTATTCAGTTCAACTGTTTCCTCATCACTGTGCTATTGAATCTTGTATTGGTTTTTGTTGTAAAGCCATTTCTAGGCCACTCAGGGCCAAAAAAAAAAAAAAATTGAATAAATAAATAAAAAAGAAAGAAAGAAAGAAAGTTGTAGCGCGTTTTTTTTTTTTTTTATCTTTGTGCTTTACTGAGTTTTAAGCAAAGCCTGTGGGAATATTGTTGCATTAAAACACAGGCCATGCAAACACAGCTGTCATACTGCTGCAGGCTTGTCTGGAGAGGTTCACACCATGTTCACACTGAACATCCACACGTTCACCTGAGGAGAGCTCCACTGATTACTGAACATACTGAGTCCTGCTGCTAAGAGCTTCTTCCTGCATGTCATTTTACTTTTCTGCCTCTGTGTTCTCTCCCCTCAGCAGTGTCAGCAGCAAACGTTAAGCTGAAAAAATGTAATCAAATAGATACAAATAAAAATACATTCGTAAATAATAAGTAATAAGCTAATAAAATACCAGGTAGTACCAGTTGTGACGTTTTCTAGCCAAAAGAGTTCGAGTAGTGCAGTGGGGTGAGATTTCAAAGCATTAACAGACCTTTAATGAGATTGGATCATTTTCCAAGATTACACTTCTAATCTAATCACAAAAGGAGAAGTCGTGCATTCATTCTTTGATTTTTTTTTGCATTCACAAAATCTACCAATAATCATTTAAACATTTGCCAAGACACACTTCATTATATTTTGTATATTTTTGTAGAATTTCATTGAACAAAAAAAGAAATACAGCATCACAACCACCTGAAACAAAAGCTATTTTACATTCTTAAGTAAACGAATATATTTACCTTTTCGTCATTTTCAGTCTGAAAACGAAACGCAGTTCCACCGTGAAAAGAAAAGAAGGTAGTTAACTGCTGACACACACATGCACTGATTCGATCCGCTCATCTGTCTGCAGGCTGAGTGAAGGCTCTCTGATAGAAGCGGTCATTTGAACAGTGTGGTAATGTCCCCCCTCTTCCTAATTTACTCCGCTCGAGCTAATTGAGAGCTCGAGCGCGGTGCGGGCCTATAGCTCGTGCCCTCCTCTTCTTTCTCACGCGATCGTTGTATGCGACAGGTGTTCATCTGAGCATGAGATGAGTGAAGAGCGGAAAAGAGAGGCGGTCTGTTGGTTTCCAGCTGAAGGAGCTCCAATTATACTAAACCCCATTTAGAAGAATTGTTGAACGTCGCACCAGCTGAAATACTGCAAGGCTGCAGGGCGCGAGGCTGAATGAACAGGCGTTTAGACAAACTGAGAGAGAAAATACTCATGATTTGCCTAGATGAACTTCATTCTTTATTATAGGGAAAGGATTTGGAAATGTGGTCAACCAAACACGCCGCTAATCTGATTTCTGATGGATGAGCATTGGCTAACCTGAAGTCGTTGAAGATTGTGTGAGAAATATGCGACAGCAATCGTTTTGCTCTTTTGTGTGGATTCATTTAAAACCACAACGTGATTGCATGGGCCCAAGTTACTGTAAACACCTCATGGAAAACGGCTGTAAACGCCGAGCTGCGGCCTCGGAGGCTGTATAGTAGTGATGTTTTCCAGCTGGAAAGCTGTAGCGGTCGAGTGGAGCGATATTTCAAAATAAAGGTGGTCTAAAACAATGAAGGGGTCAGACATTATTGGCGAGTGTCTAAGTTCAGCGCTATTCCCTGTTCATCAATCTATCCCGGGTCTCGGCGGCATCTATCGGGTGTCACGGCTGATTAGTTTGCGCTTGGAGTTGCTCCAAACACACTCTGATTGGACACTTATTGTCGAGTTCTCCTTTTTGTGTCTGCCATATGACCAGATTCCTGCTTTCAAAGCCTGATTGAACTCTATGAGCAGGGCTCGGCTCCTTACGCACACGGATCCATTTGGCCATAAGCTTATTACGGGAGGTCAGCAAGTCCCCCAGCCACGTGTTTTCAACTATGGTAAGAAATTACGGAGAAATATTACACCTCGCTAAGAAGGCGTGCGTGTTCCTCTACAGCCAGAAGAGAGAGAGAGAAGGGGGGCATTCACCAAATTCACCTCACGGAGGCATCATTTACTTTGTCTAAAAAAGCCTAAAAAATAAAAAGCCTAAACAATCTAAAGCAAAAAAAGTGGCTGTAAAACTAAAGTCATCATTTCTGTTTGTGTTTTCTGTCATCAGCGCGTTTCTAACCATGTGGTGTTTCTGTCCTTCCACTTTCCCTTGTTTCACGTCATCTGTCAGAATGGACTGGGAACTTTTGAGGACAGTGGTCTTGGATTTGAGCACAGGGTCGGCCGAAGCGGAAAGGTCCGCGCTTTTCAGCCCCTTTGTGCTCGGCTGACGAGCCCGTCCTGACAGGGGTTAACGTACCGTGAAGAGGTTAAACAAACGGACATTCCCGTCAGACATCCTGCGCACACATACGGCCTTATAAGCGGAGGAACTGGCAGCGGCGGTGTCGCAGCAGTGGAGGCCAAAGTCGCCTGATTACTTTGAAAGCTTGACCACCTTTTTATAGCGTGTTTTGTTCAGAAATTCAGCACCATGTGACTTATGATAAGTGGATGACAGGGTCTTTTTCAAAGTCATACTAAGTTTTTATTAATCAGTTGGATTTTATGTTTTTGATAGACCGCATTATGATATTCATTAACTGGAGGACGTTTATTAATAGTTATTTTCATTTAACCTGACAGATTTTTTTTTTTTTTTTTTTTTATATAAAAACTGAGTTTATACAGCAGCGAGGTTCACAAATGTTCGGTAAATTATAAGATAAGACTTTATTGATCCCACACCAGGGAAATTCACTTGTCACAGCAGAATTAAAGGGGAAGGTAGAAGAACAGAACAAATGGAACACACACACACACACACACACACACACACACACACACATACACGTATGTATATACATATACACACACACATAGATAGATAGATAGATAGATAGATAGATAGATAGATAGATAGATAGATAGATAGATAGATAGATAGATAGATAGATAGATAGATAGATCGTTCCTTCTTGCACAGTGGAAATTATTATACAAATTATGCATCTGCCACTGACAAAGACATCAAAAATGTTCAGCTAGTTGAAAATCATCATATATAATCATTCATATGTATATATTCTAATTAGACCTGTTTGAAATTAAAATGATTATTTCTCTGTATATATAATTAATATTAGATAAACTCATTCTGTACATTTTTCAGATGATAGGCATTGTTAATCTTTTCAAATGTTTTATCAGTCCTGTCAGACAGAAAGAAGGAGAAAACACTGCTAATGTTGGACTCACTGCAAATAATCATTCTGCATAGGGACTTAGAAATTAGATGCATTGTGCCATACTGTATAGAAAACAAACTGTGTTCTTCAAATGAGTGGCCCACTGACACAAATCCATGAGGCAGAATGATCAAGAAACTAGGTTACAGCAGCTCTGCATGCATTCTTAATAATGAAAGAGATAAACATGCACATCATAAACAGAGCTCCTTTCTAAAAAGGAGAGAATCTACAGTATGTTGTTTCCTTCATTGAAAAATACATTTTTCAAGCGATGCGATGTTACTGAAGTTTGTCTTAAGGAGGAAAACAATGCTACCAAGGTGTAAAGCTGACTCGAGAGAGTAAAAATCCCCAAACCCTCTAAAGTCCTTTGAGTTCTGAGTCGAAAATCTCTTCCAAGCATTCCTCACTGAGGCTTATGCTGATATGGAGCTAAAAATGCCTTGCTAAGGTCTGGCATTCGTAGGCTGCATGCTGTTGACTTGCAGTGAGAGGAAAGAGAACGACAGAGATTATAGGCAATTAAAGCCCACTTTATGCTGGTCTGCTGGCGTCACACAGTCTGGCCAAGAATGCTCACCTCGGCTAATACTATCATTGAGAACAAACTCTGCAGCATCAACTTATTATGGACAGTAAATTATTAATGCCACAACTAGCACGGTCCGGCTAAGCTGTCCAGTAAATTAAGGAAAGCGAGTATGCAATGAGGTTTTGTTCGAATGTGGAAAAGTTAAATACTGTAAGATTTGCCATGATCCTCCATATAGTGAGACGAAAATAAAAAACTTCTTCATTCACCGTTAAACTGCTTAAAAATATTTTTAAAGTTGTTTTTGTGAGTTTATACGCAGAGATGGAGAATTCAGTTTGTTCTTATTACAGTACCGAATTAATGGAACTCTGATTTGCACTTTCATGCATAACTCAACTTCCAGCATGCAGTCAGCTTGCCAGCAGCTGACACTAATGAAAGGCTATGAAATAACTGCAAGACGGATGTTATGGCTGCTTTCTAACCAGCATGGTGCAAGATGGGCACTGCATAAACTGCTCTCATGATGAATAACTCCGGTGTGTACAAACCTAAGGTGCATTGCACCTTGTTAACCATTAGAGGGCCCCCTCACAAACACAAGACAAGCGCCTGTTCTCAGAGTATCAGTGGTACAATTTTGCCAGCTTCATTAAAGTTGAGGTGTATTTTATTTGTTTGTGCCACAATTCTGTAACCGCATAAATAAATAAATAATATATTTGCATGTTTATTGTACGTTTATGTTCATACTGGGTGTGTGCCTCAGATTGAAGTCAGCTGAGGTCACTATACTTCACTGAGTCACTGTGGAGACCTCCTGATGTAAAGAGAGCTGTGAAATGCCCCAGAGGAGATGTGTGCCTTCCCGTCTCTGCCGGCCTGTCTCACTGCCTCCAGTGTAATGAACTAGGTCAAACTGTCTCCACCCTCATTGACTGTAAATCCCTACTGAGAGCAGTAGACTCCAGAGCCATTAATATCACACTTGAAGGAGTAATGGCTGCCATAAAATGGTGATTAGACCTGGGTAATTTCAAAATTAAAAACAGAAGACTGCAGGGGAAAATACGACTGGTTAATAATGATCTAAAGTCTGCGTTACTTGAAGCAAGAGCACACTGCATTTCAGATTAAAAAATAACAATGCTGTACTAATAGAAATGAGGGCATAAAATACAAATTCTTACAAGTATCTTTTCCTATTTTTTGTCTCATTACTTTATAAATAAACGGTCATCTGTACTTGAACAGAACAAAACTGGCTGCCAGCATAGTGCAGGAAAATGTTTTGTGTTGTTCTTGTGTGAGATTTTCAAAGCATGTGATGTGTGTTATGTACAGTCAATTTGCTCTGAAATTTAGCCTCACTGCCACCCCTCAGATGACTTCTGTTTTCTTTTGGGTGATAATAACACAAACTGTAACAGCGTGCTTCGCCGCTTACAGGCCTGGCTGCACTGAGGGCTAGAAAACACTCACCACCGCCAACTGGAGAAACATGCTCAATTTGATGCAGCTGTCTCCTGGAGCACAAGCTGATGATGTGATTTTTGCGTGGTGAAACTGTATTTCAGAGCCTTGGTAGCATGGGGGCTGCGGCTGTGGAGCAGGCCAGCAGGCCATATAAAGCAAAGGGCATGCCAGGCTGGATAAGGATCAGAGGAGGATGAGAGGAAGGAGAAAGAAAAGCGAGAGAGGGGCCTCTGGGTCTGGGCTGTCGGCCCCCAGAGCAGGAGGTGCTGGCTGGGGTGCCACATCGTTTAGACGGCCTGGTGTACACAGAGAAACCTGATCTAATGTGGAGTTTTGACACATGCAAACATGTTTTTTTTTCCTTTTTCAGGAACACCATCAAAGAGCGACATAAAACACTTTACTGAGAGCAGCCTTATATTCACAAGAGTGGTCAGAAGAAGAAGCAACATGATGAACAGAGGTGGAAAGTAACTACGTACTTTTACTCAACTGCTGTACTATTGTGTCTCCATTTTACTCCACTATAAGTGAAAGGAAATACTGTACTTTTTACTCATTCATCTAATAACTATATTGTATTAGTTACTTTAAAGATTTAGATTTTAAATCAAAAATAGAAATATTGTCATAAATTTTGTATGTCATCATTTTAGCAGAACTAATGAATCATCTCATGTCCACTCACATTTATCTTGTGACCCTTTGGAGGGTGTCTCTGGGTTCCTTTGGGCTGGCAACCGCTGGACTAAACAATCAAACTACATACAAGGTAGTTAAAACTAGTTACACCTCGAGCAGTAAAATGCTGCTTACTAACATCATTATTGAATTAATCTCATAAGGTGCAATGATTTATCAGTCACGTGAACCATTTTTTGCAGAATGAGTACTTTTAGTTTTGATACTTTAAGTACATTTTGATGACAAATTCTTTTGTACTTTTACATAATTTAGATTTTAAATGCAGGACTTTGCACCTGTGAGGAATGGAATATTTTTATATTGGGTACTGGTGATAACTGAGAAATGCAGTAGAAAACTGTGCTATTTGCTGATGTTAGTTGACAACATCTGACTGTATTTCATATGGCAACATTAACTTTATCTGTATTTCGGTATGGATCACATGGCAACAGGGATTCTGAAGTAGCTCAACTGTGCATCACACAGGGCAAAACAGAGAGATTCAGAACAAATTAGAAAATCAGCATTAGCACCAGCACAAAACACCTCCTGAGCAAGTATGTAAAGCTGTCAAATCACCTGCCTGCTGTACATTAAATATAATATATAAGACAATTTTAGGCACCTGCTGCATTACACCACCTGTGAGCAGTAAATCAGAACATTTCATGATAGCAGGAAATGACAATATGTTCTTTGTTGCAGCTGTAGCAGACTATATAGTGATTTGGGGATAATTTGGGAATTATTATCTAGCCTCAAAAAGTCATTTGGCAATAGAGCCTTAAACGTCTGCACATATCAACATATTCCCATTGTTCTTTATTTGTATGAAAGTACTAACGTGCATGAACTATAATTACATGGAGACGGGCCCAGTAAATTATTCTTATATCTAGAAAGTTAATTATAAATCATGTTGTTGATCTTTTTCTTCACAATTCATTAATGTTGTTAAGCAGCAATTAAAAAAATAAATTGTAAAAATGTCTTGCATAAATCTTGCAGCAGACTGACGCTAATTGTCACAAATTTCGTTGTCGTTAAATAACAAGTTACCTTTCTGCTGATGTCTCTTCAGCTCGCTACAAAAGACGATTTTTTTTTTTTTTTTTTTTTTCCCCCCCCCTCGTGAGGAAGACGACGACACAAACAGAGTTAAAGGCGCACCAGCCATCGCGATATTCAGTCTCTTGACGGAGCGGGATGTTATAAGACAGGTGCAAGAGCGACTGTTCAACGCAGGGCTCATGTTACTGATGTCTGCGCTGAGTGTTAGGTTGAAGAGCAACATTACCGCTGATCCTCTGTCAAAGGGTAAGTCTGGCCTTAGGGATAGAGAGAGAGAGAGAGGGGCTGGAGTTAAAGGTCACTACCGCTGACTCCGTTGAGGGACATCAAAAGCTCAAATGTCTTGCCATTTCAGCGAAAAGGGTAAAGACGCCCGTCAGCACTCATTCCAATGTTTCAGATGATCTAATAGTGATAA
Organism: Chaetodon trifascialis; assembly: GCF_039877785.1. NCBI lineage: Eukaryota > Metazoa > Chordata > Actinopteri > Chaetodontiformes > Chaetodontidae > Chaetodon > Chaetodon trifascialis. The sequence goes on from NC_092057.1 coordinate 23,128,839, forward strand.
TCTCATCTTAATCTGCCCGATGAGGGCCGCATTCACTTGAAACGTATTCGGTGAACTTGTTTGTGTTTGCACAGTCAGATAACAACCTGCTGTGGCTGTGAATCGACTACGTTCACTCCTGGAGCGCCAGTTTGGACACTTCGTTTACGTGACTTGGTTTGCATATTTATGCATATATGGACTACTTTAAGGAGGTTATTTGCGGCTTTGGGGCGAAATTTTCCAATGAACTAAAGGCCTGTTGCTCCAAGTCAAAAAGAAATGTCAAGTTAAATAATTATTTCACAAAGAAAAGCAAGACGCAACATCAAAACGTCTGATCCACTGCTGTTCTGCGCTAATCTTAATTTCTGAGTGCGACCTCCTGATTTTTTATTAGTGTATTCTACCTTGTGAAACTATAAAGCAGAAAATTACCGACAATAATCAGACTGAGGCATTCCTGCGCTGAATGCAGGCTTGGCAAATAGTCCGCCATAATTCTGCCGATAAAGGAGAAAAATATGCGGGACCTAATTAAACCACGCAGCGCTCAGCTACAGACATACAGAGCCATTTTATTTGGAGTATTTGAGCCATTACGCAAAGTTTTGATAACCTTTGACAGCTGCTGCATCTCCAGGACGCAGCGTTTGACGTGCCATTGCCAAGCCATGCATGGTTCAGTACGCACATGCGTTCAAAAATCATGACTGCGTGGTCGAACCACCACTGGCACATTATAAGATGGGCACATTGTACTGAAAACTGAAACGTCAGCGTCTTCCACGTGCTGTCAAAGGTTATCCAAACTTTGTAGCTTAAAGGTCTCGAAAATGAGGAAAACACTGGTAGCCTCGGCTTTTGCTGCATTCCTATAATGGTATAAATGAGCACACACACACACACACACACACACACACACACACACACACACACACACACACACACACACACACACACACACACACACACACACACACACACACACACACACACACACACACAATTGACAGGCTCCACTGTCCTTCCCTGCCAGTTAATTGCTGACGGTGAGCCCTCCTATGTCAGAGTGGACCAGGGGGGCTCGACCCCGGGGATGGCTGCTTCCCTGGCGGATCAGTATTTTGATTTGCACTCTAATTGACCCAAAAAAAAAGAGTGCCATACCATGAACAGAGGTTTTCTCCTGGCTGCATAGCCTCGAGGGGACAGGCCTGCACGTGAACACACACACACACACACACACACACACACACACACACACACACACACACACACACACACACACACAACAGCAGCAGCAGAGGCTGACGCAGAGAGACGGCAATTCTCCTTTCCCTGGAAAACCCCATTTGCCATTGCGCTCGTCCAATCGCTGGCTGCCCTCGGCTCGTTAAGCGTTTGACTTGACGTTTCACTGTACTTCTGCTTCCGTCTCCCTGTCTCCCTCTTCTCCCGCTGGCACCGAGGAGATCCCCGTCCCATCTCCATTATGACTCTTCGTCCGATCACAGCGCAAAAGCAGCAGAAATGACTGCTTGGACTATCGGTTGCCGCAACGCACAATCGAAACCGGAACCGTTTGGCTTTGCCGTAAAAGCAGCGTGAAATCGGGAAAACATGCAGGAGAAGCTAACGGACAACCAGACTCCCACCTCATCGAGGGCGTCGTCGTTTTTTATCGAGAACCTACTGGGCAAAGGGCGGAATGGGCAGGAGTCGATGTCGAATAGCGGTCGCGGGGAAGCTGCTGTGGAGACGGTTTCCATCGGCCGAGTCCCGAACGCACATCAGGCCGACACCAGCGCGTCAGCACCCGATGGCTCCAGTTCCGCGGCTCGGTCCCCGTACAGAAACTCGCCGTTGCAGTGGTACCGCGGGGGGGCTGCCTTAAACTTCAGAGCGTTGGAAACATCACACAGTGAGTACACAGTAGCTTTATAGGTCCTGAAGATAGATGATAGGAAACAACCACATGCAGTAAATTAAGCCGTGGACAGCCTGTATGCGACATTAACGCAGGACGCAAAAGGCAGTTTGTTGCCGCTACTGCTGGTCCTGTTAGCAGGGGTGTAATATATGTTGGTGCATTCAGTTTACCATCCTTTTAATTCATGTACTATAGTCTTGCATTAACTGATACACAAATTAAGTCCAAACGGGAACATTATCTCATGACAACAGAGACTTAATGGTAAAGAACAACAGTGGGTGCTTATTGCTTAGGTCTCCGGTTTCAGGTCATATTTACGCAGCTTTTATTTGAAACCAGGCATCTGTGATTGTTGGGTGAAATTATTCACGCCGTCAGGTCGTTTATTTATTAGTGTAAGTTTATTACGGCGGCTTTATTAGAAGCATATGGAGTTAGTATTGAAAGCCAGCCTGGAACGTCGCACGCGGTTACTCGCTTCATTAAATAAAACCAACAAAGTCAGGCCAAGTCGAGTGCGGAGCCTAGACTCCACTCCTCTCCTCTCCTCTCCGTTTACCCTCAATGAGCTCATCGAGCTTCCCAAACTCGTTAAAAGGCTACCGTGCACTTGGTTTGCAGCGCGTGTTAACATTCAGCAAATCTAGGAGTAGCAGCGATTTGTAAAACACGAATACGACTGAACGTTTTGCATGTCTGGTCATCATCCTTTAGTTAGTATAATACCGGAGGATATTTCATGGATGCCTGTCATTAAGAGATCCGTATACTAATCTAGAGATTACGCACAAATGCCCAGCATACAACCCAAAGGAGATGCCCAGTGTTGCACGCCAATATGATGTTTCTACGCACATTCCGTGACATTTGTGCCACTCACAAGCAGCCTCACATCAAAACAAGGTGCCCCTCCCTTTGGTGTGTGCACCCAGATACATCGAGAGTAAAATCCCATGATCCAATATCATCACCACCCTTCTGTTCACAAATGACGGCAGCTCCTGGTGCCTGCACAGTACATCTGTATCAACTTGTTGGATGTTGTTATTATTACGTTATAAACTGCAAAGGTCTCGCTGGATTTCTTTTGCAGACTTTTGTATTAGTTACAATCTTGTCAGTGCCATAATTGGGCCTGGCACCACCACTACCACCCTATGTAGATCGTGTGTTATGCAATCCAATACAAGGCTTTGCCCATGCGCACCCCAACATTCTGGCAAAACGCATTAGTATTTAAAGCCAAGCTCATTTAAAAGATACAATTCATGTAAGTTAAGTTTCTGTGCTTTTCTTGCGGTGCATCATTTTTTAAAATGTCTTCATTCCAGCGGCTGATTTATTCCGCTATGCTTCAACACTTTAAGGTAGATGGGAAAACAGATTTTTATTTGTTTAATGCAAAAATCTATCAAAAAGCTGGGCGGAGAAATGTAACTATATGGCACGTGTTTGTTTTTTCTCCGTTGTTCTTTATAAAAGATGTCACGATGTTTTCTCTCCTTTCAGGTCCAAGAGATAATACCAGTACAGACGACCACTGCTGCTCCATGTCGACCAGCGACAGATGCTCCCCTGCCGTGTCTGAGCCGATAACGGAGGGCAGCGACGAAACCGACAGGAAAACAGGCGACAGCAACCTGACGGACGACAACGAGGACGCGCACAACGTCTTTGACGCACGGTCAGAGCAAGACGCATCCTCGGACCCGATCCCCAACCGGAAGAAGAAGACTCGGACCGTATTCAGCCGCAGTCAGGTGTTCCAGCTGGAGTCCACCTTCGACGTGAAACGGTACCTGAGCAGCTCGGAGAGAGCGGGGCTGGCTGCGTCTCTGCACCTGACGGAGACTCAGGTCAAAATCTGGTTCCAGAACCGCAGGAATAAATGGAAGCGACAGCTGGCAGCGGACCTCGAGGCTGCACACATCCCACACTCGACCCAGCGGATTGTCAGGGTCCCCATTCTGTATCACGACGGATCCTCAGGTTTCAACCTGAACGGACATCCAGTTTCTCCGCCCGTGGCGGGCTTCTCCAGCTCCATCAACTACCCTCTGTCCTCGTTTGCGCACTCCATGAGTATGTTAAGATCGCAGATGACCAGCTTGGTGTAAAGACGGTTGGTGACTGATATATCAAACTGCTGGTTAATATCATGAAGTCTCCCCGTTCTGACTGAATCGTGCAATAACCCACAGAAATCTGCAGGCTGCATCCAAAGACAACGAGCCGCAGAGACCGTAATAACAACACAGAGACGAATCCTTTTTATAAATCTGTTCAAGGGTCTGTGCTTCTGTCACAGAAGAACAGCTAAGAAGGCAAGGCCGAGAGCAAGGAGGCCGAGGCTGCCCATGTACTGTACTGTATGTTTGAAGACACGCATATTTTTGAAAACTTTTGTATTTAAAGCCACGAATATTTCCAACTTTGTCACTTTTTCACATAGAGAAATAAAAAAAATCAAGCACAAACTCTCTGCTTTTCTGTTGTTTATACGTCAAATGTCTCTGCCAATCACAAACATGCACGCTTACACAGAGAAGTGATAATAAAGAGTCAAGTGAATCCATATGTGACACAGCGAGAGAGCAAAGCAGCAGGGACCTGTGTCTCTTTTCGGAAATGACAAAGTTGACCTTTTCTGCACTTCTACAAGTTTCTGCCACAAGCAGGCTGTTCTGACTGTTTTCTCATTGGTGTCCATGCCAGCTGAGCATCTCGTTGATACAACAGAACATACAAATAAATATATGTATATTCAATGATCATCGGCTATTATTTAAAATCAGGGTACAACAATGCACTGTACAGGCAAGTCATCCACAGTTTAGTCCCGTTATAATAAACTATAGGTTTGTGGACCTTTTAATATCGAATATCCAATCAATAAGTTGGAAGGTGTTTTTGCACCATGATTTTGAAGAAACGAAAGAATCTATATGGCAAAATAAGTCAAAACGCAATATGAACGTGTTGTTCATGAATTCCTTAAATGCATGCATGCCACTTCAGTGATTCCGACTTTTCAACCTGCTGTGGATGTAAGAAAAGAAAAGAAAAGAAAAGAAAAGAAAAGAAAAGAAAAGAAAAGAAAAGAAAAGAAAAGAAAAACACGGTATAAACACGGCGCATCGGCTAAGCCCAATAAATAAAACAGGCCCACGGACTAAGATTTGAATAAAATGACAAGGCACGACAGTGATTTAAAGCCATCATTTTTTACACCTCACCGATTTTAAATAAGCTTAAAAATGTCTATGACTTGCTAGTTGGACTAGTTGGACTATAAATACAGTAAATCATCCCAATAAAGAAACGATCATTTTGTGAATGCAACATGGCATTAATGTGTAAAAAGCTATTTATGTTGGTATGAGAGAGAGAGAGAGAGAGAGAGAGAGAGAGAGAGAGAGAGAGAGAGAGAGAGAGAGAGAGAGAGAGAGAGAGAGAGAGCAAGCTACGATCAAACCGATCGTCAATGGCCTCGCGGCGCACACTCAGTATGGTGTGAGACAACAGTGAAACTAAACTATTCTTTATTTTCCTGGGGGACCCCTGCAGGGCTCCGGACCCTGGGTCTCCCTGCAGCAGATGCATGAGGATGATGGGGGGGAGTTCGACAGGAGTGGGGGTGAGTGGATGAGAGGGAGGGCATAACAACGCTCTCCTCCCATCCCCTCGCTGTTATTGGACCATACTGGACGCTCCTCTGGACCAATCAACGAGGACAACGCGCGCTCCATCCGGTGTGCGCAGTAACGGTGCGGGCAGAGCATCGCCAGCCCAGCAGTGTCTGCTCAGTGGCTGCTGCTATGGTGCGTAGAGCGTCGAGAGGTTAGCGGTCAGATTGACGTCCCAGTTTAGATTTAGTAGAGTCGCGGAAGTAAACAAACAAACAAACAACAACAACAACAACAACACACCTAAGGACTTAAGCTTTGGAGAATATGAACAAAGTGGATGCACCATGCCGACCCGCCGCCTCTCTGAAATTCACTATTGACAACATCCTCAATCTCAAGACAAGCGGGAGGAACTGTGACAGCTGTCACCCCGCCGGACAGCAGGATGACTCGGTCACGGCGATGCGTAAAGACGGTGTCCAGAGGCACGACGAGGAGCACGAGGCCCAGCAGAGGCAGGACCAGGGTAGCAGGCTTAACGAAAGAGGTAAGAGGGTTTTGGTGTGTTTGTAGTTGGTGTGGAAGGTCTATAGAGACCGTCTGTTATCTGTGTGCACCATTACGCACGACTTTCATGCGATGATTGCACGTCAGTGTAACAGCAGAGTTGAAACTTAACCACAGCGCGTTCAACGAAGTGTCACATTGTTCACAGAGTTAATCATGGACTGCAGCGGGGCAACGGAATCGGTCATCATCAGCCGCGGAGACCCGAAGAAGACAACGGAGGCGCGCTTCGACAGCGGAGACAGCAGCTGCGACGACAGCAGCTCCACCACAACGGCCACGGACCCCCACAAAGGAGGCGGCCCCGCCAAGAAGAGCAAAATGATAACGAAGAAGAAGACGCGCACTATTTTTTCCAAGAGACAGATTTTCCAGTTGGAGTCTACCTTCGACATGAAACGCTATCTGAGCAGCGCAGAGCGCGCCTGCCTCGCCAGTTCCCTTCAGCTCACGGAGACCCAGGTGAAAATATGGTTTCAGAACCGCAGGAATAAATTGAAACGGCAAATTTCGACCGAAATCGACGGACCTGTTAATGATTTTCCCGAAACTGGTAAGCCCGTGGTGGTGGGGCAGCTCCCGGCCTTGTACAAAGAGAGCAACCTGCTGGGGAGATGCCTGCTGCCCATGCCTCTGCCCGTTGTGTACCCGGGCAGTAGCACGCCTTACCTCTGCTTCTCAAACGCCAGCAAGTACTTCAGCCTGTATGACGGGGACGTATGATCTTTTCATTAATTCCCCACGTGATATAGACAATTTTTGGTGGTCTGCTGCCAAGTGTCAAGCATTTACGGTGTTAAGACGGTGGGCCGGACCTAGGCGTTACTGTTCTGCGAGTACAGCGGCAGAGGAGTAGTTACATATCACTTACAAATAAGCTGATTCGGTATTATTTATTTTTCAGTCAAAGCTGGTTTTTGTAGGCCTGACACTAAATCTGCTAGACTTACACATAGCCGTTTTTAGGAAATAACAGGCTGAGCTAAGGATAGCCTGGGGGAGGCCTAAAACATTACCAATCCCAACATTTTAGTGTTTACATGACTTTACTGTTATTATTATTGTTATTATCATTATTACTATTACTACTACTACTACTACTACTATTACTATCAACAACAGCATTTCCAGCAGCTTAAGCCACCAAAGAAATTACAATAGCCTAGCTATTTGCATGCATTCCCTGTATCATAATGAATTTTGAAGTACTGAAATTATCTATGTATTTAAATGAATGTAATTAACAATTTATTCTGTTTCACGCATGTCTATTTTTTCTGAGTATCATACTATTTTTACTTTATTCCACATTTGCCTATAGGCTCATTACACCATTTACTGAAATTGAAATTAAAACATCTTCATTCAAGAATATTTTTTTTCAGAATTGATTCAGTACTTTGAATTGAACTTTTGAATTTTTTTCTGTTTCATGCAGGTTTATTACACAAAATTGCAGATAATTAGGATATGCTGTATGTTCAGTCAGTTTATTAATCAGTAACCAGTAGTTTTTACAGTAGCTTTTTAATTTCAGCATAAAGTGCAACATGGATTTTAGATTTTAAAAAAATATATAAGAGTTGTTGATTGAACACAATTAACAGCTCACAACATATCAAAAGTTAAAAAATCTTAAAGCAAAAGTTTAAGCATTTGATGCCAGTAAAGGCCCCTTCATTAAATAACACAATGCTTGTTAATTCAATAGGCCCCACTTGCTTGTAGGCAAACACTCCTGCTTTGTTTCTCTGCAGAAACTCAGGCCTCAACAGGTTTTAAACAATGGCTGAAGTGTATTTTAAGCTGGGAGCAAAGGACTTTGTATAAACTGTAAAAAATATACAGAAATTCAGCAGCTCTTATAAAATCAATTAGTAACAGCTTTATATTTTAAGCAGAAAGAACATGAGCATTTAAAACCTGCAGTAATGTCAGTAAGTCTGGGAAAAATTGTATGAAATGGTGAGTGTCGATATCAAAATCAAAACATTTATCTCCAACTGTTCATAAGCAGCATTTTCATGATATGAACTAAACATTATTGTATATCACATTGGCAGTATGACTGGAGACTACTTTTGCTCCTCCTTGGCAAACTAAAAGCATTTGGAAAAAGACTGATCCATGACCACATACAGTACATGCATGCAGGTCAATGTGACAGACGGGAGGTGAGACCCTCCTTCTAAGCCTATGTGTGAAAGCTCCTGGATATTTGAGCCATATTCATATAAAATACATAACATTGCAAGCAAGATGAGACTAATTTTTTTTTTTTTTTTAGAGGCGAGGTGAGCCTCCATCGTTAGTCCCCAAGTTTCTGTGTGAGACGGCATCTAGTTCCTCAAGCTCTCTGCCTGAACCGAGGCCACTCTGCTGTCCGAACACAGCATATAGACCAATACACCAGCGGCCTCATAAGCCACATAATTTAAAGTGTACACTATGGTAAACTGTGCTCCTGCTCCTGTGAAGCCAAGCCAAGGCTCATTCCGTATGGACCAGCTTCAAGGCAGATGTATTACTAAAGACTTGGGTTTGCTCTTTGGAAATACATCTCAGGCTCCTGAGTGAGTGAATGAACGCACCACACTAATCCCTGAGAAGAAACAGGGTAATTGGCTTCCTGGATTTCCTGTTTCTTTGATGACATGTCTTAATTATCACATCATCTGCTTTGTGGAATGTGTAACTTTCCAACTCTTCATAATGTGGTCAAGGAGAACAGACCAGGAACATAAGAGGAAAAGTCAGAGACCAGTAGTGACTGCTGGATACACCCAGGAGGTTCCAGCCCATTTCGACTGTAATCAAACTGACAGTCAAAGAAAAACAATGGACAAAGCAGCAAGCGTCAGCTTCAAAACCTAAATATGTTTCTGTGACTGGTGATATAACCTGCACATTCAGGATGTACACTAACCTTTATGGTATACTAATATAGGCAACGTGATATGAGATAATTTTCAAAAACCAAAAATCCAAAACATTTTTGAAAAATACTGGCTAAATATGACCAGATATTTCATTTTGAAGTTTGTTTTCTTTCTTAACTAAACTTACAGTTCGTATGGCTGTCAAAGGAGACTCACAAATCTAGCATTTAAAAAATCTCAAATGACTGTGGCAGTCTAAAAAGCTTCACAGTGTGAAGATGTGATGACTGGAACCTCATGACTTTGCAAAGACCAAACATAATGATTCGATATTTCACTAAGCCCTGCAGGGAACTGGTTTCCCCCCTCGTGCCACAAAGTTTAATAACCTTGACTTGGACATCAAGATTTGTTAGTTAGTAGAACAAAACTTGATCCAACTTGTGGTTTGAAACAAAATTGAATTTAAATGTTCCTGCATGAATTCCTGTATGACCAGTCAGTGCACTTATTGCACTGACTGAGTTGAAAGCAGATTGACCTTACCAGTGCTGCCCTTTGACCCCCAGTGCCACAACACTTAAATTTAAATTTAAAAATCTAAATCTAACTCATACTGATTAGAAAAGTAAAACTTTGAAGGCACATTGGTACATATCTCTGATGTAAACAGGATTTTACATCAAAATCAGGATGCTTTTTCCTGCTGCACCAAATAATAAAGAAATCTCGGAGGCATTAGCATGCATCATTGTGTGATTCAGCGATTGTGTTTTTGTGTGTGTGTGTGTGTGTCTCTTCACCGAAGAAGAGAGGCCCGTTATGTCCAGCAGGCTGTCTCGTGTTTCAGAGCTGCTAGAGGGAGTCACACTACTGCTCAGTACCCATAATCCCTGGCGGCTACCCACTTAGACATGACGGCAGACAGGATGCAAAGTGCAGCCAGATGGTATATTATTAACATTTTAGTTGTATTTAATGGAGACATAAATTCAAAATCATACTTTCTTAAAGGCACTCAGGCTGGACCTTTGGACTGCAGCGAATAAAGTAAAATTATTTTAAACTAATTTGATCTATAACTAAGTACTAATTCTCCTCATTGCTTGTTATAAGAGGTGCTAATTGTTTCTACCACTCTGCTCCGTTCATGCTGTCACTCCATCCTCCTCTCCCATTCTTACTGTGCTTGCCTCCCGCCTCTGGCCTTGTCATAGCTCATCACAGCAGTCTGTGCATTGAAGCCCAATTGTGCGATTGTGACTGAATGAGAGGGACAGAGGAGGACAAGTGTGTTAGGGTTAGAACCAGTTGATGAGTGTGTGTTTGTGTTGGAAAAACTACGATCACGTTTGTATTTCTGCATGGGTCTGTGCTTCTCTATAGCCGAGGTCTGGCCGGTCAGGAGCAAGGAAGTGCTGTTCCTGGTGGCTGGAGAGCAACTCAGAATGTGTGTGTGTGTGTGTGTGTGTGTGTGTGTGTGTGTGTGTGTGTGTGTGTGTACTACGCCTGTGTGAAACTCTCTGGCAGCGCCTTTCTGCATGACTAGGTGGGGGCCCTCTCTCAACTCACTTGTTACTTCAACCTCTGTTGACCTCTACCAGTCATCTGACAAAGGTCATCGCCCAAGACGCTGGGAGAGACTGTCCCCGAACATGTTTCTGCGACATGAAAGCAGAGAAAAGACAGTGAGCATCTCATATAGATGCTCCAACTTAGGCTCTATAGACCAATGATCGATGTATCTGTTAGATGTATTTGTGTATGTGGTAAAAACTCTCAATTTGGTGAGGAAAAGTTCATATAGACCGCAGGTCTCAATGAAAAAACGCCATAACAACACTGGTCAATCTGATAAAAGAAGAGAAACAAAATGTGCAAGGAGTATGTGTGCATGTGCTCTACAGTATCAGCCCTGTCTAAGGATTCCCCACGGGTGTCCCGATGCACTGGAGGGCAACCTGAGACCAGAACTGCATGACACAGCACATTGTAAAGTAAACAACAGGGCTATTAGTTAGAGGGGGAAACCTGAGACAGGAGGTTTGTGTATGTGTCACACTTAAAGACTGTTTGATGGCCTATTGATCTGCTAATTTAGTCAATCCCCCTGCTGGTGATGCAAATTGCTGGAGGAAATTGAAAGACGGGGATGAAATCAGATAACAGCAAGTGATACAGAGATGGAGGTAAGAGGTGAGAGAGTGCAGGGGTGAGAAGATGATACCAGATTGGACAGCAGCCAAAAACTAATTGCAAAGCAAGCTAGCATGAGGCCCAGAGAGAATAAAAATAAATACATGTAAATGAATTAATATCTAGATTTAGACCATGCAGTATGAACCAGTCTGTGTGTGTGTGTGTGTGTGTGTGTGTGTGTGTGTGTGTGTGTGTGTGTGTGTGTGTGTGTGTGTGTGTGTGTGTGTGTGTGTGATCAAACAACTCTTCTAACTTTGTGTTTTAGATTCACAGCAGTTTTTGAAAGTCAATATTGAATATTTTACACATTTAATGGCAATCCATTAAAAAGTTACGTGTTCTCTGCAAAATCACAAATGCCAACCTCGCACTCGCAGATAAGTCATTAGGATTCATCTGGGAGAAACAAATGTGTGTACAACACCTGTTCCAGTTCATCGGATAGATGTTGAGATATTTCATTAGATAAGTGAAAACTTTAACCTGATGATGGAGCTAGAGGAAAGGTCCAGAGATCAAGACTGTAATTACATTTCATCCTTTGCAGAACATGAATTCTATACCAAATTTACCACTTACAGTTCAAATCAAGGGATTACCAGTTAGGAGGGTTGATCCTCTCATGCCTGTGCATGTGAGATATTTCAGTGTGGAACAAAGTGGTAAACCAACTGGTCAACCAACATTGCCATCCACTGGTCATGCTGTTAGCATGGCTGATTGTGTATGTTTATTTGTTTGAGAAGCAGCATTTAAGCTGTCCTGTCTGATGAATTCAAGCCATAGTGGAACTGTGACTTCAATGACTTTTTCACCCCATTACTACATTAAAGTCATAAATGATGCATTTTACAGTTCACAGTGTTAAAACTCATTTGGTGCTCATTGACATAATGGATTTCCTTGCTCCGTACCCTAACCTTAACCATCACAGCTAAATGCCTAACCCTAACCTAAACCTAATTGTAACCCTTAAAACCACGTCTTAACCCCCAAACAGCCATTTGAAGGTTTGTCAGAAAGTGAGGGCTGGCCAAAACGTCCTCATTTTCCAAAAATTTCCCAAGGTCTAAAACACAAATTGGCCTTCAGAAATATAGCTGTACAAGTACACATGTCCACACACACACTCATATATGCACACACGCACACTCAAACCATGTATCAATTAAAGAGCATCGTCTCTCACGCCCTCCCTCACGTCCTGTCCCCTCAGACACCCTCGTCAGGATAATGTGCCATTAATCTACCACTGAAAACACATTATTGGCCAATCAATAGGTGAGATGGAGAGATAAAGGAAGAGGAAACAGGAGAAGGAAGGAGGAGAAGGACGGGAGGCAGGGGAGGGGAGGGATGCTCTAAGTCTGGGGGGAGGCATTTGAGTGAGGGAATGGGGGGGGGGGGGTCAACACTTATCCGTAACACCAGAGAATGAGCTCCACTATTTGCAGACATGGAATACTCAGTGTGGTTTCATACCAGCAGTCAATACATGTCCATTAACAACAGTACAGTTGTCAGTGTACTAAATATTTCTATATCTCCCAGCATCCTTTGCACTGGTACCATCTTTCTTAGTCTTCCACAAACCTGCATGATTGAATTTATTTGCTTCTATTTCATTTAAGTGCTTCTGTGTGGAGTTTGCATGTTCTCCCCGTGTTCACCTGGGGTACCCTCCACAAAAAAACCCCACTAAAAACATGCAAGAAGATCACCACCTGACCAATGGTGACAAAAAGGAACTGGGTCCCCGGGCGCCCCCATCGGCTGGCAGCCCACCGCTCCTGGTCTGCCATGGAGGAAGGACCAGGATGGGTCAAACGCATAGGAATTAATTTCACTGAAGCATGTGCATGATGTGTTTGTTGTGTTCTTCAAAAAGCATGGCATGTGCATGTGTGTGATTAATAAAGTAAAGTTCTTCTTCTTCTTTAATGTTAATCTTAGTCATGATATTATGACAGCCAATCGTCTCTTTCATCACTCGCATTGAATTAAAGGTTCTGGTGTGACTGCAAGTTTCCTTTGTCCTTTGCGGGCTACTGTAGAAACATGGTGGCGCAACATGGCAGACTCCGTGGAACAGGACCTGCTCCCTCTGGAGACATAAAGAGCTCGTTCTAAGGTAACAAAAACCACAATGATTCTTATTTTCAGGTAATGAAAGCATAATTAGGAATATTTTATTCAATTTCTGCCAATGTGTTCCCTAAAGATTTTCCAGCTATGCCAGTCCTACAACTCTTTTTCCTGTCCATTAAACATGTAAGCACACTATTGACTGACTGATTGTCTCTGTGACTATGAACACACCTATGTGCACAGACAGACAAACAAGGAAGGCCACATACACCTTCAACTGCAAAGCCTCGTCCAACCTTCCCATGCACACCTCCATGGCGTTGTACCACAGGATGCGGTCATTCAGATCTAAGCTGAGCAGAACATGTACTGTGCATGTAGTGGAGATGACCCGCATGGCTCTATAGTGACATGACACACAGTAACACCCAGGAGACCCGGCAGACACTGGCCTGCTGCCATTTGCAGCTTCTGTGGATGCTGCTGAATAAATAGCTGCAGTGAAACCTGGTCCCCAAACACCACATGTCCTGCAAGTTTTTATTCCAATACTGTTGCATGTGATCCAATTAAGGCCTAAACAATGTAATAAAACCTTGTCCACCTTGACAATCTCAATGGGTAACAGTCTGGACAAAAAAACTGAAGGACATGGGGCACAAGAGGTCTGGATTGGAAAACACTCTTGCCCCAGATTTAATTACTTTTAAATGCAGAGAAAAAAATAAGCGCAATGTTTATTATTATTTATAGTGTTGATAATGCACTTCTAAGAAATTAAGTATCACAACCATTGTACTGTAACTGTGGTGAATGAAACTAAACCTAAAATTGATTAAGCAAGGTACATATTTTCGATGAGAAGGAAGAATAAGTTACTGTGCAGTCATTGCCTGAACGCAACTGTGTTCTCATTTAGATTAACAGCAGAACGAGCCAAGACATTCAGCCTGCAGCATTGTTGTAATACAGTGGGCATCCGACTGTGAAGCCTGGAGGATCAGTCTCTGACGTTCTGGCTACTGGTGTTGCTGACCAGGCGGCTAGCAGGTGTGGAGAGTTCAAAGATAAATTATAGAGACAACCAATTTCAGCAACAAGTAGAAGAAAAAGGCTAGTGGTTAGAAACGGATCAATACAGGTCTGTGGTGCTAATTAGGGCTAGGTAACGAACTTGGTATTCTTAAGGCACTGCATGAAAAACCACATTTACGACCAGTAAACCCCCATGAAGTTCACTGATTATCGGCAATTTACGGCCAGTTTACGGGGAAGTTTGCCCGCTCCGAATATCGTCGGAAACGGACCCTCTGTGGGTGGGTGGCGTGTGTACGTATGTATATACACACACACACACACACACACACACACACACACACACACACACACACACACACACACATATATATATATATATATATATATATGAAAACTACACTACCACACAGTAGAACACAAAGAACACAGTTGACAGAAACCTTTTGAAAAAGTCTTTAATGAAATCATTGCAAACACACATCAACAGGGATCAACCAAATCAAATCAGTGGCTACTGGGGAAAAAAAGCAAGGAAATGTACAGAGGGGTTCACTGATAAGAGTCTCTGAGTTGGGCCATGCTGCTGGTCCATGGTGCCTGAAAAAAAGAGTCTAAGGCCTCTGGGAATACTTCTTTGCTGCCTCCGGGTCATACTGAGTTGGTGCCTGTTGCTTTGACAGGGACTCGATGCGAAGCCTCTTGCGGTGTGTCGACACATATTTTGGGTCGCTTTCCAGTCGCTCTTGAAGTGTCTGACAGAGTTGGGAGAGCCTCTGACTGCGGAAAGATGGAGGCTTTACGATCCACCCAGCTTCCCCTTCAGCGGTGTCATCCTCCTCATCGGACATCATGTCACCAGTGACCCCCCTGCCAAAAATCAATTTCCTGCTAGGTGGCTAGGACACTCCTTCCTGCTTCCAGCAGCTGTAAATACAGGTATTAATATAATATTAGTACTGCTAAGAAACAGTAACACATAATAACATATGTGAGCATGTTTGTCAAAAACTTACCCGCTTCCTTCTTTGTCTGCTGCGAGCTGAAATCTTCACAGCTGCTGCCTGAACTGAAAGAGCTGGCTGGGCATACCTGAAGCTCCTCTACACCATCTCATAATATGTCTTACAGGCCGCTGGAAGAAAATATATATTCGTTTGAAATAATTAAGACAGGCTTCAAGAAAGTAAAAACAACAACAACAACAAGAAACAACAGAAAGGGGTTAAATAAAAAAAAAACTTACATTAAAGGACTCCTCTGTCCACACCATCCATGTCTGGACTCCCAGTTAAAGTGGCCATCAAATATGACGTCACCGCTTTGTTGTGGGATGAGTTCAGTCTGTAAAACACAAAAAGTACAAACAGGTCATGCAACGTTTACATTTACTTATATTCTGCAGAATATTTCCTGTGTATTTCTGTGCATTTTATTAACTTACCCCTGCTCAGGTTCATATCGCCTGTCATTTGCGTCACTATTGTGCAGACGTCGCACCTTTTCCTTTAAAATACAAAATACATGTAATGTTAAATGTAACGTGAACGATTACCAAACGCTCGGAACGTAGTGCAATAAGAATATTAGAGGTTTGGCAGCCAAAAAACTGCACAATGTAGTATTAAATGCTAATGTTACTTACTGCAACTTATGCACCCGTCTCTTTGTCTCCGCAGCTGCAGTTCGGTCGGGGCTGCTCCTCCAGATTGAGCAGTCTGGCTTTTATCGCGGCCATCCAAGACAACCAGCAGTTTCTTCTCTAAATTGTTTGGACTTTCTGGATATGGTCGCTCCGCAGCCATGCTGTCAACTCGTCGCAGACGAGTGCCTTCTGGGGTGAACTGAAGACGATGTCCGGCCATTGTATGAACAGAGTTAAAGTTTAGCAAGACCCGAAACCTAACTTTTCTGATCCAAACTCGATTCACATTCACAGACGCGCCGAGGTCGTTTACTGCCGGCGTCATTGCGTCAGAGGAGGCGTCCAATCATATGCGAGGTCGCGCTCTCGGAATTTCTTGCGAGACCATTTTAGTTGTGTAGAAAGACAAACATGCTGTGATTTTGCTAGGTATTTTGATTTTCTATTTTTGTTCCTGCATATTTTATAAAACATGTAAACTTCTTTTTGACATTATCGAAAATTAAAGAATCATCAGTGGACTGACCCTGCTGGAATTTTGCAAGCTAATCACACAAGCATTGTTCATCTGGTGTTGTGGTGGCAAAATGCGAAAAATTGTGACCAGTGTCCAAGAACTGTAGATGCTTTAATTTTGATTTAGCAATTAGGGCTGTCAGTTTAACGCGTTAATTAGATTAATTAATTACGCTGCAAATTAACGCACTATAAAAATTAACGCAATTAATCATGAGTGGCAAGTCAATGCGCAAGCATTTTAAATTTGGCCCTTTGAGTGACCCGTAGGCTGCAGTGAGGTCGCATCCTACCTGTGCCACTAGTCAAAAGCAGGGTGACAACAGACATGGATGCGACACGGAGAGCGAGGCAAGCCTACTTGGACCTTTGAACGGCAAGTTTATTTATAAAAAGAACAAAGACGGGACTATTAACAAGAACGCAGTGATTTGTACCTTGCGTAAAAAAGAATTTTCCTATCACCGTAGCAGCTCCAGCCTGAATTATCATTTAAACGCTACACATGTAGTTGCTGCTAGTGCCGCTAGTGCTACCGTGAGCTCACTCCGCCAACCCACACTTGCTGAGTTAGGAAAAAAAATGAGCAAAGCCACGACAGAAACACTGACAAACTCAATCGCAAAGTGGGTTTCTGCTGATTGCAGGCCGATTTCAATCGTGGAAGACGAGGGCCTAAAAGAGGCGTTTCAGATAGCGTCATCTGACTCTAATTTGAAAAGAATTCACCAGCTGTAATGTGAATGTCAGTGAATTGTAATGTCCTAGAATTCAAATTCTTTATTTGGGGACCTTTAGCAGATATGAGATTAAAATGCGATTAATTAGATTAATTAATTACAAATCCTGTAATTAATTAGATTAATTTTTTTAATCGCCTGACAGCACTATTAGCAATTTAAGTGGAAAATGAAAGGCTTTTGAGAGTCAGGACACTTATCCTGTATGTAACCTAGAAAATTATTTAAACACACTTTTAAATCCTCATGAAAAAAAAAAAAATCTTTGCATTCTGTAGGCAGACACACACACACACACACACACACACACACACACACACACACACACACACACACACACACACACACACACACACACACACAATCCCAATTTGCATTTGTATAGCTTGCAGCATTTACATATGCATTTTAATACCTCACGGTCACAGGGGCTGAGAGAGAACTTCCACGGCAATAAACAGTGACGATGATTGACGGAAATGCTGCTTTTCATGCAGTGAGGGTGCCAACCACATTACGTTGGTAGTATTGAGTGCCAATTCATGTTAAATCAACTGATGCTAAATTTTGGTACCTGAGAGCTCATCTGGGTGAGTATGTAACTGAAAGTACAGAGAGAAAGAAACAGAAAGAGCAAGACTGTGTCTCCCCTGCAGCTTGTTCAAGTCACACTGAGTCAGGGCAATAGCGAGCTGAAAGCAGTCGCCAGCACCTGGAATATTTGCAATGTGTAATGCAAAGTTGACCAGGGCAACATACGTAACCCGAGGAAACACCTGATCAAACACAAAATACATCTAAAAGCTGAAGAGTGTATCGTGATTGATAGCCTGCAGTCCCCTGTACCGCATAAGAAAGAAATTGAACCCTCCATGGACGTAGGAACGTTAAGTGAGGCATCAACAACTTAATCGACATCTTCAGGTAATTAATTAGCTTGCTGAATAAGCTGTTGTTGGTAATAAATGGGCTTTTTTCACTGTCTTGGTTGACATTAGCTTAGCATTTTTACTAGCGTTAGACAACACTCAGCCATTGGCTGCTATTTAGTACATAAAACAGTCTGTGAGAGTCTAAAACCTTAGTATGAAACCAACATGACACAAATTTTATGCAAGCACTGCTATAGTGACATCAACAGCATAATCACATGTGCTTCCTCTGAGACACACGACAGCATTCTCACACTATGCCTTGGTGACAGACAGTGAGAGGCTGGTGGGCGTAGGAATGGGTTTAGGAAGGGAAGATTGAGATAGGGAAGGATTGGATTTTGTGTGGTAAGCAAACTGTTCTAAATAAATAACAATGTTGAAACTGATTGTAGAAAAATTAAAATTTGCACTCGATTAAAATATTTAATCGCAATTAATCTCATGAATGTCATAGTTAACTCGCGATTAATTGCAAATTAATCGCATATTTTTATCTATTCTAAATATCTCATTAATTATTATTTTAATACTCTTATCAGCATGGAAACGTGGATAGGCTTGCTTTGTGCAAATGTTTTTTTATTGAAAACAACAACGTGTAGTGTTATATTTCACACTAACATTCTCACTTTGAGCAGTCATTCACATTTGAAGCAAAATCTCACACATTTTAACACTGTCAATAAACAGATGAAAAAAAAAAAAAATTTGGTTACAAAAAAGCCCCTTCAACAAGCCTTTCTAAGGGATCAAAACAGGGTGATACAAGATAAAGTTACAAAGTGCACATCATTGTAAACTAGAACTCAGGCTATAGTGCAGTTAAACCATGGCTTAAACTTTCCTTTCTTACGATTCCTTTCAACATAAAATTATCCATATGCCTCTGTCGAAAGCCATCCATTGTTGCCTGGTTTTGACAAGGGGGTGGCGGAGAATTCGCATTCGCCGTGTGTTTGGCCATCAAGTGGTATTTCAGACTAGTTGTGCTACGTTGATAATTCAGTTCACACCAATCAGTCGACCCATGTGGCAACTTTTTGAAACTAAACTTTCCATTCAGAATCTTGTTCGCATCCATCCAGCCAGTGCGCAGGCAAGACCAAACACGTGCGTGGGGTGTGCCTATTGTTTTGCTTCCGGTTTACAATCGGATCCTGTAGTTTTTCTTACGTTATTAGCAGTGGCCACAGCTTATAAAAAACTACAAGTTCATGAGGTCACAAAGGATTAATCTCGTGATGAAAAAACTGACGCCGTTAAAAATGATTTGCGTTAATGCAATATTTTTGACAGCACTAATTTTTATACAACTGAAATTCCTTTTTTTTATTATAGACAGAGTAAAGTACTGAAAAAGGTTTGGCTGAGAGTAGGGGGACAGACAGCATGCTGAAGGATTTTGCTCTACGTATTTGTTCACTACTTCGATCATTACAGACATGGATATAAGGCTGAAAAAGTTATTCTCTGCAATGTGCACATTGTAGCTAGCATTTACTCCAGTGCAGAGAAAAGCCAACAAATTAATTAATATAACGAAAGGTTTAACCTGGATTTGCTAATGCGAAATGTTAGAATAGAACAGGTTGAATATTTTGTGGTGTTTGGCATCTAATAAGCACTCCACACATCTGCTACTCAACTGGACTTCATGGATTGTATTTCATCTTCTCATCTGTACCTGAAGCAATATGCCCACACCAATGCAGATCCTTGTGTTTGTTTCTTTTTTAATGGAGTGCTATTTTTGGTCTGAACACTTGCCAAGGCCTTGGACTATATTATGTAATAGAATTAGGTGCAGAAATTCTGAGGTCAGAGACATTAGGTTGAATCTGAAAGCATACTAACAACCCAGCAACACTCTTGTAGCTCAAACAAGACACATACATGCATGGATGTATCTAGAAAGGATAATGGGTACGTTTTGTAGTAAAAGGTTTATGAAGCTTTGGTTAAAGGATTCTAAAAATGTCTAAAAATGGGATTCGTGGCACGTTGCACTAAGACACAATACGATGTGACAAGGTGAAGAAGAAGGTAGGTAACTTTGACTATATAAAGAAACTTAAACATCACCAGGGACATAAGCACACACAGCTACATAAGAGGAGCAGAGAGAGTGTACATTTCATGTGCATGAAAAATAATTTATTGAACACAACAGAACTAGTCCTGTGATGAGAACAATGAGAATCCTGCAAGAAACCACAACGTTACTGCATTCTGAATTTATGTCTTTCATTGCAGATATTTTGTGTTTGCTATCACTCTCGTGATAATTCTCTGTTACTCCCCACAAAAGCACACAACAAACACACCTCTTAGCCCTGAAGCAAGTGGATCTCTCGAGGATTGTGCTCCCCTCTGGCCGGTTCAGGGGAGGCTCTAAGTGCTCTGTAATAGCCAGCAATCAGCACAGATGGATAGAAACCAACGTCTCGCCCTCAGGAAAGAAATATAAATAAATAAGATGAATAAATAAAAGCCCTGTGTCCTCACAACCACATACTGCATTGGGCATGTGTTTTATAATGAATATAGATTGAGAGGCTGAAATATTTATGGTCCAGGGGTGGTGTGAGGTGGGGGAGGTGGGGGACTAATGGTGTGAAATCGCATCCCAAGTGGAGGAAAAAGGAAAATTCCTCCTTGTCCGGAAGCTTCCAAGCAAGCTTTCGTGATGCCTCAGATGGGATTCTGGACAGATGCTTTCAGCAAAATTCCTGTAGAATGATTTTTAATTTTCCTTTTTCTGGAGTCAAAAAGAAAATAGCTAAAGTATCATTGTCCAACCATAATCTGTCCGTGTGGTAAACAAAAACATCTGCAATTATAATTACTTCTTCATAATCCCTGCGTGATGTCGCAAAACAGCCTTGCTCCAATCAGTGTTTACAGAATGCCTTAACATTTCCCCCTGAAGTGCCCTATGCACCCCATTACCTAATTTAGGCCTGCGCCTAACAGCCATAAACAGTTAAAGCCCTCCATTGGTCAGTGGAGAGGTGTCTGGGGACACAGGCTGACGAAGAACAGCCCAGGGGCCAGATGAAGAATAACTGAGTAGACTGCTGCAGAGAGCGAACGTATTGTCGCTGACAAGAACAAACATTAGACTGATAAACAAGTGGCTCGGGGTGAGCAAGTGTTTTAGGGAAGCATGAGAAAGAGAGAGCAAGCTGTCAGTGGTAAGAGAGAGTCAGAGGAGATGAGCCGAAACGAGCACCGACTCCAAAAATAGTTACACCGAAGCCTCGGGAGAGCACTGAGATTCACCGTTTGTCTGTTACATCGTTACCTGGGATCAGCCTCAAGATGTTTTGTGTC
Organism: Chaetodon trifascialis; assembly: GCF_039877785.1. Taxonomy (NCBI): domain Eukaryota; kingdom Metazoa; phylum Chordata; class Actinopteri; order Chaetodontiformes; family Chaetodontidae; genus Chaetodon; species Chaetodon trifascialis. The sequence goes on from NC_092057.1 coordinate 23,150,320, forward strand.
GGCGTGTTTGTATACATACAGATGCATGCATGCGTGCGTGCGTGCGTGCGTGCGTGCGTGCGTGCGTGCGTGCGTGCGTGCGTGTGCTGTCTGTCTGAGCAAAATTTTGTGATGTTATGTACAGTGTATACAGTCCCATATAAGCATGTAGACATGCTTATATGGGACATGCAACCAGAGAAATCTCTACACTGGCTGCTTTAATTCAGCCTTGATTGAATTGTGAAACACTAGAAAGCACTGAGGCAACCCTGGTTAACCCCTCGCTCACCAAGGCAACTGAAATGCAATGTTCATCACTACGTTGCACACCAATTAAGCGGACAGAATAGAGATGAACACGAGACCTAAATTGACATTAACTACTTTAGCCCTGCAGCACTGAGATTGTCTATCAATAATAATGTGCATGTCTCATGAAAGCGTCTCCCGGCTCTTCTGGAGATGATAAAGGAACGCGTCATCTGAGATCTCTCTCTTCAGAGCTGCGCTACTCCTGGCACTTTGGCTACTTAAGAGGCATAAAGCCTGCTCATTGTCAGACAGAAAAATATCCCTGCCATGAAGTAAATATTTTGTCCTGCGTTTGAGGGGCTTTGAGGGGCAGTTTCAAACTTAAGTGTTTTAAAGCGTCATTTGGGGTTCGAGGTTTAGGTGAGTGCTGCAGAATATTTGAAAGAGGCCACTTCTGGTGGCAGGCAGAATAAAAAGTTGATAGTCTGTTGGGAGGGTTTAATAATGAAACAAGAACATGTGGACTTGCTGGAGTTAAGTACACTTAGGAGTGCACTCAGATGTGTTGTGGAAGAGATACCAGATGACAAGTTGGGACGAGGTGTCATGAAGTTGGTTAACAAACCATACCTCCGAATCTTGTTTGATTCCCTATGGGTCAAGAATGACAGACTCCCCTTTATGGTAATTGAAGAGATTAAAATATCATACAGGCCAGATTAAGAGACGATGCTATAAAGCACAGGGCTGTAATACTGCTGCATTCAAATCTGGATGAAGTTAATGTGAATATACTCCATTCATAAGCAAGAATTACTAAGTGCTGGTGTCTGGATGTTATGATGCTGCAGACCGAACAATAAGCATAAGTGCATTCCACTCATGTGTGTATAAACATAAGAATGTGTGTGTGTGTGCGTGCGTGTGTGTGTGCGTGCGTGCGTGTGTAGCCTCTCTGCCATCAGGAGGTTTTAATAGAGTAGTATATTCCTTTGCATTTTACATGACTCTAGGGCACACTGCTCTCGCCTGTCTGCTCTGCTCAGATCAGACGCTCAAATTGGAGCACAGAATGGACTGCAGGTTTGCATACTATCCCACTCTGTGATCTGTGTGCGCCTTTATGTGTGTTTACAGGCATGTGCATGTTTGCATACCCACGTGGATTCTGACTATTCTTCAACATTTTTGGCATTATACTGTATGTCCAACACTCTGAACTCTGAACATAGAATTTCTACAGTCTTTGTGCTGCAGCACTGAACTGTATCTACTGGCCTGAATTGTGGTGTGTCGAGCCCGAATTCAAACAAACTGGATTTTAACAACACTTTAGCCACGCTAGCTGCATGTTATGGACTGTCTACATTTTGAACAGACACTCGTGGACCCCAGAGGATAAATCCTACTGACTTTTAATGATCCCCTGACTTTTAATCTAGCTCCATTATCAGGTCACAATTCAATTTGTCCAGTTCCTTGATTTACAACCAAATGCTTGCTTTCCCATCAGCCTCAGCGATACTTAACATTTAGCTCGAATCAGCAAATGTTAGAATGCTAACATGCTAAATGACGGTACATATAGTAGATATCTGCTAAACATCAGAATGTTAGCATTATTGTTGAATGTTAGCATTATTATGAGCATGTTAGCATGCTAACATTCTCAAAGCACTGCTGTGCCTTCACCGACTGCACATATTTTTCCAGAGACGCGGCACTAATTGTAGATTGGTGGGGCCAGCTTTGGTGTGATATGGAATAATGCTACAGAAGCTCTGGTTTCTGTTTCTTTCATTCGTTCTCCGGCAGTGACATATCTAAGCATCCAGTGTGATATGTGTCTGTGTTTTCACAACACAGGAACAGGTCTCTGAGGCCCTTTCTCACACTTCCACTCTCCCACGCCCCTGTTGACTTCAGTATTGTATGCAGTTGTAACTCTCAACTATTCATGATGTTTCCTTTAGAAAAGACAGATTAATCATTTATCACTCCATACTTTCAGAATACGCATCTAATTTCAATCCAGGTTCCAATCTTCAGGATATAATTTTATTCACCTCTTCTTGGCATAGACAAGGCTACATCGCTGCTGTGGGATTACAGAAAATTAGAGCAACACTTTAAATTTCTTCCCATAGAAGTGACGACTTAACGGCTAACTGAACATCAACCATTGCAAACTGGACGCTGTGCTGAAAATCAATATGTCAAAACCATAAATAGGCATACTTGATAATAGCTGACCTCAGATTGTCGATCCTCCTTAAACAGGAGCAAATGTATAAAATAAAGCTATCGTAAGCAATTACATTGCACTTAGCGTTGCTAACATTGGCCTTAACTACTGTATAGCGTGCAGGCTTGCTGAGCAATGAGAGAGGCAGAGAAGTGACTGACTCTCACGTTTCCACACGAGAGAGCTGGACTGTATAACTGGGGGGAGGCACAGAGAGAGAGAGAGAGAGAGAGAGAGAGAGAGAGAGAGAGAGAGAGAGAGAGAGAGAGAGAGAGAGAGAGGGGCAGCAGATATAAAGCAACCCAGATGGAGGAAAATCAAGAGGACAGTGGCAAGAAAAACAAACGCTGTTTTAATAAGACAGACAGTAAAGTTTCATAGACTCATCAGTATCAGGTTGGGTTAATACTCCTCAGTCTCGCAGGGCACATGATGAGTTATATTACAATATCCCGAATTTTATAGAAATGTCACTAGGGATTATGGATGTTGCATTGTGTTTGTGAGAATACTTTTAACACAGACACAAACACTGCTCTGTGATCCTGTGTGTGATGGCATTTACATGTGTGCATCTTTTAACTTAATGCAAATTTAATGGGACTTGCCCTGCTTGAAGAAGAAGAAGTGCAGCCAAGTCTTCCCATCCCCACTGACAGGGAGAAGAGCGAGTGAGAAACTATTAAACAACTGCCAGACAAATTAGAGGAAGGTGTAATTCAGACTGAGGATATATAATCATAAGAGAGATAAAGATGTTTATAAGAGGAGAAGAGATGAGGGTGAAGAGGAGATGAAGGAGGAGGGTTGTCATAATTAAGTGCATTCAGAGTTATTGTTATTGTTATTGTTATTGTTATTGTTAAGACAACATGGTGTGGATGTGGGTTGAATGAAAGGATAAGGATGGTGACAGGGCTCAACAGTTGTTTTTAGATAAAAATCACTATTTCAAAGGGTGCAATTTTGAAATCACCAAAACTTTAATTATTTTAATTAACAGTGTTTTAATAAGCCTTGCACGTCAGGATTACAGTAACTTGGTGGATGTTGATTTTGCTCTAATGACAACTGTCACTGGTAACTCAGCCGTAGTTAATTCTTTGATTTGGTCATACCAAGAACAAAAAACAGCAACGCTCACTGCATGTCAGTGTCTGTACATTTACAGGCCAAAGACAGTTCTGTGAAAGAGAAGACATCACTCTGTATGAAAAAATGAGGAGGGGGCTGCGTGTTTTAGCTGTTGGTAAACAGACAACAGCGTGCTGATTCAACGAATGCTCACATCAATTTTTAAACAGGTTGTTGTTGACAGATAACCGGTAAACACAATTGCCAAATATGCAACTGTTATCAACAAACAAGACGAAGCTTGCATGAATATATCTGAACCCTGCAGAGTACGTGTCTTAATAAATAGGAGCGAAGCTGCTGAATTCCAGCTGGGCAAAACCGCTCTTTTCAGTGTGCCGAGTCCTGTCCTCTTATGTACAGCAAAAATGTTTTTGTGACACCTAATACTAAATAAAATACTACTTCTACTTTGAGAATTCAAGACATGAGAGGGAAGGAGAGGGGGAGGGGTGGGCTTCAGCAACTCAGTGACAGTCACTCAGGGCTCACGTTCAGCGTACGAATCATTGAACATGCACCATTCCCTCGCAGTGAAGGGTCTCAGACAGTGACAGGCTCAGCCACCCCATTCTTCATTTGGACGGTTCACCACGCATTGTAAACTATACTACTACAATTGGTACAGTGAACGCATCCTCACAACTTTTCAAAACAATAATATGCATGTATGTGCGCAGTGACGTTAAATGTTAGCATATGCATACAATATCAATCTAGATAATGTCATATATTTAGATTTCAGGTCAAGACCAATGTTGTTGAGTCACTGCAGCTAGATGTTAACAACCTCAAACAGCTGTCTTGAACACACCCTATTCCTATTGCGAACCATTGCCTTGGATCACGCAGTGAGTGCATCCCTGCACGTTCGCTCACAACTGACTGAGAGATTAAAAGAACTGACTAATTATTGTTTCAGGAGGTGGCTCAGTTCAGCCGGTTCACCTAAAAGAAACGTTCACAAACAGCACAGCACTAATTGTATTATACATCATAATTCATCAAATGATTGGGTGATTATGCTCAGTACAATCTGGTTTAAAGGACAAATAAAGCACAGCAGTTTATTTTCCAGAAAACAGTTACAAATTAAACCACATTCACAATATTGGTCACCAAACAGGAAAGTTAATATTTTCCTCAAACTGTTAAGTCCTAGCCCAATTATTAATTTATTGCCAGCAAACATACATACATATATATATATACTAGGGCTGTCAGTTTAAGGCGTTAATTAGATTAATTAATTACGCTGCATATTAACGTGCTATAAAAATTAACGCAATTAATCATGAGTGGCAAGTCAATGCGCAAGCATTTTAAATTTGGCCCTTTGAGTGACCTGTAGGCTGCAGTGAGGTCGCATCCTACCTGCGCCACTAGTCAAAAGCAGGGTGACAGCAGACATGGATGCGACAGCGGAGAGCGAGGCAAGACTACTTGGACCTTTGAACGGCAAGTTTATTTATAAAAAGAACAAAGACGGGACTATTAACAAGAACGCAGTGATTTGTACCTTGTGTAAAAAAGAATTTTCCTATCACCGTAGCAGCTCCAGCCTGAATTATCATTTAAACGCTACACGTGTAGTTGCTGCTAGTGCCGCTAGTGCTACCGTGAGCTCACTCCGCCAACCCACACTTGCTGAGTTAGGAAAAAAAATGAGCAAAGCCACGACAGACAAAAACTGACAAACTCAATCGCAAAGTGGGTTGCTGCTGATTGCAGGCCGATTTCAATCGTGGAAGACGAGGGCCTAAAAGAGGCGTTTCAGATAGCGTCATCTGACTCTAATTTGAAAAGAATTCACCAGCTGTAATGTGAATGTCAGTGAATTGTAATGTCCTAGAATTCAAATTCTTTATTTGGGGACCTTTAGCAGATACGAAATTAAAATGCGATTAATTAGATTAATTAATTACAAATCCTGTAATTAATTAGATTAATTTTTTTAATCGCCCACACACACACACACACACACACACACACACACACACACACACACACACACACACACACACACGTGTATGTAGGGTTTGCAACAAAGTAGAAGTAGACATCTATAGCACTTTTATAGCATTTTTGGCTTCGGTTAGTTCATGAAATTTGTTGAGAAAAATACAGAAAAAGTCCTTTCAGTTGGGTTTGTAAACACATCTCTTGCCTCAAACCCTGATATCCAGCAGAGCAAGCCAAATCTCTGGTTGCATTTCTATTTTGCAGCAAGCAAACTGAACACGTTCAACCACCTAAAAATATCATCAGAATTCAGCACTCTCCCCTCTCTCCAGCTTCACACTAAATTGAGTGGCTGAACACAACTCAATTCACAGAGTCTAGGTAGAGTTGTATTGATAAATATTAGATGGGATACTTTTATTGCAGGGAGCTTGTCGTGTTTGTTGTTTCCAAAGTGTGCTGCCTGTACTTACACAGCAAACCAGCGGGTGAAAAAGTAAACCTTCACGCAAAGAAGCAAACCAACAGAAATAGTACACACGCCACGAGAAGCAAAAAGGAGAAGAAAAACAAATGCTGCATCTTAAATACTGTGTGGAGCGATCAAAGAGGTGTTTCCTGCTCTTCGGATCTCTTAAAAGCCTTTAAAAATGCTGCAGCATCTTCTTGATTCAATCAATATTGCAAGGGTGTTGTGGGGATAAATAAATAAGTGAATAAAGCACATTTCACATCTGCAATGCTCTTATTGCTGCAGAGTTTCCATGTATGCCCTCTGGCCAAGGAGCAGAGGAACATGTGTCCCATTACAGGGTAGAGGAGACAAACCCATCACTTTTACACACAGTAAGAATGAAAACATACAGTGGATGTTAGACTAATGTGGGAAAAAGACTGTAATTACAACATACTGAACATCTTCTTAGCAAATTTCTGTCACCCGGCCTTTTTCTCATCACACTTATCCCCTTTGATTCTCTTCGGCTCTAATTGTTTATCAGGTTACAGGCAGCCTGAGAGTGACTTCATCTGCATCTTCATCTCCCTGCTCCATCAAAGCCCTCCAGCAGATTTATCCTCATGATTTCATAAGGTGTGCGTGTGTGCAAGAGTGTGTGCATGTGTGAAAGAGAGCAAATAACAAAGAGAGAAAAAGAGAGTGTCTGCATGTTGATTTATGAGGTTGTATTGGTAATCAATACGGCTCTTTTAAGTCATTTAGATGCAGTGATTGATACTTGGAGTGGTCGGCTTATGGACTGGGAACTTGAGCTGTAAGTCTGACCATTCCCACATGGGTAACACTATCTGCAGTGAAAGCGTACATCTATTGTTTGTGTTCAAGTGAATTAGCTGGAAATAAAAAGGCAAAATTAAAGAAGCACTTGTCAAAAACTGAAGCTCAATTTGGGAATTTAAGAACTTTGTGAAATAACTCTTCAAGTAAAACACGTGAAACCGCAAATTTAGGTAGGTCTGAGAGACCATGATGGGCCACACAGTTTAGTTTAGGGGGTGTTTCTTGTCTCTCTTTCATGTGCAGGTTGATTTGACAGGAGGGTTAGATGGAGATAAGAACATACAGAGCCTCTCTTTGGTTGTCTGTCAGCGGACAGAGACAAGACTCCCTGCGACAGACATATTTTACCTCCGGCCAGGCGCAGGAAGAAAGGCAGCTATTTTGATTGAGCTTTGATTAAATGTTGTTAACAATGCCCAGAACTGGTTTGGCCTTTTCCTAACGTGGCTGGTGCACGGGCGGAGGGACGATGGACAAAGACTACAAAGACATCCTGCTCGTGCTTCTTCAAACAGAAGATAAGTAAACTTTCAGAGAAGCTGTCGGTGAATTAAACTGTCATGTTTTGGGCTGAACTTTATATTGTATGTGGAGATCAGTTACTAATAAAAGGCAAAGAGTATGGCAGGAAATATAAGTGATGTCTTTTCCTAAAAGATTCTGTTGCAGAGAATCATTTTCTAATTCTGGAATGAAAGAAAATAGCTACAGTTGGTAATAAGTGCAGCCATAAATATTACATTTTAAAGACTATCTTTGAAAACAATCTTTTTCCCTGTTTCTTGTTTTGCTTTTAAAAGTGCAGATTGTCTGGTTCCAAATGCAAAACTCGCACTCTGTGCAACCCAGACTGGGTTGCTCTGTGAGCTTTTCGGCCAGTGGATGCGGAGGTAACATTGCTCCGAGTGTCTTCGTCTAACCTGTGTTAACAGCCTGTGAGCCCGATCCAAACTATTACAAAGGAATGTTTCATCCAGGGCGATGAAAGACTACAACTACCCTCATCTTATCAGCTCCTGGTGATCAGGACGGATACTCAAAACCCTGCGTGGGGGATCAGCGCCCCTCAGACAAGAAGCACACACACAAATAAAGCCATACATATCTGCAAAAGGCACCTTCACACAGCCTCAAACACACACACACACACACACACACACACACACACACACACACACACACACACACACACACACACACACACACACACACACACACACACACACTACATATATGTATTGCTATAATCTCAATAATGACTGAACAACTACTTATGGAAGTCGATGACAGTCAAAATAGCCCCGCTGAGAAATAATCCACCCAACAATGGTTCTGTTATTTCAACTTTAAAAGCTCGAGTTTTGGCATGGGGTTTGAGTGACATTCAACAGAAGACATGGCATCATTTTTCTTTCATTCCTGCTTATGCCTTTAAACTTCTATTTACAATTTTCCCACACTGCCAAATAATAATTACAAAAGGTAATCGAAGTTTTTGTAGATATATTGTACATTCAGTTGAACACATGTTGGTAAAACTAATGCTGTCGAATTTAACAGTCCTGCAAAACATCCTCCTCTTTATGAAGGTCATAATGTTCAGTTTTTCTTGATGCAGTTTTACAAACTTGTCGATTTAAAATGCAGCCTGTAGTTTGTGGTGCTGTAAAGTTTAGGGGTTTCACTATATTACTAAAAATTCCACCCCATTTATATCAGTGCGGGTAGGATTTATTTACTGCTGTATTAGATTGCATTAGTTCTAGTTGTACCTCATAAACTGGCAACTGAGTGTATACGTATAAGTCAGTGCTCTCTGCATGGACAAATGTGCGTCTCTCCTGGGCTGCTTCAACACAAATCTGTCAAAACTGAATTATAAGATTTGAGATTTAGAAAAAATCCAAAATAAAAGCACAAAAATGGTGGCTGCTGTTTTATATTGTGTTGATTGTATTTTAATTCTTGATAAAAACAGTTTTTCAAGTGGTAAAATAACATTAAATGGCAGTGTAGCGTATCCAATAAACATGACAACAGTCACAGAGCACAAATGTGAATAATGCATCATCTTACATGTTTCACAAGCACTCTACCAGGTGTCTCATTGATTATTTTGGACTGAGACTGTAACAAAAAGCCATCTGAACACAAACAGGCATGCTCACACACATATCGGATCTCACAGGCCTGTATTTCATGTCCAGCGCTGCACTGATTGCAATAGATTTCAGATGAGAATCAACACTTTGAAACTGAGTCTATGACCTGAGGGCTAAGAAGAAAGGAGGAGAAGAGAGAGAGAGAAAAAATGAAAGGGGGAGAGAGAAAGATGGAAAGCAAGGGAGAGAGAAACTTGATAAAAGACAAAAAAAAAAAAAAAAAAGACAAGATCAGTCCAGAGAGAAAAAGCACCTAAAAAGTGAGAGTGTTCAGCGGATTTTAATCCGTGCTGGTGTACATGTTATGTCTACGTTGTAATGGGAGTCATAATAAATGGCCTCGGCACGTTCGCGGCTGCTTGTGTTTCCCTGTGTGCACAATCTAAGAAAGATGTATTCATAACTTGCCGTTTATAATCCAACCTGTGACTGATTTAGCTGTCTGCTGCCCAGGAGCCAAGCAGGCGCTATGGGATACCCCATCCAACACTCTGCTTTCCCACACAGGGACGGCAGGACACTGGGATACTCCCGCGGGGCCGAGGCTGGGTCGGCGCTGGCCGATCACCTTAGTCTAAACTGACGTTTCGGCTGAACACACACGCACACACACACTCCAGGTAGTGTGTATGACCAGGGCTTGGCGATACTGCATCAGTAAGGATATGTGTTCTGGCCTGTGGTGTAGAATATCGTCCCTGAAGGCGCTCGGGAGGTGAGTGTGTGTTTGATCTGCTGTACGTATGTCTAACTTTCTGTGACTATGTGAGATTGAGCGTTGCGTGTTTTGGCATGTTTGCCAGCATGTAACGGAGACGAAAAGGCTCTTACAGATATTTTTTACTGCATAGTAATGGTACATTTGAGCAGCCTGGAAGACATTCACAATCACACAAAGCACATTGAGGAAATACTCACTGGCATTAATCCTCAGGCAGTGAATTGAAATTGCCTTTCCCTCGATGTCTGGATAATAATCATCACTATGATTTTCACCACCGTCTTTCAAATGTTCTTGGACATTGCCTCTGGCTCTCTTTTGTTTCTAAAATACCAAACCTTCTTCTAATATTGGTTTCATAAAGGGATCACAATCTGAAAACACACCGCAGTGATGAATATTTTGAGTAGTCGCTCCTCCTGGACCTTATTTGGCCCCTCCGCAAGCACAAGAAAAACTTACCCATAACCCAAAACTGTAGCCTTTACATACTGAATTCTCTCTCAAGGCCTGAGGACTTAACAACTGAACACTAACAGAAAAACATCCTGGGTCCAGGGGTCATGGTGACTGGGGGGTATTGTTGTTCCCTGGATCTCTCGCCTCTCACCCTCCATAATGAATATGAGAGGCCTAATAGACCCTCAGTCTGACCTGCAGTAAGTGCTCCACACTTGGAAACATGAAATGGCGTCTTCAAAGTGCTGCCACTTCCTGAATGTTGCCCTTTCATTTAATGTGCAAAGTGTGTGCGTGTCTGTGTGTGAGCGTTTGTGTGTCTGTGAACAAACACTTGAAACCAATGCCGCAGAGGTGACTGCCCCCTCAAGCAGTGAGGAGAACCAGGGGATTCCTGACTCACACACATTTGAACAGTAACAATTATTCATAATTGCAGCGAAAGGTAGTGTGTGTGTGTGTGTGTGTGTGTGTGTGTGTGTGTGTGTGTGTGTGTGCGCGCGCAAGTGAAGAGAGAAAAAGTTGAGAGACCCAGAAACTGACAAATTCAATAAAAGGCAAAGAAGAGTTTGGCAAACTAGCTGGAAAAAGAGAAGAGGGTGAAATGCTTTATTTTTGGGCAAGATCTGGCACAGATAAAGACAATATGTTGATACTCATTCCCAGTCAAAGAGCTGAGTGAAAAGGTGGCAATAACCAGGAAGAAACCAAAGTGAAGACGTTGTACAATAATCTGTCAGCAATCTTTGAAAGAGTAATTAGGCATTCAAGTCTGATGCAGATCTACAGAACAGAAATAACTTAATTCATGCTTGGATTTCACCTCATAAGCAATGGAAAAAAACTCTCATCTTATAACTCATGTATCTTATAAATTATTTCAGTGAAACATGTACTTTCACAGGCTTCCTCACACAGGACACAATCAACTGCAATTAATCTGATCAATGGAATGTTAAACGGCGTACAGGATATGCTGCGGCAACACTAAGTGCCCTCGAGCCCCGTCGAGGATATTCAACGTGATGGAGAAAAACCATGTCCCCGTTTCCTCAGGGGGCTAAATCTCTCCCATGTTAGATAAATTAGTCTGGGTTAGTACCTGGACTTCCTATGGTCAACTTGCAACCTTTTGATCTCTAACTACGGCAAAATGGATCCAAGCTGATGAATTCGTACGCCCCGGTTATGATTGATTATGTGGGCGCTTAGGACGGAAAGGCCTGCCAGAGTTTATTTTGAGTTTGGAATGGGAGTTTGTTTCTCTCAATTTTAGGATTTAAAGAAAAATGGGAACAGTGTTAGAGAACATGCAGAAAACAGAAAAACCCAACATGAATGCACAGAAATACACACAGAATCAAACACACTGGGGTCGTCAAGTATGAGCTGGAGGGGGTGGGGACTGTGTGTGTCGACGTGTGTGAGTGTTTGTGTACACGGGCTTGTGTGTGTTAATGTGTGTATGTATGTGTGAGTACGAGTGGGAGACAACGGACGTCTTGGGAGTGACTGGACAGAGGGCAGATCTGAAGTTACATGACGACTCTAATGAATGAGGCTGTAATGACCTTCGTCTGCAGCGTCTGGTTCTCATACAGACCTGGAGAGATGGAAAGTCAAGAAGGAGGCTATCGCACACGCACATACACGCGCACACGAACACAGGATAAAATAGAAACACATGGTGAGTGTGTACACGTGTGTGTGCGCACTGCTGCTGTGTGCAGGAAACACAAAGAGCATAAAATTACTTCACACCCGCCGCTCACTCGTCCATTACTTTCCCCTTTCAGGCCTTTTCATACTTAGCAGCAGGAAGTTGCTTCCTCTGTTCGTTTCAACGGCAGGAGCTTTGTCTCTTGGCCAGGGGACGGTGTATGGGAAACATTTCAAAATAATACACACCGCAATAGCTATGGCCCAAAATTATAGTAGAAAGGATTGTCTCTTACTAACTAAGACACACTGTCAACAGAAACTGAACATTACAAGAAAAGGATTTCTCCCAGGGTTGTTGTTCTTGTATTACACTGTATAGATACACTCAATCAGCTGGTAACTCTCTGCGCATACTGGATTTTCATCCAACACAGGAACTGAACAGGATATCACGTGAGCTGCTGCAAAATGTTATCAATGGATCAACCCCAAAAGAATGTTGTAAATTGGTGGAAACCACCATCGCATTGAACGCACCACAGATACCAAACAGACTGACACTACGAGCTATGAACACCTGACCCAGGTGACTGTGGCGTTTCACCTATAATCCTGCTGTCGACATGAAGGCTGCCAGTGTGTAATTCTGATTAGCACTGAACTCTTAAACTTCAGCTGCCTCTTTTTACCACAGAACGTGCCTTTGCACAGCAATATAATACACAAACATCAGTGGGTTTTCCCAATTTGCATTTGCCAATGTGAACGCATTAGTTTTGCCATAAAATAATGAAAACCTCAGCTGAAGTGAAAAAGTATGCAAATGCAGTCATATTTAAAAAAACTGGGAGAGAATCGATCAAATTTCTAGATTAAATACTGTCCTTATCAGAAAAAAAACAATAGTATTGGCAGGTTATATAAGCTGCTTAAACTGACTAATCTCTTTTTCTCACAAGCAGTCTCTTGTGGTCGTGGAAATGATGTGTTCTCTCCATAAAAACGAAAGCATGGTTATTTGTGGGAAAGAAATTAAGTGTGTGAAAGGTGGAAGTATTATCATGGGCGTTATACCACCATAAAAGATCTTAGTAGGAGGTTGGTGTATGGCCAAACAAAGCACGTGAACTGGACATCAACACTGGCCTCCTTTAGAGAAATAGTTTAAGATTTTGGGAAATACCCAATATTCACCCAATAAAAATGTTACATCAGTTTCGAAATTCATATTCTAAATAAAACCAATTCAATTCTGTCGAGACAATTCAACCATTACAAATTTCATAGCATCCTTGTGTAGAACATGCTGCCCATTGGCTCATCGCCTCATAAAAACTGATCCCTGATCTCAATATGTGATGCCTCACATCATGAACCAGTGCCCTTATACAGCTGAGACTTTGCCTGCCAAGGCATTAGTAAAGCTACATGTGACGATATGATGAGTGCGCTGTGTCAGCCACATAAATACTGCATCGAAATCAATGTTCCACATGGGACACTGACTGCACTCACAACTGAGTTTCTACCAATGAATTTACTGGACAGCTTTGAACTTATCCAACATGTAAATGAAGCCACTCATCGGCATGGTAACATTCTGGACATGGTAATAACAACAGTTTAGTAATAGAAAAACCTATTTCTGACCATCACTGTGTGTTTTTGATACCAAACTAACCTTAACAAAAGGGAATTTCCGGTTCAAAGACGATTCCTTGATGGCAAGGCTGAAGAAAGGTTTTGTGATATTATGAGATCATTTGAGTCATACAGCTATGACAGCCCTTTAAATGACATGGGTGAATAATTCAACAATACTACATTATCTGCTTTAAATGCTGTTGCACACTAAAGATTCAGGACGGCATGGTGAAACAGCAGCATTGTTAATGAGAGGAAGAGAATTTGTCAAACAGCTGAAAGAAAATGGAGGAAAACTGGGCTCACAGTTCACTGTAATATATACAAAGAAGCCATGACTGTCCATGAGAAAGCAATATATCTGACAAGAAAGGATTACTTTTCCAAGATTATTACAGAGAAGGTTGGGAAAGTTCTTAAACAAAATAACCTCAATCAGAGCCAGCATTGGTGCTGAGGGGAACACAGATCACCATCAGTGAGTCTAACTCATCCACTTCATGTGTTGACCGTGTTCCCACAGCATTTTTAAAGCAGGTGTTTGACAGTGTTTCAAGTCATGTGCTGAAGATTATAAATACATCTCTGCAAACAGGCATCTTCCCTTATGCATTTAAAACAGCTGCTGTAAAACCATTACTAAAGAAACCAAACCAAGACAGTAATGCACTCATTGACTATAGGCCGATATCCAACCTTCCATTCATCAGTGAGATACTGGAAAAGTTTCAGTGCAAATTAACCTTTCTGAAAGAAAATAACACCCTGGAGGAATTTCAGTCAGGCTTCAGAACAAACCACAGCACTGAAACTGCTCTGACTAAAAGAATCAGTGATCTCAGACTATTCTGATGAAAATAAGGTCTCAGTTCTTGTCCTCTTAGATCAAAGTACAACGTTTGATACAATTGACCACAATATCTTAATCAATCATCTGAACAGCTGGTTGGTTTTTCTGTGTGTTTAACTAATTTAAAACATTAATCAATGGGAGAAATTTTCTTGTCAGTCTTGGAGATCATTTGTCTGAGACACATGACTTCTGTTTTGGGGTTGCAGGGAGCTGCCTCGGTCCATTACTGTTCTCACTATACATGCTGCCACTTGGTGACATCATTGGAGAGCACAATGTATGTTTCAATGGTTATGTAGATGACATACAACTGTACATCTCTGCTGAACCAATTGATGCTGCAGCTATAGACTCTATTACTGACTGTCTTTTGGCAATAAATAAATGGATGAGCAATAATTTCTTGAAGAGAAATGAGGACAAAACTGAAATCCTTCTAGTCGGCTCTAAAACAAAGAGAAATGGTGTTTAAAAATTAACTCCATGGATTAAATCTGAGGTTACAAGTCTTGGTGTTATCCTAGATTCAGATCTACGCTTCAAGTCCCACATCAACAAGGTGACAAAAACTTCATTATTCCACCTTAGAAACAGCTAAACTGCAACCATTTTAAATCAAAAAGATGCTGAGAATCTGATTTATGCCTATGTTTTAAGCAGACTTGATTACTATAACACATTATTTACTGGCCTCCTGAAAACAAAAAAAAAAAGAGAGACTTCAGCTCATTGAAAACTCTGCGGTGGAGAGCAAAGAGAACAGTTGTCCATTTTAAGCTGCTCTGCACTGACCTCCTGTAACATTCAGGACTGTTTTTAAGGTCCTCCTCCTTGTATACAAAGTCCTTAATGGACTAGGACCAGGCTACATCGCTAACTCCTTTGTTTATTATTTGCCTTCAAGAACACAGCGATCATCTGCTGCTGGTCCACTGGAGGTTTCAAGCAACAGTTGAAAGAAAGTTGGAGGTCAAGCCTTCGTCCATTACCCTCCAAAGCTTTGGAACACACCACCTTGAGATATCAGGGAAGCAGCTTGCTGTATATTTTCAAAAGAAAACTAAAAACTTATCTCTTCACTTTAGCCTTTCACTAGCCATGACTTCCTGGTGTGGCACCTTGAAGCATGAAGAAATGCATGGAATAACTCCAAGAAATCCTTGGAATAACCGCTGTGCAGAAGAGCCACCAAATCATTGTGAAGGCTGCTAACAGGACTCACATTGGCTGCAGATCTGATAGGGGGATCTGTGAAGCGGAGTGCCACTTAAACACAAGTTGGGGGCTGATTACCACCGGTTGGGTCGCCCAGGCTAAGGTGTCTGATAATTGAAGACCCTCATGACCCCTGGTTTCTCACTGAAGATGTGTCCGAGTAGCACCGGAGGTTGTATTCTAAAGCTCTTCCAAACACATTCCCACTAACATACTGTAACAGACTTGTATATTTAACCAGGCTACATATGCACGTATACAGTTATACATGTATTGTATATAGAGATACAGCTTGCCATTTCCGCTGCTTATTATTATCCAATGGACAACTGCAACAGGCGTTGAAAATGATCAAAATGAAAGGCTATTTGATTTAAGACGACTGAATTTCATGGGCACTTATGGTTCACCACTTCAATATGAACATATTGTTCAAACGATTTCATATGCTTTCATTTTATATCAGCACACGTAACTCCACTGTTATGCTTGCTCTATTCCCACTGGAGGGTTTTTTTTTTATTGCATTGGCTGAAATCAGATTGCGTCCTGAGGAGGGAGGTAATCCTGTGTGAAGTCACTAAGATAAATGTAGCTATGTTTTTCATACAGTAAGCTGACTAAACTAACAAAGCTGGAATTTAAACATCCCAGTTCCTCCTTTGTGTTCTCCTTCTCTTTGCCATTTTTCCACTGTTCATCACTCAAAAATCCTATGCATGCACGGTGTAATGCACACATGGAAGTAAACATATTTGTGCACAACAGCATTTTTTTTTTTTTATGAATACTGTGTTTAAAGTAGTGTCACAGTCATTAATTCTTGTGCGTGTGCAGCATTCATAGCTTTGGCCACAGGTATTTTTGCAGAAGCTGCCTGAATGACATCTAACCATCCATCTACTCGTCAAAACATTAAGCTAGAAATTAATAGAACATTTCTAATAGTGTTGTGGATTTGATGTACAAAATGGTACACTTTACATTGTTTTGTTGCCCAAATATTGCTGAATTGATTAGGTAATCAGGTGATTATTTGAAAATTCATTGTCAACTGTCTTCATAATAACTGATTATCAAACAAAAAAAACCTAAATATACTTTAGTTCCATCTTCACAAATGTGAGGATTTGTTGTTTTTCTGCTTTCATATCAATGTGTGGCTTTAAAACATAATGTTTTAAGTTTGTCACTTTGGACTATGGGAAGTTTTTTTTTGTTTGTTTTTTTACGCATACAGTAAATGTTGCAGTAAAATGCACAAAAATGGGTGATGTGAGCCATGGGCAATACATGCACATAGAGTAGGAAATAGGTCACTGTTCTTTGTGTGTGTGTGTGTGTGTGTGTGTGTGTGTGTGTGTGTGTGTGTGTGTGTGTGTGTGTGTGTTGAAATAGGTGTTGTAGAATTAGAGGTGGACTTGGGGTGTCAGGGTATCAAAGGCCAGTCGTCTCCACAGATGCTGGTTGCCACTTTATAGCCCTTTTGACTCAGAATTGTGAGGGCAAAAGTTAATGGATCATCCCGTGTGTGTGCGTGCCTGCGTGCCTGCATGTGTGTGTGTGTGTGTGTGTGTGTGTGTGTGTGTGTGTGTGTGTGTGTGTGTGTGTGTGTGTGTGTGTGTGTGTGTGTCTTTCTATTGCTTCCCCTTACTATAGTGTGTGCATCTTAACAGACAGAAAGTCTGCAAAGTGGATGAAACGGCAGCAAAATAACTTCACAGGCCAATTCTGTTTCAAAGTGTTTCCCTCTCCAGGAACTTTTAATAGTTAATACCAAGATAATGATAAAACATTTACATAGAGAACAAGGGGAGAAGCCCAGGTACATGTGAGTTGCAATGCAGGCAGAGAGTGAAAAAGTGTGGGTTGTGTGCATATAATGTGTGTGTGTGTGTGTGTGTGTGTGTGTGTGTGTGTGTGTGTGTGTGTGTGTGTGTGTGTGTGTGTGTGTGTGTGTGTGTGTGTGTGTGTGTGTGTGTGTGTGTGTGTGTGTGTGTGTGTGTGTCCTGGCCCTCAGCTCTTCACATTAAGTACTGGTATGACTTACTCCCTGAATAAACTCACTAAATAAAAAATAAATACAATCTGATCTACTTTCAATGACTACACCTTTTCATCCGCCTGTCTTCTGGCCCCTCCCCTCCCCCACTGGTGTTACCATGGAGATGACCAAATGCATATCATATGCATGCATGAGTTTGTGTGGCTTATGCGCTCAGGGCTGGGCAGCAGGCAGAGGGGGAGAGTGGGGCGCGACACAGAAATGTGTTCTACTTAAAATGCTAATTTTACATATTTAATGCCATGGAGCAGTTTCTATTGGGAGATGAGCGTAGAAGCAGTGAAGCGAAAGGAGAAGGGGGAGAGCACTTATAGCATACACTCGACTGTCCAACAGGAGGGCGTGGGGGTGTGGGGGCGATGAAAGCACAAATTCCCTTCTCCCCACTTAACTCATTTATTCATCTGTTTGTTCCCTCTGCCCTCTCTCTCTCTCGCTCACTCGCGCCGTGTCCCAAGCCTCCTTACATAATTGTTCTGACTGTGATGAGACAGAGATTCGCTGACAGCAGTCCAAATGGTTTCACTTCAGACATGTAATATCAACCAGAGAGATTCCTTGACCTGCAGCTGAATTCGGTAGCACACTCATAATTTGTATGGAATAGAAAAGCCTGTAACAGACCGGCCATTTGATGTTAAAAATGTCCATTGCGAGTTGTTGCAAATGATGGATTTACTGAACAAATTTTGCAAATGTATGTGTGTGAAAAGTAAAATGTTTTAGAGGAAGACAGAGAGAGATCAAACTCAAATTTCAACATAAAATATAAATCTATGTAGTATATCAGCACGGCAGAACATATTTATATCTCCACACCACATCTACATCATTTTTGACTATTAGTTCAATGTCCTAATGTTCTCCTGAGGTCTCTTCCTGTTGTGCTCCCTGACCCAAGTTAGCATGCAGCCATCAGTGGTTTCATGGTTGATTACAGCTGTTCCTGGATTACTCCCGTGTTGTTTTTGGAGCTAAAGGTAAAACCAGATTAACTCGACTTTGGATCTGTGAACTCAGCTGGAAGGCCAGAGGGCTGGTTCTCATGGAGAGAGGACGGACACACACACAGACTCACACGCACACACACACGCACACATGCGCACGCACACACACACGCAAGCACACACACATGCACGCACGCACATGCACACTAAGAACAAATTAGCAAATGAGCTCATGGTCTAAACTATCTAATTGCTTGACAGACAGTTAAATGTAGCAAATGTCTCAATTTATCTTGAAGTTAAACTTAAAGCTAAACTGACTATTCATCTAAACTTGGTCATCTGATAAAAACACAATTCAGCCTTACGTAGTTTCATTTTAGTAATCACAATTATTCTTATGCAAATTTTACATGATATTATTCTTTCCTGCCCTAATTTGTACTTGATTGCAAAACTGTAGTATTTTACACAAGTCATATCACTACATGAAACTAAAGTCGTGAATAGCTGAAGATTTCTCGTTTATTTTTGTTCAATGCCTTTTACCCTAACAACAAACCTAACCGGTTATTAAGTTTTAAAGTTGTCTGGTGGCTCCTGTCTATGCCAGCTGATGTCAGCTGCTGTTTAAATATTTGTTGAATCATCAGGAAATGTACCACATTTAACTTTTATGGACGTCTGCAGGTCATTCTGAGATCAGACTAAAAATGGCTATGATGGTATCAACCCATCAACCCTCTGTGTTAAACTTCCACTCCACTGGCCGGTCTCAGCTGGAGCTTTCTGTTCAGTGGCTATCTCTTGCTCTACTCATGTCTTATCTCTCTGACTGCTGGCTTCACCCTCTCTGCATACCAGCCCAGAGGCCATCAGCAAAGCTCTTTCAGTACAGTATGTTTCATAAAGAGTCTTAACTCCCGAACCCCGAGGCCTTCTGCATCACGCTGACAGGTTGCCTCTGCTGTGGAGCACAGTGGAGCCAGTGAGTCCTGCGTCTCTGGCTGATGATGCCCATGGCTGGCTGGAGCTATTGACAGTCCCTGACACTGACAGCAAAGCAATCTGCCTCCAGAGTCCCTGGGCTCACCGTCTGTGTGTGTGTGTGTGTGTGTGTGTGTGTGTGTGTGTGTGTGTGTGTGTGTGTGTGTGTGTGTGTGTGTGTGTGTGTGTGTGTGTGTGTGTGTGTGTGTGTGTGTGTGTGTTTAACTCAAGTCAACTGACTTCCAGTTTCCAAAGCTTTCTGTGTGAAGATGTTGAGTTATTTTAACCCCAAAGCCCCCCCCCCCCCCCCCCCCCCCCCCCATAAATCTAGGCTCCCATAAAGGGGTGGTCTGCCTGGGCTACAGGCCTGCTTGGATTGTCATTCTAGGAACCAAAAGGGGGAAAACCAGGCAACATAAGTCCCAAATGATTTATTTTCCTTCACTGATACAGTTCAAGTCCAATTACAAATACATTCACTTGTCAGAAGTTGGCCTAACCCTGCTCCCAGTAACCTCCTATCAGGCTTTGTAGCAGCACTGTCAGAATTTCTGTTTACAACATGGCCTTTTGGTCCTAATAGACTGGACTGAGTGTGCCATCTTGCCAGTCACAGATGTCCTCAACTACTATTTTAGTCTGTGGAATGACAAATAACATAAGATAAAACTGACAGGTTAACCTTTTCAATTATCTCCTAGCCATGAGGAAAAACAATACACTCTGTTAATGCAATGCGGCACAGACACAACTGAAATATCATGGCACTCATATCCTGGGGCTTACACACGCTGTATCTCCATGAGACACAGCATTAAAATCCCCCAACAAAACAGCTGGAATTCTATGCCAGTGCATGTTTGCAAAGTTCAACTCGCCAGTGTCAGTAGAGTCTCTCTGTGTCGTGTGTATGCCTCAATAAAACAATCAGCCATAAAGAACACAACACACACACACACACACACACACACACACACACACACACACACACACACACACAAATCTCAGTGAGTGGCCTGCTAGACACACACAGTTTCCCCAATCCTCCCACAGGCACCAGTCCAGCCCATGAGGTCATCGCCTGCCGAGACCCAGGATTATAACTCCAAAGGGACCCTTGGAAGCATGTGGTTATACGTTCTGACAGCCCTGCAGCCTGATTAAGCCCCCTGTTTGCTAACGCTAATGCTAAGCTAATATTAGCTTTGTTGTCAGCCGAAAGGTGCTTTTTTCAATAGCCCCGCCAAGCTAAGCTATGGTAGGTTAAGCTAAAGCTCTGCTAATTTCCCCCAGTGCACCTCTGTATTTCCTATCCAAATGACTTAACTCAGTGTGAAAGATTCATCATCATGTAATAAGCTCAATGCACTGAGCTAACAGAGGATCACTTTGGTCTAATACAAGATTAAGGAGGGTCATATGCAGAGGATTTGGGTTTAACTCGTTTGGAGGCTGAAGGGAACAAAAATGAAAAGGGAGAAGTGAAGGGACACTTACACAACTTACTAAACCAACCGAATGAGCTGAACTAAACAGCAGTGATTTTAGCACATTAACACAAATCAGCATGATCAGCACCTTTGCCCGTCTGTAGTATAGTTTTCAGTCCCATTTGTTTGTTCGTAAGATGTCTCAAAAACTTTGGATTTGGAGTTTTCATCATAATGTAATACATAAGCACAGTTTTCTCCTTTTGACCCCTAAACAGCTAACAGTCAGTAACGTTTGCCATTCTGAACACAATAAACGGTGCTTCCTCAATAGCTGTTTGACATATTTCTTAATACTAAAACTAATGTGTCACTTCACTGAGCTGGTCGTGTGGTCATGAAACAGACACTGACAGAAATGTGGCCGTCCTAACAGGAATACCTTTTTCCCATCAAGCACACATGTTGTGCTCTACACCTTAAAAATCGACAAGTCATCATGGTTATTTCATGTTTGCCAAACCTCAGTATTAACATTGTGGGGTTGCATTGCTTGAGACCGGTCCTTTAGTGCAGATGCCACTTCTCTCTCGATACACAATGCCCATCAGCGCTCTGTGTACTCGGTGGCTTTAACATCAATTAAAATCCCAGTGCCACTTGCTGAGCTGCACTGCGCACTGTCACATTGTGTTGTGTGGTCTTGAAGTGTGATGAGCTGCACTGAAAAGCTCCATAGTGTTTCTCTCCTGCTGTATGTAAACATGCGAACATGCAGCCATTATTATAACTGTACTTGTGTAAACACATATTTAAAGAGATTCATGCATGCCTGCACAAGCAAACACAATTACCAGATAATAAGCTTTGGCTGAGAAATCAAATAGAAAATGTCATTAAATATGAGAGAGAGAGAGAGAGAGAGAGAGAGAGAGAGAGAGAGAGAGAGAGAGAGAGAGAGACACTTGTGTGAGAGAAATCAACCATCATCATCTCCATCCGTATGAGCTCTCCGCTTCATTCTCCCTGTCCTAACACATCGCCCAGTAAACAGGCTGAGGCCAACGGCTCAATTCAACGCCACCACGTGTTATCCCAGAGTGTCTGCTTACGCCTCCCTGGGTCTAATCAGCTCTGACAAACCAAATATCTCCGGAGAGTTTACGCCACTTGGTTTGACTTGTCGGTTGACTTCTAACTACACAGCAGATTGCACGGCTTTGAGGTCAGTGGCTTTTCCAGCGGTCACGTGATCGTTGAGCGAATCATACACTCATCTTGTTTTTCTCCTCAGAGAAAATTCAAATGAAAAAAAAAAAAGATGGTTTGACTGTTATCCATCCATTAGGTGGTTAACAGCTAATGCAGAAAATTTCAAGGGTTAAAAGCTGATTATTTGAACAAAATCCCACATATTTATTGATTTTTTTCCACCTTTGTTCATGCAATTCTTTTAATGATTGTTTCATACTGATGGGATGACTGAACTAAACAATCATCGAGTCAAAACACAAGAAGCAGCTCAGCATCATCATCATCATCATCATCATCATCATCACACTGGCTATCTGTGTGTGTTCAGTGATGCAGACTGACGTACTCTCACGTACTCTTGCATGACAGCTAAAGTAGCTCCGTCTAACAGGACTGATGTTCCCTGCCATTTGCCTTCAGGGCTTTTCCTCATTCTCTCTCTTCCTCGCTGACTTTTTAAGTGGTTTTTTTTTTTTTTTTTTTTCCTCCTTAAGGAAACATGACCAACAAAGCTTGGCTCTGGAGAGAGTGAGGCCACTGATCTTAGTGTCTGTTTTGTGAGTTATCACGGCCCTGCCAAAGTCTTCCACCAGTTTACACGTCACTCAGCAAAATACAGGTTGAAATGAGGGCGGGTGAAGTTGGCATTTAAATGTTGCCTCTTCCTGAGCTCTTTTTATATAGTGATGGAATGTGAGACTACAGGCTAGAGTAGTTCAACAAAGAAAAAGGCAACTTTTGAGACAAAAACAGAGTTTCACTTCCACGTATTAGTATTAGTATTAGTATTAGTATTAGTATTAGTATGTTCTGATTACAGCTAAACAACTGCTCAGTTCATATGAACTGAAAGTCCTTATTCCAAGGAGGCAAAGAGCGGTGAGTGGCAACATTAGGTGCTCCAGAAAATTCAGTAAACCTTTCATGCTACTTCCATAGGAAAGATTGCTAGCCGTTTTTAACACAATACAAGGCGAGTTATTATTACAGTTGTCACATTACAAAAGCAGAGCTCTGTTCCAAACTAAGCAGCATTCAAATTCAAGAACGTGCAATAACCACTGCTTAGTTTTAGCATTAATGAAAGCAACCTGCACATGTCTGCTGCATATCCAGGAGGCCTGGGTGACTGGAGGAATATATCGTCGATTGGCTGAGACTGACTGATCTGCTGTTGTTTTTTCGGGCATTTTATTTTTGCTAATGTAATCGTCTGGCTCTGAAGAGCGAGTCAGAGCCGCTGCTCGGCAACAGAGAGTACCAGCAGAGAGGCAGCGGGGAAGAACAGCATGTAGAATGCGCAGAATATTTTCACATCTAACTGGGTGAATTACAGGTTTATTTTGACCAAACCGGAGTTGGTTGAACAAATATATCAGCAACTGGCGGTTGCTGGGCTGATGGTTGCCTGTTGTAAATTTTAACAGATCACTCGACCCTAATATCCAACATCATCAGAACAAACAAACACATAAAATCCTCCAAACAGTGAGGTCGATGATGTTTTCAGTCTTTCTATATGAAATGGGAGCGATGTAGCCACTAACCAGCACACACTCTTGGACATGACTGATCTGCTTGCTTCAAAGCACGTGAGTTAGGTGGACTGGAGACTGGAGAGTCTTGCTCCTTATGTTGATCCGGTAAAGTGATCAAGTAAAGTTGTTCTCACATTGGCTGCATTCAAGTTTGGTGAATGAGCTGTTCTTGTTTCGTGATGTGCTGAAAATGTTCTTGAATTTATGGTGCAATACAGATGCACATTGGTCTTAGCCCCCCCCCCACTGAGCCCACTGTTTGGTGGACGTAATAATAACAACAATATTGCATGGTCTACTTCTCAGCATTGCGTAAGGAGTAGAGGGGGAGACGAACCTGAGCCGCAGCAGGACGAGAAGGAACATCAGAGGCCTGAGGGTAACAACCACCTAATTGAATTGTATTTTACTTCACTAGTTTGCACAAAAACTAAAAGGACTGGAGGTTGAGGAAAAGATGGGAGAGATAAAATGAATAAAAACTGTTTTACCTGTATGGTGCAAAGGCCATTTCAGAGCACTCTAAAGACAGATACAAAAGATATCTGAGTTATGTACACTGCATGGTCTGTTATACCTCTCAAACTCAAACTGTCAATTAAGTTAAAAAAAAAAAAATGCGTACTGCAGCCCTGATTATTTCGAATGACATTTCGAATCCAGCATTTGACTTCATCACCTCAGTTTAACATCAGTCAGACAGTGAATCAGCTATAGCTAAAAACAATCCCTGAGGTGAATCTTCTGACTGCCCGTCCATGAGGGAAACTCACATCAGACGATTCTAAAATAAAATAATCCAATTAGCGGAGTAAACCACCAAATAATTTTACCTCTATGTGCCTTCTTTCAATTTGGTTTGCAATGAAACACAATAATCGCATTGTCCTTTCACCTTTTTTCTTCATTAATTTTGATCACTTCTCCCCTGAATCATGAGGACTAATAATAAAAATACAGCTTTTCAAAAGTTTGCTTCCTCCGTTTTTATACTTGCTTCAGTGCCCACATTGCTTTGGGGTATTTCACTGATAGAGAAAGAGCTAGAACAAATTTGGAAAACTATGTGTATTTCTGTGTTTATGCCAGTGCACATTTGCATTAATGTGTTGCCGTCTGTTTTTCTTTAACCCACCATCCTGAGAGCCATTAGATGACTGTCTGCAAGGGGTGTAATGGTACGTGTGGATTTGGACTGGATTTGATGCACGACTTG
The DNA here is from genome assembly GCF_039877785.1 of Chaetodon trifascialis. NCBI lineage: Eukaryota > Metazoa > Chordata > Actinopteri > Chaetodontiformes > Chaetodontidae > Chaetodon > Chaetodon trifascialis. The sequence continues at coordinate 23,175,348 of NC_092057.1, forward strand.
ATTTAGAATGACCCATGACTCCTAAAACTGCACAAACCAATATGTTTTTTCGCATGTAAACAATGGACGGGATGACTTCTTGTAGTGTGACAAGCATCACTCGTGGGGACGAATCCACAAAGATCTACACATCTGTAGCTCTACACAGCCGGCAGATTCACACTCTGATAAACCAACTATGTGCTACCTGCCCAACACTGAAGAGCACACAAAAACAATTAGCAACTGAACAGTCATTTTTCTCTTGAGTTGGTGAAAACCAATGCAAAGGCAGTCTGACTATCCAAGTTAAACTAGTCAGGTGCCTTGAAACATGACTCCAAGTGGATAGTGATTTTGCTCGGTGTCTGCTCGACATGTAAATAAGCAAGTGTCGGCTGAAACAGTGGAGACAAGGCAATAATGTCAGGGCTGTGTTAACATATGTGGTGTGGACTACTAATGTAAGAGCTCCACCCAGAAGACTTTGGCAGCATATCAGCTGTTGACTGTTGGCTAAACCTTCCTCGTACGATTATCCCAGCTCATACGGTTAACATTATTGGCATGGCAAATGCAAAAAGCAGGACGGATCTCTATTACAGTATCATTTAGATCCCTTGTTTCAGGGTAAATTATAGCAACAATGGATGAATGAAGATCACAGTGACATTACAGACTGTGTATGTTTCTGTTGAAGTCAGGTAACATTATGTCAGGAAATAGCTGCATCATTTGTTATGGTACCACTGGGGTGTGTCTATTATCAGTGGTAGGCAGATGGAAGTCCTTCTCCCCACAGTGTTCAAGTACTCATTAAAACAATGACCAACATCATACGAGCACTGTGTGTAACTCAGGCTGACTCACAGTGTGGCATTAAAGAGTAATGTGCTCAGTGTGTCCCCTCCTGGACACATATTTGTATTCAAATTGGACAGATACACACTGTCCTGGTTTTCTTTTAGATTACTTACTGACCATATCCAGATGTTTGAGTAGCTTTATTTCAAACAGCATGAACAGCCCATGAGATGTTTACTATTCACATTTCTCAAAGTAAAGAAGTCTAATATTTTGCTTTCCCTCTGTGCAAACAACATACTGACCTCATAACCACATATTAAAGGGAGGATTTTGTGTGGCACTGTAGATCTACTAATGTCCGCGAGCCTGGTCTTATATGATATCATATATGCTGTACTGCCTTCATGAACAGTGAAAAATATGTCACACTTCTGTAGTGTCTATTTAAAATCATGAAGTCTGAATGGAGCTCACCAGCCCTTCTTCCTATCACAGATTCCCATGTTGTGCATGCTATCTGTCTGTGAGAAGGTGCCGACAGAAGTCGCCCTAGGAAATCAGTGTAATCACACACAAATGGTGCATAGCTGTGTCCAATTTCACACGCTTTGTTGCTGCTTAGGGCTACCCTGCTCCGACCTCTAACCCCTTCAGCAACCGGACACTGGTTGTTGTGGTACAATGCTATGGTAACAACACCCCGACCAAATCAAAAGCAGATACTGTCCGTCAGCAAATCAGGAGCAATGAAATTCAAGTTTATGAGAAGGAGCAATTAGCTGTTCAGATGGAAAACAAGCTTACCAGTTCAAGAATTGATTACACAATACTGGTATGATGGCAGCCATGCACCCAGATTGTTCTGTCTCATAAAATGAATCATTTTAAATTATTTGACTGAAAAAACACCAACAAAGTTTAAAATCTGACCTCAAACTTACCAAAAGCAAGCCAGTGAGGCAACCAGAGGGGTGCGTGAAAGCAGACAGAGCGAAAAGGTTGGATTTTTTTTTTAAATTCTCTCCTTCTACCCCTTTACAGCTCTTTGCACAAAAAGAACAAAAAGTTTCCCTTTTCACAACAAATACTGGGAAAGCAGAACGAGGGGTAAACAAACTGAGCGCTGGTGAAACTTCCACTTGTTAAAAGAGCTTAAGCTGCCAAATTAGTGTTGGGGTCAGACCCTGACTCTGCTCTATTGTCTGCCATGACACCAGTTCGTCACGCCTCTGCAGAGAAAATCAAATAAAACAATAGCAGCGTAACAGGAAAGATCAGTCGATGTTTTAGTAAATCCTCGTGATGGCCATTGTAAGAGTCATGGATGGGTAGCCATGAGGGTGTTTAGTAAAGGAAGTGACTCAGAGAGATGTCCAACTGTGTGCTGCTCACACAAGGTCTTAGTTATCACACTTAGTTAGACAGTAAAAAAACACTTAGGTTTCAACTTCAAGGAGAAAATGAACACATTTACAGTTTCTCAGCCCTTGGGTGTTTCAGTTCATACTGGTACAACATGTTCCTTTATCCATAATTGCTAGAAATTATGTTGCCTTCCTACTTAATTTATAATATTGTTTCAGAATACAGCAACCAAGAGCATGAATGGGGGAAAAACAAGGGGGAAATGATAGTGACAGCACCAAGAAGCATATGTATGCAATATTGGAAGGTTTAGTGGATGACAGCTAATCATTTACAGATCAATTAGTTAGTCATTTTTGAGTAGTTCATTGTAAACAGGAGCTGCCAGCTGCAGATGAAAGTCTTAACGGTTTCAAACTTTGGGAAAATTCATGTTCACAGGCCTTTTGTGGCTGCCCGGCTAAATAGAAATGTCTGTTAAATTCTTAAATCAAGCTTAACCACAAGACTGGATTTGCCTTTTCCAGTGTCTGTGCGCACACACACACACACGCACGCACGCACGCACGCACGCACGCACGCACGCACAAGCATACATACACCTCATTCAGTTACTCATGCACCCCTTAACCTATCGCCCCCACACACACACAGTCCACTGTTCCTGCCCTTACTGTGTGCACGTCCAGTGGCAGGCCCGAGTCTGTAATTGCTGCCTCTGTGGCATGGACAGACAGGCGGACTGGGGATTGGAGATGACACGCACCCATTATTAGTGGACCAAGTGCTGTTTTTGCAATTACCAAGGGTTTGGCTGAGCACACTGAATCAGACTCTGGGATTCTCTATTCAAGAGCCATTTCAACTCCAACTGGCTGCACAGCTTCTGTTGGCCTCAGCCTAAACAGAGCTGTGCAGGGCCTCTCTGAGAGCCTGAACATCAGTTGTGATGGGATTTGGAAAGCATATTTGAATCAAGGTTTTCACTTTTTGAAATGTCATTTTTTTCTTCCAGGAGCAGCACTCAGGTGGCTGATGCAGTCCAGATAAACAAAGTGGAGAATAAGGCTGCCTGGCTCTTGTAGGGCTGAATGTGGAGAGCTCAAACTTATTACGCAAAAGTTGCCACAACAGTGAAATCAAGGAAAGGTAAATAAGCTACATTAAAACCACATTCATCTGGGGACAGGATGGCTCCATCTCCAGCTACACTGTATATTCAACGTCATTCACAATTTATCGATCAGTAGGAAATTCATTTCAAATTAGGAAACGCTATGCTTCTTAACACATTGCAGCCTATTCATAACACGAGGTGTAGCAGGGATCCTCAACTGGTCAAGGGCCAGATTATTTTCTACACAGTTTGGGAGCCAAACTTTCTAATAAAAAAAGCTGTACGGGTCATTCTCAGGGGTGTGCAAACTAATCAACGGTCCCTCTCTGTCTGTCTTCTACTGGTGACTAACATTAGATGTGCACATTTTCTGAATTCATTAATATTCTGCAGTACTTATGTGAACTGCAGGCTCCCAGTTGCCGATCACAGAGTTGTGGGCTGGGTCTGGATTGACCTGCTGTTCAGTGTAGATGCCACAGGTCTGTACATTGAGAAGGCCTGGCCTAGATATTTACTGAAGTTCAGAAAATACAACAGAGTAAATCCTGTTGAAATATGATTCTTTGTCTGATTTTTATGTGGCAGCTGAAGACATTTTGGGAAATACGCAAACAGTTAAGTTAGACGTGAAGATCAATAGCACTCTCGTGTCTGTTGTGCAGCTGGGAGACTATTAACTTAGCATACAGCCTGACAACAGGCAGAAACAGCTTGCCTGCCTCTGTCCAAAGGTAAAAGAAATCTGCCTACCAGCAGCCATAAAGCTCACCAAGTTCACTTTAGTTCAAAAACTGAAGTGTAAAAACAGCAATTTGTGGTTTTACGGGGTTATGTGAAACTATTTCTTGGCCAGCAGCAGTGACTTCCTGGAGTCACTGCTTACCTTACAGTGATGACAAGACCTCAAGATGTTGCTGCTTCAGGCCAAGAAACAGTCTGCTTCCAGTTTGTATGCAAAGCTATGCTAACTCTCTCTTGGCTTTTACTTCATAATAATTTCCTAAATGTCAAACTATTCCTTTAAAGAAGGCAAAGGTTCCCACCACTACACTCATTCAGATGATTTGATTGTTACTCTCTTTCAAAGCATCCCTAAATACACTTACACTTCTATGAATTTTTTCAGGGCCTGACAAAGGGCCTTCAAGCCACAGCAGACAGAATGTAAGACTGTCAATAAGAAAGTAACTGAACAATCAGCACACATACTGTGCAGCTGTGTATTCTCAGGTAGAGGAGTTCCCAGGAAGTCTAGACATACATATTAGTTCTGCCCAGCAGGTCAATAAGAGAGGGGGGCTGACTCGGAGCCAGCCAGCCGCTCAGGCATGAGGAAGGTTTGAACATAGCGGAGTCTATACAGCCCATCGCTGGGGCTGAGGTTGTGGTTGCTGTGCCAGCAGCCAGTGGCTGCTGCGTACCTGCAATCTCCCTGATGATAATGCAACATGGCAGCCCCGAGGGCAGAGCCCATACAACTTTCTCAGCCCTCTCGGAGTAATTGGTGACCCCTGAACCTGCCCTTCGTACAAAGGGAGGGAAGGAGGGGAGGGGAAAGGGGAGACAAGCGGAGGAGGGGGAGACAGGACAAGGGATAGTCAACAGAGACACTGGAAAAAGGGGAGACGGGGTCAGAGAGAGGAAAGGAAGACAGAGGGCAGGAGAAAGAAAAATCAAGGAGACGCGAGCAGGGAGGAAAAGGTTAATCTCTCTTATTGTGGATAGTCAGAGAGTTCAACAGAGACAGAAAAAGTCTGCAGCCCAGTTGTGTCCATCACACGTTGAGGGCACACCGAGAGACCCTTCACCTCCAATCTTACCTCTAACTACATATTCTTTGCCTGATATCAGGCTGAACTATCAACTCATTACACTCCATTTCCATCTGCAGTCTGACACTGCGTCCACTTTAAAGTGATTTCCACAGTGGAAGGGGATTTGATTGTCCCTAACCAATCGCTAAAGACCATCGTGCCTGGATGCACTGGACCAATGAATGCTCCAGCCGGTGGGTGACGTACTGCAAGTTGCGCAGCGCTTGAGTTTTGCCTTGTCCGTTTTCAACTTGGGAGCCGCGTCACAAACTTTCTTCATGTTACAGCTAAATGGTACACTAAAATAAAAAAAAAAGTAATAATAATAATTTTATCAGTGCTGCCTAGTTTGACAGATTCCTCCTTGGTTCTGGTGTGCAGCTTGACGATGTAGTTAATCCCACCTGTGGCGCTGATTGGCTAATTGTTAGTCCCCTGAACCCCCTACAGCACTCAGTGACGTTTTATTTAATTATTGCATATATAGAAATGCTAAAAGACATGCATCAATACAGATGGTCATTTCAAAACGCTGACTCGCTCTTGAACGCAACAATTAACACACCATCACAGATTTCAACATCAGGTGCAGCCAAAGTGCCGCACTGAGACTCTCTTTGTACTTACAGCTTTTTATAAAGCTATTCTTTTCTTCAACCTCGATCTTCTATGTCCCCATCTCTATCTTTATCTTTCAGCATCTTACATATTAGTCTGTCCCACTGCATTCATCGCTCTGGCCCTGTCTGTGTGGGTTTTTCTATGCAGTATGAATCCATTTGTCTCCACTGACGGAAAATAATTGCAAAGCAAACAAATCATCTCTGCCACATTGAGCAGGCCTCTTCTCCTGGGGCATAGCAGCTAGATAGCTACAGGAATGAAGGACAGACCAACACAGAGGGGAACAGAGAGAGAAAAGGGAGAGAAAGGGGAGAGAGGAGAGGAGAGGAGAGGAGAGGAGAGGAGAGGAGAGGAGAGGAGAGGAGAGGAGAGGAGAGGAGAGGAGAGGAGAAAGATGGAGGAAGTTCAGAGCTAAGTGGTTTGGCATTCACATTATATGTGCAGAGTGTTAAAACGGGTTATGTTAGAGAAACTGATGCAGTGAGATTGAAAGTGACTACTTTGGGGAGGCGAGAGAGCAAGAGAGCAAGAGAGAGAGAGAGAGAGAGAGAGAGAGGCAGAAACCTCAGTAGAAGTCTGCCAGATGGAAACTCACTCCAGGAACATAAGGAGGAGACATCTGGGAACACACTGCCTTGGAAAGAAGATAATTATAGCGTGATTCAAAAATGGCCTTTTCAAAAAGAAAGCCAACAAATACATCATAACTGTTCATGTTGTTCTGACAATAATATTAGAAACAGACTTCATTGTTGAGGCAATAGGAAGGCCTTGGAGAATATATCAAAGCTTCTTTAAGATGAACTTAAACTGTATTTATTTGGTCTTTGGTGAGAGAGAGAGAGAGAGAGAAAGAGAGAGAGAGAGAGAGAGAGAGAGAGAGAGAGAGAATACTATAGATTCTGCATGGTGGGTGAAGCTCAAGCAGTAGATGTTCTATGTTCTTTGGAAACAAATGAGATTCTGTTATTACGAGATGAAGCGGAAAGGTTCCCTCGTTACAACTGTGATTTAAGAATTCACCGTTGTACTCGCAAGACTTAAAAGATGTCTGTCACAGAGACTGTCCAAGATACAAAGCAATGCATGGCGAAATGTAGGGGTTTCACAGAATATCGATTATCAAAACCACTAGTTGACACTGTGCTTCATCGCAGACGTAATCTTTCATCTGCGCTTTTAGCAAAGTGCAGAGATAAAGTAGCGGCAATGCATGTACAGCAGATATGCAGCAGGGGGCACTGTGGGTAACTGTTGTTGACAAGTCACAATTGTCATGCGTGATTTTAACACAGAGCAGTGTGAGTCACTAACCCATGAACTCCACCCGGCACAGGTGCATCGTGTTCAGCTGCCATGTGGCCGCCGCAGCCGATCGCAGTCACTCCAGACAATGGCTGTGATTCCAACAGAAGTGCCTCACCGCATTTCAGTGGCATCCCACATGCGGCTCATGGCAGAGATTAGGTACCAAGTGTATTGTTGACAGAAGCTGCATCAAGCTGCACAGAGCAGATCGAACCTTGCAGGAAGTCAGACACAGGAAGTGCCCACTCTGTGGAGTATGAAGCCATGCAAAGGGAAATACAAAACCATGTCGCAGCCGGAACGCAACGCAAACATGAAACATGCAGCAAGAGGCCAAAAGAGCCACGCTGGACTACAATCAACAGCGTGGAAATATTGAGAACTACACATATGTGTCTGAACATGATTTCTATGTTATGCCATGTTGCAACATCAGCGAACACCAACTTTGAACAGTTTTTGATTCAAATGTTGCTCAGTTGTGATTGGTGCAGGGAATTATGTGACATCACATTTATCTATTGCATCTTCTCAGCCCCACCCACTCCAAACCAGCAAGGAGAGCTCGGACGAAAACACAGAAATCTCTCTGAAATAACCACAACTGTTCAAGCATAGGCAGGAAGTCATGTGTCCAAGTAAGAATGAAATGAAAAAAGACATAGTTCAGACAGATAACTGCATAAACAGTTGCTAAAAATGTCACGAAAATTAATCTCTGATGCAGAAGTCACAGGAAATAATCTGCTCATTTTACACAAACTTCCTGCAGTTATAGCGTCATTATTTGGGTTAATCGTACAGTTAATCAGTTTTTATGGAATGCTATTGTTATGCATTGAATATAACATGAAATATCCATAAAATATGTGACTTGATCAGGGTAAAATAAATGTCCACTAAATGTAGTGATTTGTGTTTTGATGAGGAGACAGAGTGTGTGCTGATAATCACTGTGTTGTGTGTATGTCATACCTTGTTCTGGAGCTTGTAAGGTGAACAGGTGGCAACGCACATCCATACCTGCCCGTTCTGCATGAGTGTATCCAGACTTTTGCTCCCTTTAACAAAGGTTTAAAAGGTGAAAGAAAAATCTGAAAGCTTTTATCAAGTCACATACTATCAGAAGGTATACTATCAAATGTTGAGGCTTTCACAGTCGGGCTTTCATAATACAGTCGCACAGAGAGGCGCTTATAGTACCGCTGCAGACTCAAACTTAATGTGGGCTTTCAAAGGGACATTAGCATGGTTTAAGTATGAAATAGTTAACCTGTCAATCTCTGGTTTGCATCCAGCTTTGTGGGATGTATTAGGAGAACATTAAGACCTTCAGCACGAGACTTATTAAATGAAACATCCAACAGTTATTGGTGCGGCCTGCATTATTAGTGTTGGATTCACATTAGTTCACCGATACATGGCCTCACAACGAGGATGTTTCTTCACCTCCTGCAGGCTTGCATTAAGCTCACCATCATCATAAAACCTGCTCTTAGTACATGACCAGTCCACAACATCAATGACTACTTTAGCCTCCTTGTTAACTGCCTGAATTGCATAATATAGATTATACTACGCAGTCTCCACATAATGCAGCTAATTATGGGATAGATTATGGATATGAATCGTGCTCTGGCTTAATACACTTACGCTGGTTCAAACACAGGTCAGTGTGCTTTAGAAACAGATAGCAGATGGCCTGTGAGGTTACGAGGGGTTGCACGCAATCCAGTCCTCAGCAGATATTATTGATAGACTGCTGTGCATCCTCTGCTCCAGCTGTGACAACTGGGTGAGCTGGAGGATGCAGGTGGTCAGATGCTAGACGGACCTAAATAAACAGACACTTCTGACTACTGTAGATTCATTTTATGTCTGGCATCTTTGTAGTCACAGTGCACGTGAACATGTATAGATCATTATTTCTGTCTCTCATATACTGGTGTGTGTATAGATTTTTTTATTTATTTTTATTTTTTTTAATGTACCGAATGCCTTGTGCGCATTTATTCGGGGGCAGGAAGTTAATGCTGATCACGTTCACGCAGGTTTATGATGAGGATTAAAATAAAAAAAAAACCTAGAATGAAAAATAAATAATGAAAACAGAAAAAGATGTGGTGGGCCTTTCATAACAATTAGATGACGCTATCTTTTATTTATGTTATTTTATTTATTTATTTATTTATTTATTTATTTATTTATTTTTTGCTAGACCTTAGAGGTACACCGAAAGGGAACTGAGCCCTCACTGGTGTCACCTGAGCTCTCTCACTAAATGTCTGCTGTGAGAAATAAGTTGACAGGCAGGTATATACAGCAAGTGGCTTGGTCAAAATATAACACAAATGGTAAATACTGAGTGTATTCCCGCATAAATGCTACGACTAAGCCCACCGCCATAACTTCTCTCAAACATCACCTCGTGTCAAACTGGTAGCTGCATGTGTGGTTTTCCGGAGCTGGGAGGCCCAGCAGGTGACCCTGAGGCCGTCCTGCCAATGCTCTCAATAAGATAACGTTTAGTCCATCAGGTAGCCTACCTTCACAGACTGAGAGCTGAGGAGAGGCGTGTGTCAGCTGCATGTCAGGCAGAGAGCTAGCATGGTGCGTCGACTGTCCTCACACAAAAGCTAAACTCGGTGACAAGGCCTACTGTCAGTTCATCTCGTCCTGTTGAAATGTTCATGTGTGCCGACTATCTAGTAACATTCATTTAATGTCAACTTTTTTTCCCCCTGCGGAGCTTATTGAACAAACAACTCCACTGTCAACTCGAGGAAAGAGGTGACAATGACAACAAATCAAACGCACCTGCCTTACTGTGACGGCGCAAGGATACAGCACCGCAGTCGCCACAGGTGGAGCCCAATTAATGAAGAGAAACATGTACGTCCGCAAGATAGCCGCCGCTGTTTGACCATGACAAATTCTTCCTTAAAGATGACTTCTGAGAACTATACTTCAACCTTTAAACCAGTAAAATCAATAAATTAAACCATCTCTCGCAGCTGGCGTGTGTCAAAAAAGATTCAATGCGGTTTTGAAGAAATATACGAATTCATGAATTAGTACAAACGCCCTTTATCACCTGAATTAAACCGATGTTGCCGACTTCATTAAAGTTGGCATACAGTCTGTCATTATGTGTTCTCTGGCGCCCTCTGGTGACCGAAGGCTGCAACCGCCTCTAAAGCCGAAAGGTGTCAAACAAGTAGGGCGTATTTGAAAATCTAAATATCACTTAACAATTTTTAAATTTAACACAAAGGAAGAAGCTATGCCACAAATATTTAATGTGTATTTTTCATGCTTGTGAAAAACAAACAAAGCAGTAATATCTACTGTTCACAACTGGCACAGTACTGATGATAATCTAAGCTTAAATGTGGTGCTCAATACAAAATGCTGTTATAGGTCCAGAACATTTTGTGGCACTGCAGACTGTAGCACTCAAGCCTAGTATAATGCATAAACTGTGGCTAATACATACAGGAAAATCACCTGTGGAATGTTTAAAAAGGAAAAAAAAAATCTATCAAGTCTGAATGAAAGTTGTACCCAACTCAATTTTTGTGTCCAAAAAAGACATTTTATGCAGCTGCCAGCACATGTGAAATTGTAATCTGTAATCACAACATTCAAATAAATGCATACCATTATTTTTGAACATGAAACTCTTGGATCATTGAGGTATCCATAATTGAGTGGTTCAGTTTTTACTTAAAACAAGTTAAATGCAGCTTCAAAGCAATATTGGCCAAAAGTCTGCGTAAAGGCCACAACTGAATTTGTCACCTGCTGGGAAAAAAATCTGATTCACATCCTTCCAGGAAGCATTGAAATCCATGTAGGTACTGTTGATTTCAGTGTCACGGCCCCCGCCACATAGATGCCTCTGACAGCACTGGGTGGGACTGGACCTGGCACTGCCCATCACCAGGCTTGCAATAAGCTGGGATCTTTACTGTCCTGTAACACGTCTAGACATTTCGCAGAAGCCAGTTTGGAGGTGAGATGCCAGACTGGGAGAAGTAGTTCCACCACCATGGTTTCTCCTGCCGCTCTATCCCTCCCTCACCTACATCTGGCTCGCTGAAGCGCTCAAACTGATTGTAGGGGTCAAATCGATCCCACGTGTCTACTGTGGGGAAGAGGTGGTCATCGATATTGGGCTCCACGGGAACCTGGATGCAGGACAAGGGAAAGGATGGAGATGAAGAAGAGGGATAATGAATGCCAGTCCCTAAAAGAAGCTCTGCACAATCTCCCTTTTCATAACAAGCTCCTGCTGGAAATTGTGGAAAGGGGGAGAGGGGTTGGTGGAAATTATTATCTATATTTATTGCACAGTGTTGGGTGTAATTACTTATGGATGTTTGGATCTATGATTACATTTAATATTTATTTATTTATAGTATTTTGAAGTTGTTTTTGTACCAACTGCATTAGTTGTGTTAGCATTGAGATTCCCAGGGACCGCAGATGGAAAAGGGTAGTAGCTAAATTTGGTCCTGAAATAATAAATAATTGTATTGAAATAAACCTAAACTAAAACTAATCCATGCACCAGTAAAAAGTAAGATTAAAAAAGGATATTTGAATAACACTGGCTAAAAAGGGCAATGAAGACAAAGATCCAACCTTCTCCAAGACAAAGTCAACACGTCCGGCCTTGTTCATGTTGTGAGGCAGATAAATCCTCTTGCTGACCCTGGAGAAACCCTTGGCTGTGGCTGTCAGGATGTGAGTACCAGGGTTTAGCAGGCGCCAGTAGTCTCCATCGTCAGCTAGAAGGAGGGGAAGAGGAGGAAGAGTAGTAAGAGAACAGGGTAATACAGTCAACGTGTCACAGAGGGGATCATACAAATGAAAGAAAGAAGAAAGGTAATTAAAGAAGAGCACAGTAAAAGGAACAGATGAGAGAAAGCCTCGCTAGCAGCTCTGTGAGGCTGAATTTGTCCACAGCTAAATGAGCTAAATGCCAATGTTAGCATGCTGATGGGCCAATGTTAGCATCATTGGTTTAGCAAAAGTTAAGGGATCATCAAATTAATTACAATTCATCCTGTAGGGGACATGAATGTGTTTACCAAACTGCACGGCAATCCATCCAATAGTTAAAATATCACAAGATCATCAAAGTTATTGGGACTCATCATTTGGGGATCATGAATACCTGTACAAAGTTCCACCATAATCTATCAAGTAGTTTTAGATAGTTCAGGACTAATGAGGTGATGGTGGACTGATTCACAGACCTTGCCATCCCGAGAGCCACTCTCCTAGCAAGGCTAAAAGTGTTTAATATCCGAGGTTTACTTTGCAAAGATGCCTCACAGCTACACCATAACACCAAGTTCCTGAAGAAAAACTAGTATCAAAGTTTTACCCATTGGAAAACATGTAACCATGTCACATTGTATTTACCTGTGGTGACATCTTTCCTAATTCCCCTGACGGAGATAGTTGCACCTTTTATCCCATTTCCATCAAGGTCTTTAACGACTCCCTTTATCCCTCGATGGACCTGTTCAGACACAGGGAGCACAACAGAGAGCCATGTTATCTCCTTCTCTGCCTTTTCCTCCAGTGCTTATGTTGTTTGTGTATATGCTATAGGCACACACGTATTATTAACACTGCTTTCATCCTTTCTGTCCTTTCTTGTCTTTACATCCTGCTTGCTACTAGTGTTCTACCGGGCTATTATTTCACACTTTCACCGATGATCATCCTTCCACTATCAGCTGAATCATTCCTTTGTCAGGTTAGGAAGCCTTTCTCGCACTTACAGACTCCATAAAACTGAGCAGAGCCTCCTTATTTCGCTTCCATTCTGGGTAAAGCTCGACCTCTGAGGGGAATTTGTCACAGCCGAGCTCCACGGTGATCTCCAGACAATTAGTATGCAAGTAGTTGAAGTCTGACATACCTGCAACAGAGACGTGTACATAAAGAGTCCCTCACAAGCAATATGAGGTGCAGAAAAAAATGATGGATAGTTTGTAAGTGTTGTATCTCACCACCAGCAAAACTGTACCACAATGCGCCATTGATGATGCCCCTGGTACGGTAAAAGGAGGCCCCACACCTGTCTGTGTCATTGTTTGACATGGTTTCATGAGCGTCCGCATAGGTACGAGCCAGCTGCTTGAAGACCTGAGCATGGAGAGATTACTGAGGTTAATGTATGGTGAGACAGGGAATATGACAGTCCAGCTGCAACGTTACACCAAACCTTTTCAGCAACCGTTAATATGTCTATCCATAAGTCCACCCTCCTCTCTACCTGCTCATCTGGGGTGGGTGAGAACATCCTCTCCTCATGCACATCTCTGGAGAAGTCAAAGGGATAGGAGATCACCAGCTCCCCGCCATGGAGGCTGGCAGACTGAACGAAAGGTAGTGACCTGAGCCACTTCATCACTGCATAGGTCTCTGGTGCCACCTACAGCCCAAAGGTAGGATTGGATTGTTTTGGTATTCAGGCTGAAACACTGTATCTAATGAGGATAATTCTCCATTAATCTGATTGATAAAATCTATCCCCTTACCTTGCCAAACCAGTAGGCGTCAGGAATTGGGATGTGGTCAATGCGGTAGTGCCTGCTGCGGCGGTTCCGGTAGAAAACGGAGGTGAGGTCCGGAAAATTGCGGTTCAGGTCAATATTCTGAGCGTTGGTGCGACCATTGGTCCAACCGTTTAACAAGTGTCCCTGAAACATTTAGGTTCAAACAGCTCGGAGTATTAAACAGTGTTAGAAAGTGTGACATCAGTTTAGGCTGATGACAGCAATGATGGGTAAGATGATGATGTGTAGACATTAGTAGGAGCAGCGATCATGTGCAGAAGATATTGGGCAAATTATATGAATATTAGTCATAAGGACAAGAAGGAACATGTTAGACTGTCTTCGTTAATTCTGTTGTTAACTTGTAGACAAGACCATATATCCGTCATGAGAAAAAGTGGCAAATGGAATCACAAGAAGAGACCATTTTTCATTAATACTGGAGGTGAGCTGCAAATGCATTCAATCCATGATCTATCCATCCAAACAATTCAAAATGGATCTTTGGATTATGCAAACATATAGGTATATGTTGCCATATACTGTACAAATATGGGAACAGCTTGAGGTTTCACTTTACTCTTTGATACACTGAGTATAAATGAAAACTTACTGTAATACATGCAATATACATAATGTGGATAAATGAAAGAAGTTTGACCTACATAATAAATTGGAAATGTGATCATATTAATAAAAGGTACAATATGCTGCACACTTTCATTAATGTCTCAAACATGTATGTAGAGGTGAATGGCAGACAGTCTGACAGACTAAAACCCATGCATTTAAAATGTAGAGTACAGAGTACTCTTAGAGTACAGCTGCGTATAGTATTAGACTATGGAGTAAATTTCAGATAGCACATTACATACATGGACAATGATGATCTTCATGGTGGACCTCACAATGTGACCTGCACGACATTCACATGGTCAGTCTACAGCATTTGTGCATGCAGTGTTTGTTAGAAGTACAGTGACTGAGACATGAGAATAAATACACATTGTGACTGTGTTGTTATACTGTGAATAAAAAGGCTCAAGACATGCCAATGTAGAAGTGGCTAAACAAGATCAGTTGATTGATTAGTGTTGAATTCTGTGATTAGTAAAAAAAAAAAAAAAAAGGGTGACAGGTAGGAGGTGGAAGGCTTGAATACTCTAATTTCTCACATCCAATTTAGCAGCTCAACCAGGACTGAGACATAACAGTAGTTACAGTAAATATACCTACAGCTTCCCATAATCACTGATTTATTACTGCTTGTCTTCTTGATTAAATGGCTTTCTATCTGTCCTAATGCCACAAACAAGAGTACTTTATCCTTCTGCAAAAGCAAAATGTGGTCTTTTTGTCAATACATTAAAAGTTACAGCCTCTTTGTTCACAAAACGCACAGCACTCTCATAATGTTGCTCCATGGTGTCCAATTTCACAACCCACAAACATCATTAAATCTTCTGCATTAGCAATGCTCCAACTCCCTCAGCAGAGCACCTCATGCCTCCACCTCCAGACCTCAAGATGAAGAGACTGAGAGACAGGAGGTTGAGAACGGATAATGGCGGTTTGTCTTTTTCCTGTTAACATTATTTACTTCCTGGTTGCTGAGCTCCGGATCATTGCTATCCTCTACCTCTGAGGCGGCCAACTCATAACCATCTGGATTCATGGAGGCTAGAATATGGATGCGGGTGGTGTTGATGAGAGTCTGAATTCGTGGGTTCCCCAGAATGTACTCTGAACACAGGTACTGGGCCAGGTAGATGAGCAGCTGGCGGCCCAGCACCTCGTTGCCATGCATGTTGCCCACCAGCTTGATCTCTGGCTCCACTAAGGTTCATAGACAGAAGCAAACATGGTTAAATCTGCATTAGTGGATTTCTTGAGGCAGCAGAACAAGCTTTAAGCACAATATTTACTTATTTACTTTTGGATATCTAGCAGACACATAGCAACATTAGCTTTCATTTGGAGTTGTGTTTGTGTCCACCTAATGAATTTAAGTGCCATATCCACTCTTCTCTTAAGCCCTGCGTTGGTCCATCATCTTCTGAGGGAAATAGTTGGCTCTTTATAGCTTAATTCACTTTGTTTTCCAGCTAGTTGCTAACTTTGCATTGCCCACTGCAGCTGGACACCAGGCTGAGGAGAGTGGAAAGACAGAGCCAAAACAGTTAACTTCTATCTAAACAGCAAGCTGAATGATACTAAAATGCTCAGTAGCACCAGGGACATCTGCAGGCAGGTGATAATTCTCTGAATGTTCATCACTATGAGAACAACATAGTGCATAAGCTGTCCCTGTTTGTTATCTTGCATGCTAACATCTTGTGTTTTACTTTTGTCCTATTAGATCACAGCCTCAACCTGCACAAATAATTTTAATGTTTTAAGTGGACTGACTACTCCGCACAGCGCTGGCTAATTAAAAGTGTAACAACGCATCATTTCAGGGGTGACCGAAGAAATTCTGGGTCTCTAAGCAGAGTGATAAAAGGTGGCATTAAGTATGAATGACTATGTATAATGTGGAAGGAGCCAGGAGTGACGGACCCGCGGAGAATTATCAGCTGCCTGCAGTTCCTCTTGGCTCTACTGAGGTTCATAGCATCTTTCAGCTCATTGTTTTGGCTTCACTTCTCCATTACACCAGCGTAGTACCAAAGGGAGCTAAAGAGACCAGAAAAGAGCTCAAAGGAGAGTAGATATTGGACTTACATGTGCCAGGTCTCCGTAAACATGACAACAAATTAATGCTAATGTTGCTCAGTGAAAGTGTAAATAAGCAACTGATATCTACTGTAGTTCACGATATCAACATTATAAGGTGATTTTATGTCAATGTTGTGTTTACAGCTTGTTTTGTTTTTGTTTCACACAGGAAATTTGTCACACAACAGAAAAAAACTGAATAAACCTAATAAGAGCACAAGCAGAAGATTACATGAATCACAATCCTAACATCATCACACAACTCATTTACGCTGCGCCTCCTTACTCACATAGCTCGTGTTGCCCTGGGTTGTTGGTGAACTCAATAACCAGGAGGTCCCTGCCTTCTGTGCTGCGTCCGATGCTGTAGACATTAGAGATATGGGAGCACTTGGCTGCTGTTCTCTTTAGTAAGCTGTACATCTGGGCATTGGAGGTGTAGGTGAACTGGATGATGGTGCTGGGTTCTTCAGGAGAGAGGCTGGACATTGCTAGCTCCTGTCTGGCTGGAGGAGGGATACCAGGATTTAGGGAAGGAGATAAGGATGATGTGTTGGTTTCTGAGGGCACTTGGTAAGAAACAGTACAACACAACAGTGTGACCTATACCTTTCAGCCCTGCCAGGGGGTCAACACAGCCCTCCTCGTCACTGGCAAAGAAGCGGTCACAATCTAGGAAGTAGGGCCAGGCCATTTCGATGGCCTCAAAGGCATGCGCACAGTCCTTCCTCAGCGCATCGCATGTGCTGCGGCAGGGTTTGATCATCTTGTCATTCTGGCAGGGCGAGGCGAGCACCGAGCAGCCTACGAGTCGTATCTCTGGGGAGCACTCCCCATTGAGCAGGCCATGGATGACGCTCAGGAGGAGGTACTCTGGTCCTGACTCTGCCTCGAAGCGACTGCGGTGGCCAAGGATGTTAGGGAATATGGTTCTGGAGCGGCAGTTAAACAGTTGTTAAACATGACAACCACAATCAGCTGGGAAGAATTTGAAAGAAAACTGAAATCAAAAGAGTAACAGCATTGACTGTGTGAGTAAAGTTTGTATCTGGCAGTGATTGCCTCACCCACATTGGCACCAACATCTGCGACCCACCTGGAGTATTCCATATCATTACAGTAGCCCAGGTTCAGCTCCGTGCAGGTCGCTGTGGGAAAGAGAAGGCAGAGAAAGCTGCTAAATAAAACATTGAAAAGGCATGTGTTACTTTATCAGTGAGTAAAACAAAACTTGCTTCGATTGTTATAAGTTTACTGTGAGATCAAGAACATTTTTTGGACTCAACATAGTTCAGTATTTTCATGGCTTAAGCTGAAAAGTCTGTTATCCATCACATCTTTAAGAGGAGTCCAGAGGCACTGTAATCTATAGGCACTGCACTTGGCTGCTGTAGCACCTGGTGTTTCAAAATGGAAAAGCACAGTTTTTCGAAGCTCCATAAATCATCCTTTGCATATTTCAGTACTGCAGCTCATGTTTTCTCAGAGACTGGCTATCTGTTAAGAGGCCTGTTGAATCTCACTGTGGCACTTGGTATTTCAGATAGTTTGGCTCTCCAGCCCTGAAGGTCACGAAGGCCATGAAAACTCATCTAACGGCACAGCTCTGATCACTTTCTGTACCTGGAATATCAAACCTGGCCTTTAAAATCCACAAGTGTAAGGTCCTTAATTGCACAAGGAGACATTAATTTGCCACCTACGTTTTTCTTCAAACGCGTTGTTGCTGCATCTTCCTGCAAGAGAACAAATGTCAAACTAAGCACATTAGGGCATGAAAATATTAGTGAGTAACAAATAAAACGGTAGGGGGCGACATCGTCAAAAGCACTGGAGGAGCCAAACAGGGACTCTGCTTTATTACTGTTTATGACAAGGCAGATGTAGTTTTAAAAAAACAGCAGGTGACAATGTGTCTGCAACATGAAGTCATACTCAGAATTGCATGAAGGGATGTTATAGAAGTACTACAGAATTTAACTGTGTAAGCAGAGAGAGACTGGAGAATATCTACTTTAACAATGTCTTCAAGTACAGCATTTCAATTACGGCACATTCCCTGCTAATATCTTAATTAGTGCTGTATCCGGTCATGAATCTGATCCTCAGCTCTATCAGCTGTTTTTTTGTTGATTACTAGCGTCAGAAGTATCAATTTCTAATCTTAAATCGGCCATATTGTTCATTCAATAGGCCTCTACTTCTGTTTCGTACGCATCACACGTCAGCCACCGAGCACTGTAGTTTTGGTGTCGTACAGTACGCACATTTCTACAAACCACTGGTTAGAAGATGAAGTGACCTTACCCAAAAACTCGTCTCCGGGATGACAAGTCTGCTGAGGGGCGCACCAACAACTTTTCGTAAAGAAGAGAAAGAGCACCGAAAGTCCGAAATGCATGTTGAAGCTGCTTGACAACGGCGCTGTGTGATGTGGCAGTGTGTGTTTGAAGCTGCAACTTTTCTGGACTGGATGATAATTACCACCCACGGCACGGAAACCTCCTTCCTTTGTCTGCGCGGAGCATCCCTGAACCGAAAAAAGTGCGCGCCAGGATTATGGGTCACTGCTGTGCGTTACGAGCGAGCGGTGATCATATTTCACTGCACAGAGCTGCGTGTGTGTGTGTGTGTGTGTGTGTGTGTGTGTGTGTGTAAGCCAAGGTACTGAGTGCAGGCAGAGCAGCTCACTGCAAATAAAAACTTTCAATAATTGTCAGAAGAAAAACAAAGTGAGCAACCATGAGCCATCGGAGCAGACTGACATCTCCCCTGCTTGCTGTGTTTAGCCTGACTGAATAAAACCTCTGATGAACCCTCCCAATCCTGTTTCACAGTTGAGACCTAAAGAGTCAAGATGCAAAATGACTGTTGTGGGACTGTGAGTCTGAAGAAACTTTGAAAGCTATTTTATGCTTCGGTGACAATAAACAATGCTCTGTATGTACAAAAACACAGACATGCACTTTAAAACACAAAGTGTCTATCAGGCTGGGACTTTATGCAGGGGCCAAAGAGTGCATGACTATGGTAGGATATAGGATATAGATCACACACTCCACACAGGATGAACTGGAGTCATAAGATCTCATCTTGGACAAATAAATAAATAAATAAATAAATAAATAAATAAATAAATAAATAAATAAATAAATAAATAAATAAGGCCCTGCAATCGGCTGGCAACCGGTTCAGGGTGTACCCCGCCTCTCGCCCATTGTAGCTGGGATAGGCTCCAGCCCCCCGCAACCCCGAAAGGGATAGGCGGTATAGATAATGGATGGATGGATAAATAAATAAATAAATAAATAAATAAATAAATAAATAAATAAATAAATAAATAAATAGTGTGTTTGTAGAATAGGATGTGAATAGAATGTTCTGTGCTCTTTGACATGTCACACTGGAAGTGCATCATTACATTCTAATGCATAAGTATATTTACACCCTAAAGACACACTCACTCTGTATCAGCACGCACATTTGAGGTGTTTGTTCGGAAAACTTTGTCTGAAATTTTGACGTCGCTCATTTTACCCCAGAGTGTGACCTCTGAAAACGATCGAGGTAAGTGTGAAGTGCGTCCAGCTACAGCTCGTGGACTTGTTGTTGTGTGTTTTTCAAATCATCTATAGCATGCCAGTTTTCTCTGCAATGTCCATTCTTTGCTGGGGACCCTGTGAGCTCTGTTTCTCATCCTGCTGAGATACTCTAGACCTCACCTGACTTCCGTCTGCTATGTTCCCCCTCTTCTTAAAGAGCTTAGGCTGGGTCAGGGACCAGTGCTGATGTTGGACACACTGAACAGTGCACTGTTCAAAGAAATTGATCTTCCTTTGACTTCCTGGTTGTAGTGTGAATTTTAGGTAAGTAATGTGTGTGTGTGTGTGTGTGTGTGTGTGTGTGTGTGTGTGTGTGTGTGTGTGTGTGTGTGTGTGTGTGTGTGTGTGTGTGTGTGTGGTCAGGTTTGGACTGCTGACTGAGTGTAGATGATCCTCTGAGTCCGGCTGAAGCCAGAGTTATTTTCCTGGCAGGGAGCATCTCTCTGGATTCAGACCTTCCTCTCTGCACGTCCTCTCTCTTTCTTTCCCTCTTCATTTTCTCATGTCACCTCCCATCTCTCTTCTCATCAGAGGTAAGTCTCCAGGAAGCGAGTGTAAGTCTGTGTAATTTCCTGAAAAGTGACACATGTAAGTTTGTGTGTGTGCGAGCTGAGCTATGTGATCATTAGGTATGAGCAATCAGAAAACAAACAAATAAGACAAAATTGGTGGTAGAGGGAGATCAATTTATATAGATAGGTATCTGTGTGTGTGTGTGTGTGTGTGTGTGTGTGTGTGTGTGTGTGTGTGTGTGTGTGTGTGTGTGTGTGTGTGTGTGTGTGTGTGTGTGAAAATGAGGAAGAAACGTGGCTTGTGTGGGTGGGAGTGAGGGAAGTTCATGCCTGTTTTGTTTAATATAATAGGGCTGCTGAGCTCGTTCAGTGTAAGAGTAGATCTCTGCATCAGAAACTTGGCTGTGTGATTCTTGTAATTATCATCTATTATTAGTTTAACAGAGGAAATATCATGTATGCATAGCAGCAGTTCCCACTAGGAGTTGGGATCCTATATTACCGATATTATCACGGGATCACCAGATGAATAAGAAATACTTTCCCCTTCAGACAACGTTCAAATGAGACAAATCTGCAAAGGGAAAATCTCTGTTGTTTGAAGGGATGACAGCTCCTGTAATTAGAAGTCACATAACAAAAAAGTTGGGAACCACTACTGCAACATGTCTATATTCTAAATGACCTACAGTATCACAGTGTTTGCAGACTGCATTGATTTTCCACTCTTATGATGGACTCACAGTGTGTCTCTGGCAGTGGAGTTTATTCTTTAACACGTCCTCAGGCTTATTTTTTCTGTGTTGTCCATCATTAACACAAACTTCAACATTAGCTTTGAAACAGTCAGCAGAATGAACATTTTCCAGTTTCTTCACTGAAACTCGACGACTACTTACAAACAAATTCAAGGTTACTTCAACCACACATTTACATTTATGATAGCAGTAAACATAGTGCCGTGTGTTTCCTGTGGCGTCTCCTCGACAATGTCTCAGCAGGCACCCTGACGAGCACTGTGGACACAGCAGTCTGAAGCGTCTGAAAAGGCCTTTGGCACACATCAGAGGTCAGTACACATCTTTCTGTGTCCTTCACAGTTCTCCCAGTGGACAACACTGCACCTTAAAGAGTACTGTGGTCCACCCCTCCTTGAACAAGACACTAAGTCCCTTCCATCTGCAGGGCTGCCCCTGACCTGTGACCTTTGTGCAGATGGGCTCCAGGTGTTGAAACCATTCAAATATTTGCACATCAAGCTCAGGTAATTCTGGCAATACAGTTGTCATCTGCGGTGTCCAGTGTGCTGCTCATGCTGTGGGCAGACAGCAAGTACTGATCCTTTCTCAGAACCCGGCTGATGATGCTAACCAGGACCTTTCTGTACTGGTGCCGCAGCAGACAGTAGACGAAGGGGTCGCTGGACGTCTTGGCATAGGACAGACATTTGGCAGCGATGCCCCAGTACCGGGGGATGTGCACAGAGGGCAACAACTCCACCAACCTGCAGGAGGATTGCAAACAGAAGTCACTTCAGTTGGCCCAAACTATGGAAGCCCATTACTCTCATGCACAAATCAACAAAAGACCCCCTCCAGTATTTCATAACTAATTAATTATTATGTCATGATTCTGAGATCAGTAATCCACAATTATGTGATACCGTTTCATAATTCTGACTTACTTTCTCATGATTATGATAATAAACACTTGAGTAGAAGTTTAACGGTGTAAAGGGGGTTCCAGAGACCATTATGTCCGTGTATTAGCAACCTTTATTAGCTGTCCTATATTTTTAAATGAATCTCATACATTTTAGCATATTACTTGTAATTGTGATAAGGCTACAGATGCAGGCATATGAACAAGTCCACTCAGGTGGTGAGTTCAGGGTATTGTGTCGAGTCTCTGTGCTTCAGTAAAACAGTCACATCCACAAAAAGGACACGGTCAATATAGACCCATCATATCAGCACAGCAAATGCTACACTGTTTCCTTCAGGGCTATTATTGTGGAAGCATCTGAGGACAGACAGGTCCTGCGGGAAGTTAACCAACTGCCATAAAAAGCCTGTGATAGAAAAGAGACTAGAAAGCAGGCTGGTACCTTGTTATAACATAGGGTGAAAAGCAGAGGATGAAGGAGCCGATGAAGACGCAGATCTTTTTAGTGGCACGCTGCCTCCTCTTCTTCTGTTCAGCCAGACACCTCTCCTTCACACTGACAGACAGATGCACACATTAATTCAAGTCTTACATGGCAGCTAATATGTTAACAATCCAAATAACTTGCATTACAAAACACCAAAAAATGAAATACGCCAAGAATTTCCTCCATTGAAACAAGTAAAATTGCAACCAGAAAATATCTTAAAGCTTTAACAGCCTCAAAGTTTCATTTCCAGTGTACTTTACCTGGGGTGAATATCAACCAGCAGAAGCAGAGTCTGCACTGTGATGACATCTATCCGCTTGCAGTGGGACCTGGCCACTCGCAGAACTTTCAGGTAGGCGAAGCACAGGACGAGGAGGCAGAGCGCAAAGCTGCTGCAGTGGAACAGCGCCGTGAAGGTCGCATAGGCGGCCAGCTGCGACCTCTGCTCCCCGTCCAGGTGAACGGTGCACGAGGCGTACGTGTGGCTGTAACCTCCCCAGTCCATCAGCAGCTGGGTCAGAGAGAAGGTGAGAGACTGCAGCCAGGAGTACGCCACGATCAGTAAAGCGTCCCTATAGCGCATCTTGCTGGAGTAACTCAGGGGAAACACCACCGCGATCCACCTGTCCATGCTGAGCGCGGCCATGCTCAGCATCGCGTTGGTGGTGAGAAAAGTCTCGGCGAAACTGACAGCTTGACAGAACAAGTCGCCGAAGGGCTTTGCGCTTTCGGCCACCCCGAGAAACGTGGCGGGCATGTTGACGACAGTGAGCAGGATGTTGGAGAAGGAGAGGTTTAGGATGAAGATGCCTGGCACGTGTGATCTTAACTCGGCGCTCTGGGTGAAACATAGCAGCACTGACAAGTTTGTTAACAACGAGACAACAGCTATCACCACGATGGACACTTCCAGTAGGAACTCCGGAATGCTCATCTCTCGAGTCTCGGCGTTACCAGCAGTTGTGGGGAGGATGGTGGAGACAGTGCGCCATGCTCCCTGTTCGTGCCCCCCATCAGCTGTGACCGAGGGTCATTTCTCCGGCGCACACGCCAGGAGCGCGCTTGTGAGCACGTTACACGCGGGGAGAGCTGTCCAGTGCTGAAATGCCCAAACAAGCCTCCTGTCAGCGTCAATCAATGGCATGAGCTACTTTTTAAACCCACTAGCTGCTCAAGCTGCCCGGTGATTACATTAGTGTTCTTTTCATCTCTCCAGTAATTACCCTCCTGCAGTCCGAAGTGAGAAGCTATGGAAGTGATGACTTCTGGTTGCCAACTGCTCTGTGTTTACTCTCGATCATGCGCACTATCCAGCACCTCCTCTCTCGCTGGCGATGCCGTGCGCCCCGCACGTGCAGTCGATCGCTGGCTCATGTGACGCTTGAACAATATTCATGCATGCAGGAGTTAATATCAAAGATGGGAATGGCATGGTGTTTGCACAAAAATTCCACTCCCCCCCCCCCCCCCCCCCCCAAAAAAAAAGAGATTGTATTTTTGTCTGTGTGGCACTGCTTAATATTTAAAAAGTGTTATTAATTGGTGGAATGTGTGTGACAGATATATGTATATACAAACCCTGTGTTGTAGAACTGTAAATAAATGAAACTTGATTTACTTTAGATACCTTCCAGAGGATCAACGTGAACATATAGGTACAATTTAGCTGTGACCACAGTGACAGATTTAGCCCCTCCACTAAAAAAAAAAAAAACATAGGTGATGCACGAACACATAGACACACACACACACGCGCGCGCGCGCGCGCGCGTGCGAACATACTCGGAGAGAATTACTCATCTCCATAGCAACACCAAATCTCTGGTGGCTTCATAACTCTTTGAACTTCTTCAGCGCTGATTTGTGTTGATCTCCCCTCAAATGCCTGTAAGAAAGCATTAGCCATAGAGTGTTCATCAAAATACAGGTCTTGGAAATACCAGTGTTGGCCATAATTTACATTAAAAGTGCAGTTTGGAGAAAGGGGAGAGAGCAAATGAATTATGAGAGGAAGGCTGGAACCCCAGGCTGAAAAGAAAATTAAAGGGGGAGGAAGGAGGAGTGCAGGAAGGGTTGATTGCGTGCTCCTGCTTACAGAACGTTTTACAGGCAGCTGTGGTCTATTTCAGATGCTCAGTTGTTTCTATACATTTTTTAAACAGTGGTGATGGCTTTTCCTAATAAAAATAATAATAATAATAATAAGAAGAAGAATGATAAAAAACATAAAATCCATCACTTAAACAAGCTGGTCAAAATGATAATGAAAAGATTTTTTTGTGTGTATCTGCGTGTGTGTGTGTGTGTGTGTGTGTGTGTTCTCTATATGGAAGATTTAAAATGCCCACCTAGCAAAGGAAGGAATACAATGAAATACAATACACAATGTTTTATGCATTTCCTTTCTATGTGTGCATTTACTGTCAATGACAATGACAAACATGTGAATTATTTCATTGTTTCATTGTAACATCAAATTGTCACGCCAGACGATCGTGCCCCTAAGTTCTGATTGGACAGTTGATTGTTTTACATTTTACCATGGACAATGTGTTTCAATCTTAACAGTGAAAGAGCTCTCATCGTGAAAGCTAACGACAGTTCTCTGTTTATTATTAGCAGAACACCTCTTTCATTTTTTATCTGCGTTCTTATATCATTATAATGTTGCATGGGGAATTTCTGTCATAATTAAAAACAAAGTGCTCCAAATCAAATGGCATGTTGTTTTTCCACGCCCTCATAACAGACACATAGAAATGGCTGAAAAATAAGTCTGTTTCATGGACTCTGTGGACTTTGTTGCTCTATATCAGTGTCACCTGACTTCTTCCCTTGCTCATGTCATAATTACCACAACTGCTGGAGCACAAACACGTGTTGTTATGAGACGCATCCTGAAATGGAGCTGATGCTGTCATTCTTCTTGGGAGGACAGCTTCATCGAACGATGTGTTTTGCTTTATTTATTTATTTGATTTGTTGTTAGTGAGGCATTTTAGAACTTCCATAGTTATCACCTCTGCAAGCATGCGTGAGAGAGCGAGTGTGTGCGAATGCGTGGGCAGCTTTTCTCTCAGTATGTACACATGATATACAGTTTGTTTGTCTATGGGCATGAAGGTGGGCTGCACTGCTGTTCTTCCTTCAGCTCACCAGATGTTGTTTATCCCTGCTGTCCCCAATGGTCCCATTTATATTCAATCATTATCAGGTTCTGAGAAGATCACATTTATCAGTATATGTAGTAATACACCTAATAGGCTGCACCATTCTATTCCCCCCAAAGAAAACTGAGCATGTTAACTTAATGCTTCTTTTGCCACGAAGGAAAAACCTCTTTGTTGCTAAGAAGGAGAAAGAGAGGCAGAAAAGGAGGGAGAAAAAGAGGAAGAGAGGGAATGAGAAATCACCCCTCAGCCAGAAGGAACCCTCTCAGTGATCACATGTTTCCTCTGGGTTCCCAGTGCTGGAGAGGCTGTTATACAAGCAACAGAATGCTGATGGCAGAAGCACTTAAGAAGTCCCGTTAGCAGGCGAGAGGTCCATCAGACTTCCCCCGAAGCCACCGCCCCTGGCTCTATGACTCTGTGTATACACTTCGAGTGTGTGTGCCATTACATAACATCATCATTCCCACGGTGGGCAACACAATATGGAGCTCTCCGATAACCTTAGCTTCACCTCCATTCCTTTCCCTTTGAGCTGGAAAATGACTTTAGTCTCTGTCCAACAGCCCATGCAACCATCTGTTCTTCAATCTCTCCATCAACAGAATGCACACAAGTCAACCTTAGCCAGCCTGAGCCTTGGTGTCTATTTTAAACCAAAATTCACACTTGAATGCAACCTCCACAGTCTACATCCTGTGGCACAGCTTTCTAGTATGACTAAAGGTTCTTAGTGACTGAGAGGAGAGGATCACACCCTTTTGACAGCGGTGACCCGGATCTGTCTGCTCTATTCACTTCAATTCTACACTTGAAAGACCTGAAAGCAAGGCATTTTGCCGAGGTGATACCTCTTTAGTGTAATACCTGTCGAGGGATGATAGTGATGATGGTAATGAGAAACGAATAACAGATGTGATGAAAGAGGAGGGATGAGAAGATGATGTGAGGTAGAGAAAGAATGGAAACAAATGTCACGGGCGAGTGTTTCTCGAGCGTGGGAGTCTGGGTGTATAAATAGGTCTTAGCCCTGTGAGCTACAGAGCAAATGCTCTGCACACAAACACTAACTCACACAGACACTCACATGTCCAGACACACACATAGACTCACTTTCATCCATGCTCTCTGTCGCTCTCTCTTCCCTGCCTCTGCCGATCTGCCGCTCAGTCACGTGCCAACAGTGTGGGAGCCTGACGGAGGGAATGAGTGCGTACAAGTGTGTAATGCTACAAAGGCGAGGGGCACCTTTGTCACGCTATTGATGATAACATGAGTAATATCTGGCTAACCTGAGTGAACTAAGATGGAAACATGGGAGCTTGTATTTGGCAGTGAAGCTTTGCAGGTGGCTTTTGCAATTAATCTGCTTTGATTTTTTACAGTTAGCTGCTTTTTAATATGTTTTCTCTTCATTTGCATGTTGTGCAGCAAAGTTTTTGCTTGCTCGCTGCTGCTGTTCTGATCATCAAGAGATCGCATATTTGTAAGTATGATGACAGAGTGAGATTAAGTGGAAATACAGATGTCATAGTGGAAAAAGGCTCAGCAGCCCCTCTGCTGCGCACTTGACAATGTTTTCTTCCTCTTTTATTGAAAGCATTTTATCTTTCTCATGTATTTGTTTACATCCCTGTGTCAAAAAGATCAGAACTGATTTGATTACAAGGCGTTGTTAACCTCAGCTCTAAAGATGTTGCTATGTGAGACTAAATATAGGACCCAATAGCAGAGCTCAGACAGGCAGTGTTTGCAGTTCAGTGCAGTTTTATTACAAAAGATGAAGAAGAGGATTTGGAGAGCTGATCCACAGTTTATGGCGACACTAAGCAGACACAGAGAGCTGGGTTGTCAGCTGCAGAACAGACTGCTGGAAGCTGTACGAGGAGGATATAAACCTGAGGCACAGGCAAACACAAAATAAGACAGGGTTCAAGAAACAATGAGGAGCACTAACACTGACAAACCTTAAGGCTTGGCCTTTGCATTTGAACCACACTGACAAACTAAACGATCTGGCAACAAATGAGAGGAGAGCCAGGGTTTAAATACTGCACGCTCATGACATGATGAGGCTCAGGTGTGCTGGCTGATGCAATCAGGAGGAGTGGATGGGTCACAGGTGTACAGGAGGATCGCCACGCTCAGACATGACAAGCACAGACGGACAGAGAGAGTGACGCAAACACTGGAAACACCAGGGCAGGGGAAAACCTGGAGCCTGGGCCATGACAATTATACCATCAGAACACAAATTGTTTGTGTGTACTTGTGCTTGCAGACTCATTTCCCTCAAATTGCTCCTTGAGGAATGAATTAGGTATTTCTAACTGGAATGAATTGGTCTTGTTTGCCTCCGTCTGGCCGGTATTAGATGTCCTGCTCTTGACTGAACTGTTGACATGAAATCCCCTGATAGGAAACAGACAGAGTGACTGATGGACCAAACAGCCATCCATTGTGTAATTCTGCCACTGGTGGGAGGAAGACATGTGTTGTCATAAACTTAATAAACAATGTATTTGTTTCTGTAAAATGGAAATTGGCAGAATTTGTCTGGGCCTATTTTGGATTCATATTGTCTTTGCAAACCAGTGTGGAGCTTCTTGTTTTTAGGTAGGACAATCATGGCACCCACACAGGCCATCAGAGAACATAAGGTTCTCCACTTTGCAGCTATCCAAGATTACAGTTCCTGCTTCCCTTGGCTGGCTTGTTGTTTATTTTCACAAATGTGTGCTGCAGACGTCTCCCTTTAAAGTCCTTTTTAAATGTGGAAAAGACACTTCTGGATGCTGCATCCCAAAAGAAGATGCATTGTTTTTGCCACTTCTTGCAAACCAGGTATATGACCACCACCATCTGTGATAGTGGTGAAACTGCAGCAGAGAGTGTCAGAATAAACACATAAATACTCCTATTCTGTCAGTAAAACGAACAGGACAAGTTGAACCTTTTCCATCCACAGTGAAATGCTGCTGTCCGTGTGTGTGCCAAACTTTAACCACAGAATACAAGGCTTCAATCTTTGGCACAGCAGGCATTATTCTCATGGAGAGACTTAGCCAGCTATACAGCTCCAGCAAGAGGCAATGACTCTGTTTCTTCAAACAGTAAATAAACTGCACAGGCAGGAGGGTGTCTAAAACTGGCCACACACATTAACACAAAATATATGAATTCAGCCAACACACACACTTAAAGTAATATTGCCTATAAATGTGAGCACACACACACACACACACATGCATGCAGCAGAGGTCACAAGAGGAATTGCAGCTGAATAATTCAAAATCCCAAGAAATGCCTCAGTAAGAAAAAAAAGCAGCTGAGGGAAAAGGCTGCAGACTGGATTTATAAAGAAAGAGAGACATAGAGGAGGGAGAGAGGGGGATGGGAGAGGGAGAGAGAGAAGGGAAAAGAAAGAGAGAAGGGGGAGAGGGAGAGGGAGAGGGAGAGGGAGAGGGAGAGGGAGAGGGAGAGAACGGGAAAAGAAAGAGAGAAGAGTGAAAGAGAGAGAGAGAGAGAGAGAGAGAGAGAGAGAGAGAGAGAGAGAGAGAGAGAGAGCTAGAGGGAGAGCAGGGGGAGGGTGGAGGGTTGAGAGTAAAAAGTATGAGTCAGCACTCTGCCAGAAAGAGGGAGTTGAGAGACAGAGGAAAGGCTCACAGGATTCAGCCATCACTGGAGTCCTGACAAAAGAATTTCTGGCCTCACTTTACTGTGTGACTGTGACTGTGACTGTGTGTGTGTGTGTGTGTGTGTGTGTGTGTGTGTGTGTGTGTGTGTGTGTGTGTGTGTGTGTGTGTGTGTGTGTGTGTGTGTGTGTGTGTGTGTGTGTCTGTGTGCATGTTTGTCTCATTTCCTCAACAGGGTGTATATGAGGCCATCCAAATCTGAGGAATTTGTGTAAAACCACAGCAAAGCACTGGCTTCTGTCTCTGTTTTGAAAGAGTTTAGCTCAACAGGTTTGCTCAGAGTATGACAAATACTTTAATCTAAAAGGAATAGTTTGAATCTTATTCGCTTACTTGCCAAGAGTTAGACGAAGAAGATTGATACCACCCTCATGTGCAGGCGCTGGGCATTGAGCTGCACTCACAGACAGTTAGCCTAGCCTAGCATGGCAGCAGGCAGAAACAGCTGGCCTGACTCTCTCCAAAGTAAAAAACAAATCTATCTACCAACACCTTCCAAGCTCACTACTTAACATGCTGAACTTCACACAAACAGAGAAGTAAAAGTGACCATCTTTGGTTTTATGTTACATTACTTATTTTTGTTTATAAGTCTCCAGGAAGTCTGCCGCTGGTTGTTAGTAGTTATTTCGGCCTACAGCATGTAAATTCATGTAAAACAGGATTTGTATCATAATCAAATAGATGAGATAAATCATATTGTCAGCTTTAGACCTTGAAGAGAGCCAGGCTAGCTTCTTCTGCCGTAAGATACACTTTCCTTTTGACACATACAGCAGTTAGAGCAAAAAGTAAGCACTCTTCTCCTTTTAGTTCTGTTTTGGTCTCCACCAGCTCCTGAGGGAATATCTGTTTTTTAGCCTCTAGATGCTCGACTGTGTTCACCGGCTAGTCGCTGACTGTGTCCGTCTGCTGTTTGGTGCTGGGCAGGTAGCAGCAGGCTAGCTGCTGTTGCTGAAAATGACGCTGCTGTAAGATCAGTGAGAGTGAACCAAAACACTGAAGTTGTGGGCCAGAAAACCAAAACAATGATTACAGCTGCTTAAAATATAGCTAAAATAATACACTATAATAGATACTATAAGTCAGCCGTTAAAGGCCTTCCTGCCTGTGGTCTCTTGAATGTCATTAAATGTGGATTATTAAAAAATAGAACTATAACAAAATAAACCAGAGTGGGTTGGTTGAATTCACCTGAAGGCTTGGATATCTAATGTTACAACTCACTCAACGCCTGAGAGCCCAGAGAATATTTAGATATACTGCAATATTAAACAACTCCCTCGCCTGGGAATTTTATGTCAGCCACATTCACACCCAGAGATAAGAAGAAGAAAGAGCACGGCGTCCTCTGCACGGTCTGCGTGCGCTGAATTTATGTTGTACCTTCACGGCTTGAGGGCTAGAGCCCATAAAAAGAGTCTGTGGAGACTCATCTTCCTTTTGAGGAAAAAAAAGGAGAATGAGAGGTGTGAAGGAGCAACAGGCAAGGCGTGGAAGTAAGAAAGTAAATGTAGACAAAGACAAATGAGACAGAGGGTGAGCGCTGAGGCTGGGACTGAAAAACTCATCAGCACTTATGTCAGTGCATGTGCTGCATGTATGAGCGAAAGAAAGTCGCTCATACTGCTTTTTTCTTGCCTCTGTTGCCCCCCCCCCCCTTTTTTTTTTTTTGCTATAATCACAGCCAGAAAGTTGTTTGGACTGAAAGAACAAAGAGAGAGACAAATCAACAGAGGAGTCATGCAGCGTCTCTCTTCAGTCCAACAACAGCTTTGAAATGACTGAGGACAGACGGCGTGTTTCCAGAGAAGATCATAAACGGATCATACTTTGCCAGGAATGCCTGGAATTTCTGCTCCCATTAAATCTTCAAAAAATAACATGGTCTTTGGAAAATGAAATATTCTGTCACAGCTGTCATATGAATAGACATGGACTGTCCTTGCACACACAGCTTTCACTGGAATGTATTTATTATATCACATTTGTGGAGGTGGAGGCACAGCATAGATTCCGGGGAGAAAACACAACACATGGATCTAATTAGCTTTTTCCAGGACTAATTGTCCGGTTGTGGAGCCTCATTGTGTGAGAGATGTTGCCTTTAGCTGTAACATACTGTGTGCTAAGGTGTCTGTGTGTGTGGTGGGTTCAAAGAGTTTCAAAGGTTCTCTTCTTTTCTCTCCTCTCCTCTTCGTCAGTAAGTTTCCCACACTAGTTTTGGTCAGTAAGGCGATGAGTCATACTCAGAGAGTTGGACTGGAGACAGATGGAAGTAGTTAGGGCCTGTACTACTGTAATGCCACAGTTTAACAGGATTTTTTTTTTTAATTGAGTCCAATCTGTCTATAGCTCTGCTGCCATGCCAGATGCCCTGGTCTGCAGTCTGTGTGCCTCCAAACTTCCACCAACTCACAACTTTGCTGTGAACGTAGGCTCTTGAGCGTGCTAGAGATTCAGCTGAAGCCACATGCATCAAAGTTACTGTTTTGCAATTTTTTATTGGAATATTTCCCAGTTTTATGTTACTCACTCCAGAGACGCCACAGGCACAAGCACATCCAAAAGGCTGTGATGGAAGAAGTACTCACATCTTTTACTTGAGTTTAAGTTTTGCTTGAGCAAAGATTTAAGATTAAAAGTAATAGTACTCATTATGCAGAAGGGTCCATTTCAGCATACATCATAATGTCCTTGTTGATTACATTTTGTGTTAAAACTAGAGTAGATGATGTATTTTAGAATTTGTTACACTCATTGAAATTCTCTTTATGTCCCAACAGCAATCTGTGAATCAAATGCTGGTGTCTGTGGCTGCTGCAGGCCCGTCCAGTTGTTCCATTCAGGCTGAATGCAGAGACTGGATGGCCCACCTGCCTGTCTACCTAACATACCTGCACTCACTATGCATGATTGGAGTTTTCCACAAGCTTTGGCAGATATATTACAAAAGCTGCAAAACAAAGAAAGCAAAGACCGAGAGAAGTAGAAAAGGCTAATTATGTGGTTCGTTTTGTTTTGGGGGAATTTGATATGTTTCTTGTTTACATTCATTCGTACACTGTTAGGTGTTTTCTTTCATGACTAACATGTCAACTACAACTGTCAAACAATGGTGGAATACAGAGCATAATATTTTTGTCTGAAATGTCGCAAAGAAGTATAAAGTAGCATAACATGGAATTACTCAAGTGAAGTAAAAGTACCTCAAAATTGTACTTAAGTACAGTATTTGAGTACATGTTCCACAAAAATCAGGAGGGTTTTCTTTATTACTGGTGATCATCAGCTCAGTATTTGTATTCCTTGCTTCCATTTCAGGTTAAATTGAGACACTTAAAATGCATGTGTGGATGTGTGCTTATTTGCAAACAGCAGAGTGACAGTGTGATTAGCATCCATTATGCTCTGTTAATGGCCCTCAGAATGTCACCGGGCTCTCGGGTCACGGATGACTCACGGTTTGGTATTATACAGGCCGTTATGATTGAGCCCTGCAATACAGTAAATGCTTCTCAGTCTCAATGTCTTTCTCTCACTGAATGATGAACGGAGCATGAGACCACGTGACTGAGCTGAAGGTTCATTATACCCTACGAATGCCTTTCCTGGGGGTCTAAGGTCCCTGGTCCCATTTGCCATAGAGCCATAGAGGAATAAAAGCATCGGAAGAGGAGAACAAATGGATGTGAGAAACATGGCTGATGAACAAAATTGAGTTTGAGTTGAAGATGGCTTTACTTGTGTTCTGAAAGCCCCTGAAAATGTGTTTTGTTTTGTTTTGTTTTTTGTCTTTACATTGAATATTCATTACTGAATATGTAACAATCAATGTCACGCTTTGAGAGTTCAGTTCAATCATATGCAAATGGTTATTCAGTTTGATTTGGCAGAACAGTGGTGATGGAGGGAGTATTCAGATCCTTTGCTTAGGTAAAAGTACTTGTACCACACTGTAAAAACACTCACATTACAATTAAAAGTTCTCTTTTGAAATGTTAGTTCAGTAAAAGTATGTAAGTATGATGAGGAAAATGTAGTTTTCAATCCAGAAAAATGTCCCCTGTGACTGTTGTACTGTCGTCATATATTATATCAGATTATCATTACACATGCTTTAATGTAAAAGGAACATTTTACTGTGGTAGTTGGCTGAGGGGGAGGTCATTTTGAACCACTTTGAATGGAACTTCAATTAATGATTATTTCCATTATGGATACATCTGCTGATTATTTTCCCCTTTATTTGATGGATTGTTTTGTTTGTAACAGTTTCAAATTGTGAAAAATGCCACCACATTTACCCAGAGCCCAAAGTGACACCTTCATAACTCCATATTAAATCAAATATTTGTGAAGCTGGAACCATGAAATCCTTTTGTATGAAAAATGACTTAAAAGCTTATCTCGATAGTGGCTAATTGATTAGAATTGATGAACTAATCATTTCAGCTGTAATCGTGTAACTGTTGGGTCGTTTAATTCTTAATGAAACATATTATAGAAACTCTGTATTTTTTGAAATCATAATTGGTAAAGTAACTAGTACCAAGTACCTCAAATTTGTAATTAAGTTCAGTACTTGAGTAAATGTGCTTAATTACACTCCACCACTGTTGAAAAGGCCGTACTGTTTGAGGGTGTAGATGCACACGAATCTCCACTGACACCTGTAAGTGACCTTCAATCTTCAAACAGCTGATTAGCTTTTCAGCTTGGTGAACGCGGTCATTGGTCACCTCAGTGCATCCATGGTACTCCTGAAAGTGCTGCTTGTTATGCCACAGGGTAACAGCACAGTTCTAACAGTATAATTATGATAATGCATCCAGCAAGCAGCACTTGGCTCTGTGCGATACAGAGAACATTTCACAGAGGACGCTCTGGTGTGTGGATCACAAAGCATGTCTCATAATTAATAACATGCTTGGTGTGTTTATGGAGACAGAGACAGGGTTTACAAAAGCAAGGTCTTGTTTGGTGAGATGATTGCAACAGAATAGCTTTGTGGAGCTGCATGTGAACCGAACATTCAGAGGAGTCCTTCATGTGGTCTTAGACGTTTAACAGAGGTCTATACTTTAACATTAGCCCGTCAGAAACCTGAGCTATATGTGGACTCCTGCAGGAGCTGCATGCACTTCACATATACACTGCTCTTATGATCGGTCAGTTGCCACGTCAGGAGCAAATTGTTATGCCCAACGTGCCATCTAGTGGTCAATATGGGAACCATAATGTGTGTTTAATTTAAACCAGACTTAAACTCATTTGGCCTGCAGGTGGCGATATATTCACATGAGCTGAAGTCATCCCCAAGGTAAACATGAAGGCCTTCAGGGAAAACGCACCGTGCATATTATGTGTTGCATTGCTGATGAATGCTTTAGATGCAGACCTCTCTCTAAGTTTAGCGCACAAACAGAAGGTGTGTGAAGTCAAATGAGATGTTTTGGTTCAGTGTGGGCTCACCGACACGGTTTTAATGTGGAGTTAAAGGAAGGGCAAACAGCTGTGCGCTCTGTCTGTCCCGCTGAAGCAGTTTGGCGCTCTGCTAGGACAATATGTCTTGGCAAGACTAGAAAACACCACACACACAAATATCTGGGTCAGTGACACACACACACACACACACACACACACACACACACACACACACACACACACACACACACACACACACAC
This sequence comes from Chaetodon trifascialis, assembly GCF_039877785.1. Classification (NCBI taxonomy): domain Eukaryota; kingdom Metazoa; phylum Chordata; class Actinopteri; order Chaetodontiformes; family Chaetodontidae; genus Chaetodon; species Chaetodon trifascialis. Next base: position 23,210,483 of record NC_092057.1, read on the forward strand.
ACACTAAAGACTCAAAGGAGCACATGTTACAGGAAGACTCCTACTGGTTGCTATGGTAGTAATTTCTCCACGGTGGCGGTCTCTCACTATTTTCTCAACTCATTTTGTTTCCTTTTTTCTCTTGCTCTCTTTCCCATTCTCTTTCCTTTTTTCCATCTGCCCTCCACAGTGTCGCAGCCAATAGTAACATAGCACCGTCTTTACTTAAATCAGAGGGAGGGATAGTCTGTCTGGGTGCAGTTTATGAACTGTGTACTCAGACAGGTGGGGTCATTTTCAGGTAATTGGAGGAAACACTGGTACAAATTAAGACTAACGCCGTCGTAAGATTGTGACATGTTCAAGTCAACTGTCCATAGTTGTGAAGCAAATGCTGCCAAGCTGAGGTTTTTTGTCATTAGTATCAGGCTGGATTTTGGATTATCTAAAAGGCAGAAAAAGCCGCCCCACAAGGATTTTCTGTCCTCAACGTCAAGGTTCAGAAAATGGTATGCATGAAAATTTCCATTACCAAAACAGGAGAGGATAAAAGTGACTTTTCCAGTACCAGGACTTTGCTGAATGTGTGTGTGTGTGTGTGTACTGTGTGTGTACTCCGTGTCTACGTGTCAGCTCAGGTTTGTTTAAATTAAGAGAACATCGTTCCAAGGCAGAGAGGAGGGAGGAGGAATGAGGAGACATAAACAGAGTGGAACCTGCCGTCTGTGCGGATGGACAACAGCTGCTGGACAGAAAGGACCGAAAAACACATGCCAGTCTGCAGCTCCTTGTTTGGAAGCTTTTATTCTGAACTTATCTCACTTCATACAATATCCAGTGCAATATGTTTCCATTTGCAAGTACACTGTACGTCTGTGTGAGAAAGCACACCCAAAAATTCTGCTCATGGAAATCCATCAAACAGAATATACATCATCAGACTGGTCAACACTGACAGCAAATGTTCTCATTTTTACCAGAAATGCAGACACTTCAGATCAGTTCATGTTTCCACACACACGATGCTGTCATCGCAGCACAACTCCTGCCCCACATTCGTTAATGCGTAAAACAAACCCTGCTCTTCAATGTAAAATAACTTGAGGGTGGATGTTGAACAGTAAGTCATCATTGCCTCGGCGAATCTCAAGCAGTAGAGGCTGATCAAGCAGCAGCACCTCACGGATGTCCTCAGTGGTCCGGACTGGCTGTCCATTTAGTTTGACTATAACATCCCCTTCCTTTATCCCTCCACTGAAACACAGATTGAAGAGACTGTGGTCACTCGTTTGTTTAAGGGGTGGCCGAGGTTGTGATGTAAAATGCATTCATGCCGACAACACATGTCTGATTATGTCACAAGTCATCGTTTACTGAAAATAAATCCTAAAAATCAATAGTTCACAAATAATACAAAGCTCTATGGAACCTCTTGATAAGCCTCGTGCTACTATGCTGAATCGTGGTCGCATTCCTTGCAAGGTTTCTTCAGTGCTGTGTGTGTGTGTGTGTGTGTGTGTGTGTGTGTGTGTGTGTGTGTGTGTGTGTGTGTGTGTGTGTGTGTGCGCGCGCGCGCGCTTGGGTTTTTGCATGCGTGTGTGAACATACTTCTGTGCTGGGGTGTCAGGTATGACCTGCTGCACCAAAACTCCACGGCTGACCTCAGGAAAGTCTGGATTCTGACGTCTCAACTCTGCTACCAGACTGAGACACACAAAAGACAGCAATACTTATGATGTTCATGCTAATGCAAATACCAACATTAATACTGATAATACAGATGTTATAATAAATAGCTCCACTGTGAATTAAATGATGAACAGGGTTTGAGATAAAGAGTCACAGTCGAATATGTGTGTGGATGTTACAACTCACGCTTTGGTGACAGTTAGCATCCTGATGCCTAAAAAACGTCTCCTCTCTTCGGACAATTCTGAAAACAACACAAAAGTTTAAACTGGAAAAAGTTGGCACGCCACCTCCAACACGGAAAGCCCGCTTCCGGCTCTTACCTGCATCAGACTGCGGTTCCTCTGTCAGTCTTCTCTGCAGTCTGGTCTTCTCTGTCACAACAACACAAACAATTGGGATGGGATTGACTAAGAAGCAACCACTTCGTACAAAGTATTTCGACATGTGGTGCAGTCAGATCTCCGACTCCAGACACTGAACCTGTTTCCCATTTGTTTCTACCTAAATGCCGCTCAAGCTTCGGCCTCTGACCTTTACTGTGTTTGGTCTCCGACTCTGTGAGGAAGCGGCTGATTCTGTCTGAGGGTATAGCGAAGGAGATCCCTGCTGTCACTTTCAGAGTGTTGATGCCTATCACCTCGCCATCCTGACAGAAATACACACAGAGGACACACAGCAAATACTCCTAAAGACTGGATTTCACATACTGTCCAAGTGTTGGTGTACATTTAGGCCAACACTCAGTAAAAGCTGAGACACGAAAATATGGCAGAATTTGAGGAAAACATGTTAAATTCATTCAATATTTAGAGGATAAAATAGCATTTTGATTACTACAAATATTATTGGAAAATTGTATAAAGTTTAACATGTTAGATATTGTTAAAAACACTGGTGCAAAATCTTGCTACTGTTTATGCAAATGCTAGCTTGTAGTTTTTTGTTTTGACTTAACTTATGTGAGAATCTTAACAAAATGAAGTAAATGCCAATTTTCGTACTTTTTTTGCTTTTTTTTAATCCATTCCACTTTGAATTAAAAGAATGATTTACTTCAGCATTTTGTCATTTATTGACTTTAAAAATACAGAATAGTAGGAGTCATTGCAGCATTTGTATGTGCATCATTTGCCTGTTATAGTAAGATGTATAATAATGATATATAATATAATGACCACAAGTTTTATAATCTTGGAGTCAGGAGCTCATGTGGAGTTTCTTGATATATTGATAGGGGAGTTCAGATATTTGTAAGACTAATTTATTTAGATTTTTGGTATTTTAATGAAAAACGTATATAATGCTATGTTTGAAATACATCACCATAACATCTGTATAGCACATCTGTAGATTTCTCTATGTTCTAAGAATTAAAATAGCTTGATGCTCCAAAGTCACGTCTCAGCTGAACAGATTTTATTATGATTCATTGAGTCGAGAGAAAGTGGAGGCCTAAATATTGTGTCACAGGACATTTTTCAGATGTTACATTGATGTGGTCCTCTGATAATCCCACTGAATAATCCTCCACAACCGTATGTCATCACAACACTACTCACCAAGTTAACAAGAGGTCCTCCAGAGTTTCCGTACTTCTCACACGAACCAGGAAATAAGAGACAAACGGTTACATCAATGACTTTGATACATATGCAAAAATCCACACGTGGCAAAAGCAATGTCAGAGTCTCTGCAGACTGCAGATGGTGTGTATATATATGTGTGTGTGTGTGTGTGTGTGTGTGTGTGTGTGTGTGTGTGTGTGTGTGTGTGTGTGAGCCCACATTAATAATAGCGTCGGTCTGGATGTAGTCCATGTCTGAGTCCTTGATGCCCAGCTCTTTGCCGTCCCTCTGAGCCGTGCTGACGATGCCGGTGGTCACGGTGTTCTGCAGGGCGAAAGGGCTGCCAATAGCAACCACAAACTCGCCTGGTCTCAGATCTGCTGAACGGCCCAGAG